>NC_134317.1:6933200-7301533 GCF_964195595.1 Calonectris borealis
CTTATGGCTCCTCAGGGAAAGACAACTGTGTGTCCTTTGAGGATAGCTAACTAAAATTTCAACTCAAGCTGTAAAGCAGTGAAAAAAACCAAGGTATTGGGTCAAGTTTTTAAAAAGTTAGTAAACTCTAAATTATGATATGAAAGGGAATAATCTCACCTCAATTGCTGAGCTGTTATAAATCCCCTCATCTCAGAAATCATAGTGGAAAAAGTATTTCACAGAGCAACAATTTAAAGAGAATTTAAAGAACTTAAAGATCCCAATACAGAAGAGATGAATGATTAGAACTATTATGTTTGTAGGGAAAAAAAAGATGGAAGTTCTGAAGTAGCAGTACTTTAGGGAGTACAGTTAATTCAAACACTTGTATAAATCCTCTTCAAGAATACAAAACTCTAGGATACATTTTATTCAAGACTGATTTTCCAAATCATATTAATGGACCCCAATTTCTAAAAAAATTTGGAGAGTAAATATAATTAATATCTGAAACACTTCTAGTCAAGAAAGATTTATCAGCCTTCTACTGCTAAAAAAGTCTATTCTTTCCCATCTTTCTTCATTTCTGATGAGATCTGTTTCTCATATCTAAAAAAAAAATCGAAATATGTATCAATCTGGAAAAAAAAGATTTTTTTTTTTTTAGAAGAACATTCCACAAGCAAACATCAGGTTTGAGAACTTAGAAGACAATTACTTACTTTGTCTGCAGCTGCCAACAAATTGTCAGCCATTTTTTCAAGGTTTGGTGCTTTTCCTGTGTAAATGAATCTCATCATTTCTTTAAAAACTTCAGGGTCTACATCGTTTATTTCTACACGATTCTGGTAAAGAAGAAGAATCAATAAAAGCCTCTGGAATTTAGCTACAACTTTAAAGTGAACATATCAAATATCATCTGCATGCATGCTACAAGTTTTCATTTGCCATCCATCATACAAAATCCTTACAGATTTAAGTTAATATTCAACAATATTAAGCGGAAAGTAATCAAAATCAGTAGCTCTTAAAGTCAGTTAGAAATCAGTTGGAAAAGCTTAGGCAATAAAAAATAATTGCAACTTTTTTCTACAAATGTCTAACTGGACTCTATTGCACAGGCTGTACATAAAAATCAAGGCACAGTTTCAGGAATATTTAAAAGTGCTGCTGAGTTTCCAACCCTACAATGATGTGCTTGGAATATCAGAAGTCAGAACAAAATGACCCATTTTTGGCTCGACTAAAATTGAGTCAACACAGCCTACGTTTTGTTTTCAGAATCCAAAAAGCAAACAAAGCAAATCTAACTGACATCACATAGCTAAAGGCCTTCCTAATAAATCTGTGGTATTGCGTGCTTCACCCCATCCTCTAATAGTATCCCCTATAAGCAACTAACAAAGTAGGAAATTACGTCAAAGATGTAGAAGCAAGCACCGGACTTTTGAATGGGGTACAAAAACCCCAGGCTATGAGCACAGGAGATGTACATGTTCTGGTTTCCTACCTACTGAACCACATACAGTATTTAGAAGTAGGGCTGCACTGGAGATTTATTGCTAAAATGAAGGCGAAGGCCCCCATCATGGCACGTTACTGAAGCTGGGACATGCCTGGGTTTCTTTCAGACCAGAAATCCCAACAAAATGCTTCCGATATTCTAATTCTACCTGTGAAAGTTTCCAGATTGAAGAAGTGCAGGGAAGAAAAACACCATGTTTATGAAACTCAACTGTACTACAGCACCATATTCATCTGATCTATTCGTTCTCACAAGTGGCACCATTGCAGCCTCCAAGACTAAGTGATGATCGTCTATTACAACCCTTCAGTGAGCTGATCAGTTCCTTGCCTTTTCATGGATACTGCCCACAACCAACCCATTTTAGATATTCTTCTTCATGAAGGACACGAACAGCTCGTCACTGTGGGAGATATCAAGTGCATGAGAGCAGAAGCAGCTCTCTGTGCTGATTAAGTAACTATCCATCCAAAACACTTATACAGGTCAAGTGCCTGCAGCGACTGTGAATGAAAAGGGAGTGCTCCACTGCCTCAGGGCTTAATTTGAGTCATAATTCACCTGTTGTTTCTTTGTGTCCTAGCTACCATACAAAATGTTTTAATACACTATAGCAAAACCTTAGTGAAGCCAATCGGCTTATGTGAAGGTATAAACTAAAGCAAAATGGGGCAGAGATTACTAGGTCAATTACATCAGTAGCTAATGTTAAAAAAAAAAAACTGATGGAGGGCAGATACAAGTGCTTGAAAGGACAAATCCTCCAGAACCTCTCCACAGTCAGCCCTATCTGCTCATTCTATACAAAGAAACTCCTGCAGAATTCACCGGGAAAGCGTTCAGGAGCAGTACCTTCTCCACTCATGCAGCATCATGCAGTACTCATCTTCCTCAACTTGCAATACTTCAAGTTTTCTGTAACTTTCCCTTTTTCACAAGGTACAAATATTTACACGTAAAGTTTTCAGTAAGGCTTACCTTTTTGCTTTCCTCCATTTCATGTTCAAACATTGCATTAAAAACTGGAGATCGTGCTGTGGCAAGAAAAGTAAATATTAAATATAATCAAATTTTAAACTTTTAGCAATTTTAATTACAAAATAATAGCAATACAAAAGTAGAAAGTACCTGCAAGGACAGATTTATGAGCTTTGAATTCTTGTCCTCCTACATAAAAACTGCAATCTGTAAATCTTGTTGTTTCCCAGAGATTCCCTAAATCTTCTGCTAGTCGACATTCAGGTACCTTCAAAGTGTTTGTATTAGACTGTCCTGATATATTTACTGAGTCTTGGACCACGCTTACCTAACAGAAAATCACAGCAAGACAACTCCTTCATAACTGAAAGCCAATAATAATTAAATTACAGTTCCTATTGCTAGAATTTCAGCAATTCCAAAGCAAAGCAAAAAACAGTGGTGTTTCTGGCATTAGGCCAGAACCGTAAACCAATGCTTTACAGTTTACTTTTAAGTAACATAAAACAAATAGGGCTTTACTTAGAGACTCTATATTGTGTATTTATCCAACCAAAACAAAAAAAAAGAGCACAATACCACATGCCATCTAACAAATGCCAAAGTAAATAAGTCAAGGACAGATACGGTCCTTGGGATACCAGTGGGATCAAAAAAAGTTAATGCTATTTCAGAAATAAATTAACAATTCAACACTCTTCAGACATTTAAGTAAAATATATACAATATAAAATCCTAAACAGATCATCAGCTTCACAAGGTCACAGAAAAGTTTCATAGGAATAATCCACAGAAATTTTGAATAGTATGATATTCCGAATTTTAATTACAGTAAGTTCATACTTAAACCTGCAATGTGATAATGCAAACCAAGTGCAAGTAACATAGCTCCTTCATTATTTCATTTTACTGTATCCAGCTTAGGCAGGAATCACAAGCAATTTTCTTCCAAACAAGATTAAAAGCCATTATTTTAGAAATACAAGTCAATGAAATATAAGATGCAGTAGGTAAGTAACTTCCAATAATGAAATGCATGCTCGCAGGATGCAATTTTTGTACAGAACTAGTTAAGAAAACTGTGAAATATGTGCATCTGCAGTGAACATATTGCCATTATTCCCCATGTTTAAGTCTTTCATATAAGAAGTAAGGACAGTAGCATTCTTACTTGCTTTTTTCCAGATATCTTTATATACTAAGTCCTTTTAATCAGTATGTTGGGAAAACAGAAGAGCTCAGCAGGTTTTACATCTGTGTTTGAAAGCACACGCCTCAATAAACCCTTCGTAAAGAAGAAGAGAGCCATACTACAAGATCTTGATCACTGCACCTCCCAAATACAGAAAATTAGGATTATATATTAAGAGAAAATACTGATACTGTTAAGATCAGTGCTTTGTTTGATTTCCAGAGGCACAGCATCTGGAATAAATCTGACATAAAGCAAAAATAGCACAGCTAAGCTTCACAGAAAGTAGGAGCACTGCAAACCGAACTCCAGACTAGAAGAGGAGGATGATCCAATTAAGACAGCAGCTTGGGGATTTGAATCATTGCCTAATTCCCTGTTTCAGCCCATACCCCCTCGTGATTATAAGAAATTCCTTCATATTCTTCCACCTTTTAAAAGGAAAAGAAAAAGCACTGCAAAATTCCACTTTCACAGTAAGACTATACATTTATAACACTGAAAGATCTATAGAGCTATTGTGTATTCTATTTCACAGTTTTCATACAGACAGAGTGATTTCAGAAGATATTTATACATGCAAACGGAGCTTTAGCTTAGCAAAGCTAGTGTTCTGTTGCCAAAGGAGAGTTCTGCTTCTCCAGAGATTTGACTCAAAGTTCATGATCCAAGTTGTCTGCACAGCATCCTCTTGCTATAGACAGTGCCTAGGAAGGCCATCTACACGTTCTTTATGCATACTTAAACCGTTCTCTGATGTTCCAAGCTTCTGCTATTTTAGAATGGTTTTTAATATATATTGATAGTTGTGCAACACAGTTTGCGACGACCCGTCCTTTTAAGATATATCCTGAGCAAAATTTTAATTCAAGTCTCCTACATCTGAATGGCCTGGCATGTATTGTCTATAGGTTGTAACAACTTCTAAAGATCCTAAACACAAACACTTACAGGGGTCTGATATTTCATATCTCATTTGTCCAGGTGGTATGCTTAACGTCAAGTGCATTCTTTTTTTAAATTTAAATCAAGCTGAAATCCAATTAAGTCAATCCCACATAACTATTGAAAACTCATGTTAGGTAAAAGTGACTGTTTTATGACTATCTCAACACCTGATACCAAGTGCTTACCTCAGGCACCTTAGAGTTGTGTTTATAAAAACCACTCGCAAGAGTGAAGACATTGCTTCACTAAACTGCAGGATGATGAGGAGATGCTATAACTAATATCGAACAACCTATTTTAAAGAGTAGTAGCAATCCAGCTGGGATTTCCAGGTACTCCACAAGCTCCGACCTACTTTACTTCTTAAGAAGCTATCCAACGTGCAGCTTTTGCATGGCATGCATACTTTAGGGGCACAGCTCCTATTTGCATTGCATACTCTCATGTGTAAGGGTATATAAACTAGGACTTGAACAAGTTCTCTGTGTGATGACAGTTAACATGGATAGTGTATATCATTTTCTTGGCTTTGAATCTGTGGTGGTCTAATAGTAAAGATGAGGTAAGTGATACTCTAGACTACTCTCTCAACCTAAGCTAGGCAAGAGATCTGTGAAAGCACTCACTAGGAAAAACACCTCTGCAGAAAATTTACTATTCTATTAGCAAATGAAAATACTTGCAAGGCTTCAGTAATTTCAGATTATATAGAAAGTGAGAACCGAGTGAAACAGTATAAAAAATAAAATTATGAGGTTGTATTTAATCAATAGGTCATTTGTCGGTGGCAACACCAGACTTTGCAAAGTATTTAACTTAACAACCTTTCAGTTCCCAATCCAAGGACATATCCAACTGATCTTAAGAATATTCAGCAACATAGAAGGAGTATCTTTGCTGCCAAGGAAGACCAAATAATCCTTCTGCAACCCAACAGGGAGAAAAGAAAAGCCAACCTGCACAGTTGGTACTCAGTGACCTTTACTAAACACCTGCTATGTCTGGTAAGGTTTATCAAACCAAGTGCAATATAGTTTTAAGAAGTGGTAAGTCAGTCTTCCAACTAGGATACAAATATGAAGGCAAATACAGAAATTAGAACTTACAGTTAAGTTTTAAAAGAACAAAAACTTTAAACTTGTCTGTAGAAACAGGTCCTTCAAACAACACCTGTTATTTCTAATGACAGCTGAAGAGCTAGAAGAACACATCTGAATAAACAAATTTTAAAAATATTTGGATTTCCAATTTTTTGCTTTAGCCTGAAACAAGCCAGAAGTTATTTTAACATGCTCGCTGTGCACAACTGAGTGTTGTACCTCCTTCAGCATTTATTAATCAGGGTAGGTCAAACACTTCACAAAAGCCACTCATATTAAAACATCGAGAAGTTTTGTAGGGAACAGTTATATTTAAAGATGAGCATCAAAATCAAAATAACAGTATTTATCTCTGGAAAATTCAGTATTTGCTCAACTTTTTTTTTTTTTAAAGAAATTTTATCTCTAAAATTAGATAGTGACCTATTTCCAAAACCAAACACTATTTTTAAGAGCTGTTAATTTAAATCAAAGTATTCATTACCAGGAAAACTTAAAATGAGAAAATACTCAAAAGTATCTTTACAGAACCATAAAACACTTGTTACATTTGCTTTTATCACCCAAATAATTGCATTCATAACAAATTTATCATGCAGCTAATTTAACTTGTCTAAGTGAAAATAAGATGCGCTATATTTGCAATATCTAATCTCAGGGGCCACATTTCAATTATTCTTCCTACACAGCATAATGATGTATAATTAAATTGTAATCTTGCCAAGACAATTTTACACATTTCCTGTAAAAATACACAGATCAAAGCAAACTTATTAGCAGTTAGAGCATCTATCATCCTCCTAAGCCACTAATCACTTTATGGCAGCAAAGATAACTGGCCAATGTATATTTAACATACACTGTCCTTATATTGCAACTTTCTCTAGTTTCCATTTTTAACATGGAGTAAGCATTTTACTACATTTTAATATGACAATTTAGGTTACCAACATAACTGATGTTATAAAAGTGACCCATAATACACCATGAAGTTAAATTTATACCACAGCCCTCAATATTAATTCTCAGTATTAAGCAGTACTTCTACAGGATACTTACATGTTGTTTTCTGAACAAGCGCAACAATTACTACAAAAATAAAGTGTTTAATTTACTTGAAAGACCTGACCATTGGTTAAAGCCATCAATTATGGTATTACAGAATACAGATTCTGACAATTAGTTGATTTTTTTTTTATAATGCGAACCAGCATGCAGACATTTCCTTTTGCTTATCCAATGAAAAACAATCCTATAATTCCAAACACAACTTCTTAAAATAAAAGTGACCTCAGTAAAATACTACTGCTATAGACAGCACATATCAGTTACCTTTTGCACAAATAATTCTACAGTCGATTCTAATGTAATCCAGGCAGATTCATGGAGAAGACCAACAGTTTACAAGTGATAATTCAGACTCATTCTACACTTCAGTGTACTTGTATTAAAAAACAAAATACAATGCAGACAAAGCAAGTAAATGTGTATCTTACCATATTTATAGTTTACAGAAGACAACTTTTATAGCATATTACTGTTTAAATCAACATAAACCTCTATTTATTAGAGCAGAAAATATTTTATTTAAAAGCTTGCCACTTAAACTATACCCACCTCACAAAATAATGTAAGCTTGTCATCGGGTAGAAGACCATTAGCTTCATCTAGTAAAAAATCTCTTCGGATAAATTTCTTAAAACCCCAGTCCTTGCCTTGCACAAATCGATACGCTCTTTGGCTTTCTGATAAAAAGTTATGTACAAATAAAGCAAGTTAATTAAATAATAACAAATAATAACACATAAAAATTCTATATTAAGGCTAAGTGTTAATCCAAAAATGAATCAATTTAACACATTTGGATCATAGGTGTCACATTTTTAGGAAACCCACAACTGATTAAAACTTTTTTTAATGTTGTAATAGTGTTATTTTATAAAACACTTGATAGCATTTAGTAGAGCACAATTTGCAATTCAAACCATATCATCTCCTTAGATGTTATCTTAGGCACCATCCAGCAAGAGAGGAGTTTTTCAGTTAATGTTTAAGAATGCCAATGTGTCAAAACAGAAACTGTTCACAGGGAAGTACCATTACAATGAATTTGTCATCACAAATGCATTCTGACAACACTTCTGCAGTTGTCATAATCTGTTTTGACTTCTTCCTGAAATGAAAAATCTTGTTTCACAGGTTGAAATTATTTTGAAATATAGTAAAAGCATTAAAAAAGCAAAACAAAAATACAAGCTTTCAAGTAACAAACTATTTCTTTGGTCATAAAAAGATACTATTTATATTTACCTTTTAGCCATAGCTATGAGAGTTATTTTTTTTAATCCATCAGGTTTGTTAATTATATATATAGATAGCATTCTTCTACAACATCCAAAATAAAGACATCAGGAAAGTGACTTCTCTACACTACAGTTAACCTGGTAGCTTTTACTGTTATCAGCAAGAATCAGTGTTAATCCTCTGAAATTAAGTTATCAGTAGCAATTTAAGTACACAAAACTATAAAGCATCATAAAAGTGTAAATGTATTTTTTTTCTTTCCAATAAAGTTAAAATGTTAGTTCGTTACCTATTTTATACACAGCTTCATCACTTGAAGCAGCAGTCTATGCATGAATTATCAATTTACAAAGGACATCTACAGTCAGGCATCATTTTACTGTATAAATAAAAACAGAACATCTCCAGAAGCAGATGGTAAATGGCTGGAAAGTCCAAGAAATAAGATTTCTGTTGGTAATTTTCCAAAAATAAAAGATGTTTATAATTCCTGTAGTGTCAAATACAGGATAGCTACTATTGCAGAAACTGAAGACACATCTACTCATAGGATTTTTGGGTTTTAGCACCTTGTGATTTTTAGCATTTAAAGTACCACTTGGCACATAATCTTCAGATTCTCAAAATCCTTCCATCCTACGTTGCGTGTCCCTCATTTAGCACAGCATTACGAAGAAAGCTCTCATACATATTCTGGGAAATCAGCATAACTGTGTTCCTCTCTGAAATGCTCGAAAACTCATGTACACAGCATGGGGAAGAAAGAGAATGAATTAGAGATCTGTGCGCAGTCTTGGCCTCACAGAGACGTGGTGGGATAGCTCACGCGACTGGCGTGCTGCAGTGGACAGGCAGAGGCTCTTTAGGGAGGCCAGGCAAGGGAACTGCCCTTTACGTGAGAACCGCAGGAAGGCGTGGAGCTCTGCCTTGCGATGGATGATGCGCCAGCTGAGAGTTTATGGGTCGGGATTAGAGAGCAGGCCAATGTGAGCAGTGTTGTGCTCAGTGTCTGCTACGAACCTACTGATCAGGAAGAAACAG
Organism: Calonectris borealis; assembly: GCF_964195595.1. Lineage (NCBI taxonomy): Eukaryota > Metazoa > Chordata > Aves > Procellariiformes > Procellariidae > Calonectris > Calonectris borealis. The sequence goes on from NC_134317.1 coordinate 6,942,271, forward strand.
GTGACTGGTGATTGGTGTCCTGGTGGGCAACAAATGAACAAGGCAAAGAAGAACCAGCAGCATCTAATTAAAGACGAGAACGGGTTGCCCAAATAAGTTTGGAGTCTCCATCCTTGCAGATATTCAAAGCACAACAGGTCCCAAGCAAACTCCTCTAGTTGACCCTGCTTTCAGCAGGGGGTTTGGACTAGACAACCTGCAGAGGTCCCTTGCACCCTCAACAATTCTGTGATTCCATGTTTATCTCAAAATATTTTTTGATGCAAACACTGCAGTTTCATTTAGTTACATACACCGATCCACTACTGGACTGGAAGACTGTCTCAAGCCAAAAGCCATGATCCACCAAACGTATAAAAGCGTAGCTTTGTTCATATGAGCTCCAGAACCAGGAGGCATGCAGGGATTGAAGCAACCAACTCCATCAGTGGAAGAGGATAAATAGAGCGAAATACATACATTTACTTTCCTTCCAAAAAGTCCAACCATTTAATTTTTAGATTTGAACTCAGTTTTGTGGATTTACTTTAAAGAATACAAGGGAGCCTAGCTACATAAGGAGAAAGTAGCATGAACTTTGGCTACGAGTACTGGAGAACTATAGATTTTTCCAAGAAATTCAGAACTTGCAACAGAACAGATCCTGCAAGATCTCTTAAGTCCTGGAGTAGGAGGAGGGAAGAAAAGTAGACAGATCTTTCATATACAGGACTAGCAACAGCACAAACTCAGTGCAGACCAGCATTAAATTACACATTTTCATGAGAATTCCAGCTTTCCCAAAAAGTGCTTCCAGTGAAGGTTGTGCTTCTAAGTTTGAAACTAAAAGTCATAGATTTTTCATATCAAGAGGGCAATTAAATCAAATCACCAATTATTTCAAACTCTTCTAATTCCTTGGGTACATGGCTCATGTTTTTAAACTGATTACAGTGTAAATCTGATGAAATAGACCACAACATTGTAAAGGAGTGTCTAAAAAACAACCATGCATGTTTCTCCTAATTAACAATGGAAATCAAGCACGTGCTTCCACTGTAGCTAGAAATGAGCAAATACACCTCTACTAACAGGAAGCAAGAATAATCTGCTGGAAAAGCTAAGTTACAAGAATCCAGAGTGACGGCAGTTTGTAATGCGCTGTAATTTATACTGCTCAGGATAGAATTAACATAGCTCAGTGACCAGAAATGTGTGAAACATGAACAAGATTTTTAATTAAGTTTCTAAAAGGATATTAAAAAAAGATATTCTAAAGTTTATCTCAATATTAAATTCTGTTCTCAACTGAAAAAAATTACAACACTGATTTTCTTTGTGATGTTCTTACAAATCCACATGCAATACATTAAGATTCCCTTACCCATTGCTTTTGTTTCTTCTCTTTTAGCATTCAGCAGGGAAAATTTGAATTTTGCTCTGACTTCACTTTTTGGACAACTGACTAAAAGCAAATATAATGACAGGTAGTCTTTGCTTTCATCGTCTAATCCCTTTGGATTCACTCTCAGGCACCTGAAAGAAATGCAGGAATTGTACATTTTTAAATTGTACCCAAAATAAATTCAGAAATATTTTTATAATATAAGTATACAATGATACATGCTACCAAAAGAAATATTTCCCTTATGACTGTTGAAACTTTGAAATTAGAACCAATCCAAACCTATAATAAAACTTAAAGAAATGTCCGAGTTTTAATATTTATTTGCAGTTTAACTTTGCAACTTTTGTGAGTGAGGAAAAAAAAAAAACCCAAAACAAAAAAACAAAGCAGTTGCTAGAATAAAGACCTTACCACTTCATTTTGTCATTTGGCCCTGATGAAAAGGTAGAACTCTTTAAAACTTCACCCATTTCTTCTCGGCAAAAACTGAAGTTATTAATGGTCCACATGTAGGAAAATTTTACTACTTTAACCTGAACAAAAGATGTAGAAAATGTCAATAAAATTTAACTTGCATATCAAGCATTAACTATGAGAACTAGTTAGACTGTCGGCACAACTCAGTATTTTTAGGTTGTTTTGTTTTTTTTTTTAAATTATGACTAGAAGATAAAGCCATTGGAATTTATGTAGATTACCTGTGTGTAACACCAGCTTTCAGCCACAGGTCCACTGGACATCTCCCCAGGAGGAGGTGGGGTGGGAACCCTTGACATTGCCACTTATTGCAGGTTTATAGTATCAAGATAGCAATCCAAACTTCAGTAATTCTCCTAAAAAAAGTAATTCATATATTTTGTTCACCCTTTTTAAGTGTGAAGAAAAAAAAAAATCTTGATATCCATATTACTGTGCTTACTAAACAATGCATCTGAAAATTAGACTTGAAAAGAGGACAATGGCTTTGGTGTTTAGACGAGCTAGGTGTCACACACTAATGACCACTTATACTCAACAGCTGCAGGCTGAATCCTCATGCAATACTTTTATATAAAAGCAAGTGCCTATGCATCATACAATAACACTAACAACATTATTTCAACATCACCTTTGCAAATTACCACCTTGATCACTCCAGTCATGTTCTAACTTTCTTCAGGATCTTCTCCTTTGATTTGGAGAATAACTAGGGCCCTCTGAGCACTCAGTTATTAGTACCAATGCGTTAGTCGTCCACACAGGCATAATTCAGTCCCAAAAGAGCACCTAGCCACCTAGGAGTGGAATAGGTTCAAACAATCCTGGGATTTCTCAAGGGAGGGTAAGAAACTAAACTTGCATTTAAAGTAGTATTTTCTTCACATGGTTGTCTTGTATCTTTACTACCCACAGATTCAACTGAAGAACTACAATCACCACAACCATGTGCTTGTTCCCTATCGAAGCACAAAGCTGAAAAACAGTTTAAGTCAACTCACCAACTCTGAAGAATTTTCTAATAGCAAATAAAGCAATTTTGTTATGGATTATCACCTAACAGAGCACTGCAATTTCTCCTGCCCATCAGAAATTGAGTCACATGCCCAGATTCATCACATCTGGCTACAGACACGTAATTAGTCAGCTTACTCGCACTAGCCTTTGTACATAGCTAATGAACGAAGGCGGGCCTGTCAGAGGGTAGCTCTGGGTTACTGGGCTGACTCTCATTTAGGTAGGGTTTGCTGTCATCTTTAGATAGGTTCCTGCCAGAAGCACAGCTTCTCACTTAAGCAGCTCCAATAAGTTGCTAAAAAGAAGTGAAAGGAACCCTGACCAAACCAGATGAAAGTCACAATTGTTTCTGCCACACAACAGTTTCTTAGTACAGAAAGCTTCTTTAAACATACCCTGCTATCGCTAAAGCAACATCAGAAGTCTACAATCTTCTTGCAAGGTTTGAGTGCTTCATCATATAGGTCTTTTTACTTGTGACAGAACAGCATTAATTGTCTTACTGAAAAGATGGGATTGCACACCACTAGTCATGTTGGAACTCTTCCTCCAGGGACGGGCAACACACTTAGAAACAAGTTTTCCGCAAACATTGGTAAGACGACACTGCAAGACCACATACAATTCAGTCACGATGTGAGCAAGTTTATTATTCCTACGGGAAGAAGAATTCGCTGTGAATCGCTATGATCCTCAGTGGATTCTTTCCCTCCTGCCTTTCTGGTACCTTTTCTCACTCACTTGCGATTTCAATTAGCTCTTCTACATTAAAGCCTGCTGACATGGGAATCGCTCTGAATCACAAATGTATAAAACCTTGAAAACAAAACAAATTCTCGGTTTTTATAGGATGAGGAAGCAGATGCTATATAATCAGATCCCTTAACAGATCTCTACTAACAGATCTACTATGACAAGATGAAAAAAATCATTGAACGGCTCTCCTGCAAGATATGGATCATTGAGACATTCCAGTGTAATCACAAACACAATTCTGCTGTCTCTCATAAGTGACTTTTCTTTCCAAATAAAACTTGTATTTATTTATTTATGACAATTTTCAGTACTTAATTAGTACTTTCCATAAATGAAAACTAGTAACAAACAGCCACCCTAAATTTAAGATAATTGAACTTGTTTGCCCTATATTTTTTTTAAGCAGGAATCATATGTATTGCGGAAGCCGTGTTTACATAGATTTTGTTACCAGGTTTACAATTTGTTTTGATCCTCTGTACGGAACCACCCAGAGTAAAATTCCTGGGAGGGACACGTGTGAACACCCCTCTTTCATAAAGCAAGTATTAGTAGTTATATTACCATTATTTCTGGTAGCACATCCTATTCAATGGTAACAGCTTCAGCTGTTAGCCAAATACATGATGGATTTTATATAGGACCATATCCTGAAAGTTAGAAAGTTCCTGTTAGAACAGCTTACCTCAGCCTTACTGAACCTGTTTGCTCTTCTTCAATTCTCCAAAGCTAAAACCAAGAAGAAATACAGGCCATTCCTTATTTTGTCATTTGCATGAGATGCACAGGGCTGTCTCATCTCTGATCTGTTCCTCAATTATTTCAGTCCATTAGACCAGTCAGCTCCTAATAACCACGAAGGAGCAGCAGATCCGAGCCAAGTTTGCTCTGAAGGGGTCTCTAAATTGAAAAAGGCTGAAAATAACTGCTGTATAGTATCCTCTTTAGAAAGTGTCCAGTGACCTTATACCAGCTACCAGTACTTATCTGCCCCCTCCTGTCTCACAGCTAGATCAGCTTGATTCACTGAGAATTTAACTCTAAACAAAGGTGGTTATTTTCAATTATTTTCAGGTTGGTCTGCTGCCTTGTCTCTGTACCTGTTCTACCCAGGGCATTCGTACTTCAGAGGCTGCTTCCATCTGCTGCATGGCATTTATTATTTATTTCAGGTTCTCACAGAAGCCATGATTTTCCATAAGTACGCTTTTCAGATCCTTCTGAATAGCTTCAGCTTTTTGTAAAGTTTCTCATTATAGCATTAGGACCAGACAACTGATTTTCCTGAGCTCCTGATACGTCTCTGAGGAACAGATTTGCACCTCACTTTTTTTGGCACTAATTTACTACGCCAATCAAATTTTTAGATTGAGAAAACTGGGAGAAAGCAAGAACTTTGCACAGTTTGATATCATACTGGGAGCCTGTGTTCCTTGAGGAGCAATCTTTTTTATTTTTTAATATGCCTGGACACATAATTTTTAAAAAAGTAAAATCATCCAACAGCAAACTGAACAATGGAGAACAAATAAACAGAGCATCAGATGCTCTGTTAAGATGTACCAAAAGACTGCCAGAGAACAGCAGCAAACAGTGTAGCAGCACTGCTGATCTGCCCCTCACTTTACTTCATCCATTAATCAGGATTTGGGTGGGGACATGGGGATATTTACCCAACCTACAAGGTGAAAGAACACAAGCTTCAAAGATGTTATCGTGGGGCGTAGAAGTGTTTGGGGAAGGAAGGACTTTTTCAGTCCCCAGGCTGACACCCAGACGGAGTGGGCCACCACATGCACTACCTGCTTCATGCGGCCACCGATGGTTACCACGGCAAAGTGGACCTTGCACGGGCAGACTGAAGGCAAGAAGAAAGATGCACCTACACACTCCCCCTTTGTTCTACGTACTGTACTCTGCTTGGGGAGAAGACTAAATACTACTTTGAAGAAAGTGTTTATGAACCATTGATGAACCACTGTCATAAGCTCCAACAAGAAGGTTTTTCAAGTACCAAACCCTCATCACAGCCTATTAGATCAAATGGTTGGGAACAGACAGAGCCGCAGCTCAGAAAACCAGTCGGAGAATGACTGAGCAGAATTAAATCAATGAAGTGCAGGAAGACAGGCCTGTTATCTGCAGGATGGAACAACTTAGAGGGACAATTTTCATGCTAGAACCTGCATTTACTCCTCTGCAGGCTATCATGAACAAAGCATCAGAGGTGACAGGACATTATCAGGTAATACCTCCGAGAGTTTTCAGGCAATGCCGTGCCTGTCTGGACATGGCTTAACAAACCAGTCAGTGTGGCCATTTTGCCAGGCAGGAGTCTCTGAGGAAACATGCACTGGGAACACTAAAACAAGTTTTAATGGATGAGCACAAAAGAAGTTTCTAGCTTCCAAAATGGAAATTAGAGATGTATTTTTGAAGTGTGTCAAGTACCTTTGTTGTTTATTTGGGATTTTTAATGAAGTGATAAACCCATACCGAATGCGGTGCAGAAGTTGGTGTGATTTTATGCTGAGAGTTTGCTTTCATTGTCTTACTTCAAAAGAGGAAAGAAAAGCTCAAAGGTATTTTACTTAACCTGTACTCCCAAACCCCAAACATGATGGGCTTATCACTTTTTACTGGTCTCTTAAGGTAGGTATTGGTTTCAGCTGCTAATCACTCTGCCAAATAGACTAGTCTCTGTTAAATCAGGACCTTCACAGAGCTGAGTACTACTTGCAGAGCAGTAGTGGGCAAGTAGGTAGAGATAACACAAAAAAAAAGTGATTTTGCAACGCACATTTTATTTAGGAATCGACTGAAGTACTTTCTTATTCAAACAAATACTTGTGTTAAACTTCAAGCCATCTGAAGTTGATTATCTCTAATTACCAGTACATAGAGTGTAAAGAAAGCATGGGCTACCCTCCATAAAACATATTTACACTAAATTCCATCAACAGCTTTTCCTAACTTTTAAGAGATCTTAAGATTCAAAGCTACTTCATATACCAATACAACATGAATTTAATCAGACAAACATATCATCTTGTTTCCCTTCCCAGAAATTGCATATTTGTCAATATTATTCTAAATAAAGTTACTTTTCAACCTCTTAGAGCTAGACAAGAACACATTCACAGTCTCTTACATCTTGCATTGGAATCATCTCAACAACTTTTTCACTGAAAAAATGACTAGCTCATTAAGAAAGTACCACATGCATATATACACACAAAGGAATTCTCTATTCCTCCAATAATAAACCCACAAAACACTTCATAAACCTATCTGAAGAATTGCCCTACGTGTTAACGTGATCTTTTGCCAGCTCTCATGTCTAAGAGTGGAAGCTCAGTATAACAACTATATCCTAACAGTTCTTTCAGCATAACAACGGTGCAGCAGGTGCGTACAAGCAGGTGTGCATGTTCACCAGAGACCACAGCAACGTTTTATCTTTGTATTTCAATAAGGTATTACAGTCAACAAACCACTGGCAGGAATAGCTAGATAAACTGCCTTCTGCAGGGTATGCAACACACCCCGAAAGTCAAATCCAGCCTGCCAGAACCTAACCCACAGATCAGCTCACCAAGCAAATCAGTGACGCCGTCCTGCTCCCTCAGAAGCGAGAAGGAAAGCGCTTTGAGAACAGATGATCAGATCCTGCTGACCCTCTTCTCTCTGCTATCCCTTCTTTCCAGGGCTTCAGCCTCCAGGATCAAAGCGTTTCCCTCCCAGCCTGTCCGTATTTTGGCACATCATAGGACTTCCAACATCTCATCATACGATATAACTCACCATGAGTGAGTCTGGCACAGTGTGGGCTTATTCTCGAGCCCTGTCCAGAAACAGTAACAAAGCAGCAGGTAACAGCGATGTGGCAGTGCGCTTCCAAACCAGGACGGCACAGAGTCCCCACAATGCCCCTGGAAGAGGCTATGGAGCCCCTCCTGCCTGAAACATCAAACATCGCTACCCAACAAACTACTTCAAGCATTTAACAGCTAAAGTAAAAATTAAAGTAACTCACTGTCTAAGAGTGACTGGTAACAACACCATTTAGCAGTCTCTAAGGAAAGCCTAATAAATGACCATACCAACAAATCCCACGTGCATGTATTGCACATTCCATTTGAATGGTGATGGCCTTTTCCTGAACAGGGCTGAACATTTCAAGAAATGCAAAGCTGTTACGAATTAACTTTTTTCCCCTTTGAAAATATTGATATTTCATCACTGGCTGAAATAAAAGATCATCTTCTGAAGGTTAACTGGCAAATAACGCCCTGTTCCTCTAACTTTTTATTCCTAGTAAATCCATAATTCAGAAACCAAATATAGTTTGTCTAATTGTACAGCCAAAACTTCGGGTTTTTAAAAAAATCTAAAGTGAATAAGCCTTCAATTTCAATAAGCCTTATTTCAATAAAATCAGCTTCCAAAAACCCGTTCAAAATAAACATGCTTTAGCTACAGAGATACTGATTTCATTTCCCCTCATTAAACGATCACCAGTGAATAAAGTATTATATAGTAGTATATGTTATAAGTCATATAGGTAGTATTACATATAATATAATACATACATCAGTTATATACTTTGTTATTCAAGAAATCCATTTTGTTTTTTAAATTACTGAGGAGGCAAATTCTTGGGCAAAATATTGAATTGCTTTAAGGTTCGCTATCTTACCAGTTCTTGGGTGAGAAAGAACACATATATGAAGCTAAAGATGGACAAAACAAACCAACCAGATCAAAAAGATTAAGTCTGAACCGAAAGACATTTTAAGGTCCAAGACTAAGTTACCCTTGCACCCCTCCACCTGAAGCAATGCTCCAGTTGACTTGTGCCGTTCTAGGTAGCATCAACTTCTGAAGGCCAAACTGTTTAAGAGCCAAGAAAGCCATGCCCCTTTCTCCTTGGTCACAGAAGGACTAGTGTAACAGCCACCCATCACCTGGGTGATGCTTACCTAGTAGCATGAAAATCCTGTGGCTGATTAAACTGGCTTGAATGCTGCTCAAATCCACACAGGAGACATTATCTTTCTCTCCAAGTCTCAGAGATTTAAAAAATATCCAGTTGAAGGAGAAATTTACCATTTTTTTCTGTTTAAGAGTTTGTCTGGTAAGCCGATTATGCTTTCAAAAATTCATAACACATTACCAGTAGAAAAAAAGTCTGAATTTTGTAAAAGATAGGAATGTTTGTTAATTAGCAGGATTTGCATCTCTTCACAATTGATCTTTTTGAAGGAATTGCTGCGCATTTCCTATATAGCTAACTATTAAACTAAATTTTCTGCTGGATGATACACAACACAATAACAGACATTTGAAAGGTCTATTAAGCGCAGGCAGTTTTCCAATTTGTTCAGTATCATCATTTGCTTCTCTAAAAACAGACTCAAGATATACCTAGAAAATTTAAATACAGTGTTTAGTATTTGTTGAATTTAATCCCTATCACTGCAACATTTGAGTGAACAGTATTACTAACACTTAAACAATTGCAGTCATATATCGACCCCACTAAGTTAGAAAAACTGTAAGTTGAGGATATACTACATTTTACATTATTCGTAGTACTTCTAACGTACAAAATGTTTCCTTTTCAGGGCAAGGGGAAGTGAATAGCAGTTGAGCTACGCTCAGGAAAACCCTATGACACTTACTAAAGAAGTGAGAGGTCTATAATAGTTAAAAGGAAGGTGTTTTGTTTTGTTTTTTTAACATATTAAAAAATGCATATCTAAGAATATGTTTGCTTTGGAACCACACAATAGCAACCAAGTTTACACAAACCTAAACCAGCTTTGGAGCTTAAATCACAAGCCCTGGCTGCTCCTACATGCTTCAAGCTTAAGATCTTACCCTTGCCATCCACCAGCTCCGCTGGAAGCTACTGCCCAGCCAGAAGAAACACACACACTTCAGCACCCACACCACGGGCCGATTCATAACCCTCTCCACAGTTCTCCAGTGAGAAAAAAATACTACCCCGGACTGGACCATGACAGCGGAGAAACTACATATACATTCCCTGCCACCCCTGCTCCAGAGACAGTAAACTCCAGCAGAGATAGGGCAGGCAGCTGGGGTCGGAGACATCTTAAAATAGCCGCAACTAAGACTCCAGAATTTAAAAGCACATCCTCGAGGTGGTTCCAGCAGGAGAGCCCCAGCAAGGAAAACCCAGCACGTGTGAAATGCCCAACTTTCCAGGAGGATGGTGGTGTAGCTATAGCTGATAACACTGAAGTCAGCAGCTCAAAATTAGCAAGATTATACTATTAGTTGTAAAAACTGTAAAGCTGTACATGTAATTTTCAGGCTTTTCTCTGAATTTTCTTTCCTATCTTAAGCCTTTGAAAAATAAAGTTGAATTTTACCTCAGCTGAGAGAAAACCTAGTGCCCAGCAGAGCTTGAACTGTAACTGTCTAGTTTACATCATCCAAGCTTATTAATAAAAATCCCTCAGCATTAGCCTTGCATTATTGTTCTGTAATATAAGAAACCCATTGCACTCCTTTATTGGATAACCTAGACCATTCCCTACAGGAGTCATCTACGCGTTTCCCTGGAGAAGAAATGCAAGATTATTTCTTACAGCATATTTCAATTTCATTGCCCAGTCTAGTTTTATGGGACTCAAAAGATGGGTATTTCTACCACGATTCCTCTGGGGAAGCTATTCTATTCGAATAATCTATTGCTATTGGTTCTTTTTCCTGGTATACAGCCAAAGTGATCTTTTTCCCTCCTTAGTTTCACTCCATTACTCTTACTCAAACAAATCATTGGCATGTGAAAGTATATTAAATGAAGACATTTTTTCCCTAAATACTTCAGTTACACACAATCAAGAGTTCATCAAATTGAAAACGCGAATCTTGACTTTTATTTTTGCACGTGAAACAAATATCCGTATTAGCCAACAGAAAGTTGACTTCAATTTTAACAAAAAATATCTTTCTCCAGTAGATTCACAGTTAGTTTGGGGTGTTTTGTTTTCCTTCTCTCTTCTTTTCAAATTCATGGGATTTGTGAAAAGCACCAGACTATACTCAAGACAGGTGCTTTCATTTGCTGCAGAGAAGTTGTACAGAGCAACAGCAGCATAATGCTCTCCTCATTAACCTCTGCAGATTGTTGTCACCTGGAAAGTTCACACTGAAATAGTACAACTGCTTTCAGCAGCCAGAAGTTCATAGTCACAGATGTTATTCATTTGTTGCCTTACTACCCATCACAGCAAACAGTGGACAAATTTGTGGACACAGCTGCACATTCATGGAAACGTTGAGAGGTACAGCCCACCTCAGGCCTGTTCTATGCCTCTTACCAAACCAGTCACAAAGAGTAGTATTACACTTATGCAAAAAACAACTGATACTTACATGCTAGGAAACAGAAAAAAAAACCTACACATGATTTCCAAACCCCAAAACTCAACTCTGCCGGAGGACCAAACTGCACTTGATGCTAGTTCTCCCAAACGGACTTGAAATTAAACTAATTTCAATGGACTCGGTATTAAGTTTCATCCACAACAGTTGATTAAGCAACATCCTAGGAAAGACAGGTAGGTCAGGAAGTAGAGCTGCAAACTCACTCGCTTTGGTGAATATGAAGTGGGAATCTCTGAAAGCGTAACTATATGAAGACCTGGTAAAAGCAATCAAGACAAGCAAAACTTGACATCTCAGTTTTGGACTGCAACTAAACAGGTTCACACACACAGAGGTCAAAAAGAAAATCCTAAAAGTTCAGTCTAATACAGACTGGTTTATAGAATCATAGCATTGTTTAGGTTGGAAAAGACCTTTAAGATGGATCAAGTCCAACTTGTGAAGTTCAAAGACAAGTACACAATTTCTCCTGTTCTACTGTTTCAAAAACATCCAGGTATTAGTTTTGCTTATACTTTTGGATTTAAGAACAATTCCAAAATAATCTGCTTAAGCTCCATTTTTCCACAACAAAAGTGATTCAAACCTTTGCAGTTTCCTACAAGTTTTCCCCCTTAGAGCAGAGTCTTACTTGCTGAAGACAGAAGAAAATTTTCATAGTATCTCTTAACACTCTAGACAGACAAGCTGAGCAAACTCAGCAGCCATAAGCTTTTAAAATTATTGTTTCGAAAGAGTAAGTCCAGAGACCAAAAGTAGTATTCACATTTTCTCCTCACAAAGGTTGTTTCTTTAAAATTAGTTTGAGTGTTAAAAGATTTCTGTAGCTTTCAATTTCCATGGAACCATTTGATGCCTCTCAAGAAAAGACTACTCGGCAACAACCACTTCTTGCTTTGCAACATCAAGCCCCGCTGCTTCGCCAGCAGCTGAGACTGCAGAACTCCCTGCTCCCATTTGCAACCTCGGACTGCTTACGCAGGGTGAGAGGGAAAGGGAGCAGGGGATGGTGCAGTTTACTCCACATCAGGCTCCTCTGCTACAGGTCTTTCTCCAAAAGGCTAACATGTCATCTGCTCACTTGACAAAACCTGTGCAAACTCTTTAAGGGTTAAATCGAGGCTTGATAATCTTAATATGACTAATCATAGCATTTAATTCTGGTTACAAAGTTTACCACATACAAATTTTCAGCAGGCTACTACCTATGTAAGCTTTTCTTCCACCTCTACTTATGCTTTCTTCCCCCCCCCCCCCCCCTTTTTTTTTTTTAACAGAACAACCACACTTTAGGAGAACATTATTGATAACAGGCATCTTTTGCCATAAGCAAGACAGGAACTCCCCTAATCAGAAGCCTCTTATGGCATATAAGAGTATTAATTCAAGTCTTCCAAATGTATTTACTGTATTTTTTTTCCCCTCTGATCAACCACTTGCCCAGTGTATTTTGCAAAACTTGCAAAAATGTATTTATGCAAACTTCCTCAGTGTAAGAAGTTTCAGTTTCTTATAAACTGTATCACCCATTGCAACACAAATATTCTTCTGCTGCCATTTTTAATTTTAAAAGTTTTTGCTATATGCACATAAGTAACAAGCTAAATCTACCTTGACATATTCTGCAGGGAGATAAAAAAAACAAAACTAGATTTCATACATTCTATTCCTCTGAAACCACCATATGCCAAATGCAGTGTCAGACCTAAGAGTAAGATCGTACCAACTTCAACAGTCAGTATAGCAATGTATTATATTAATCTACAACTACCCAAAGAAGCTAGAGATTTCAGACAGTTTGTTTCCTAGTATGACATTTCCAAAACTGAAATAGTATGACTCAGGTCTTTAAATGAGTTCATACAGACCGTAAGCAGAACTTTCCAAATGCATGAAAAAACACCTAAAAATAGGTACAAACCCAGATGTATGCAAATAATTGCTTCAATTAACGTCGCACAGATCACAAGCACAACACATTAGTTGAAATGACTGTGTTTTGTCCACTGTTACAAGAACAGTTATTCAATTCGGTACGTAAATATCAGCATGACCACTGGTACATACGATGTTCATAAAAAGGAGTTAAACATTATCATTATATATTGCTCCATCCCAGAAGCTGAAGCAAGCTATATTAAGCACTTGTTATCTAAATTCATTACAAAACAGTTCTGATTTTATCTTCAAGAGTTTCGATTACAAACAAGTGACTTTGAAATTAAACTCAGTTAACAAGGAATCCATCTGTTTTAAAATTTAAGAAAAATTGCCATCAAAGAGTGCTGTTTTGTTGCTGAGGTAACGTCTACAGATTAAGTAATTCAGAGCCCTATTGTGTTAAATGCTGCAGAGAGTAAACAAGTGCCCCCTCTAAAGAATTTTAAGAAATTATTAGCTAACTAATCTGAATCTAACCTGAATACGTTATGCACTCAAAGCAACAAGTGACTTGTATTTAGATTTTATTTCAACTTAAACCAGTGATTTTTTACTTAAACTCCGTATATTGAAAATGGCTGTCCTTCACAGGCTACAGGCCATGCTGATGGAGAAAACAGATCCATCAATTAGAAACTGAATATGAATAAAGCAAGCCAGGAAAATTAAAACTTTTGGAAGAAGTAGTTTTCCAAAGAAAAAGTCAACATGGAACAGAGAACTAGAAAGTATGACACCAGAGGAGAAAGTTATACCAGCTATTCCTCAGGCCAGAATGAGTTCTGCACCTACACTTAATTTCAGTTGTTCAGGAAGCAACAGCTGATGCAACTAACCTCAAACCCTTTTAGAGACACCCAAGTATAATTAATTTTCCAAATGTATAACACATAAGAAAATAAGCCATTTGAAAGAAGTCAAGTGCAAGTCATCGCTCCCCCCGCCCCCCATTCCCTTCATCTCCATTCGTAACCCTACTTATGAATTGATTTTGCAAGTGTCTTGACCAACTGGTAAGTGAGCTCTTGGGAGGGGATAAACATTAAAGGAACAATCAGGAAGGAGGCCGAGAGAAAGCTTGGCTCCCAAGTTTCACCCAGTGATCCTCTCCACGGCACAACAGAGGCAGGTACCACAGCAAGAGGTTCCCACCCCGTGAACTTTGGAAGTTTCCCAACTGCTGGAGACATTTACTCCATGAGCACAGCTCTGCCTACGCCAAGAGCTACTCTGTTGCATTCTCCCTGGCACACAATTGCTTTGCCTTCCTATAAAGCAGCCAGTTAAACTACACGTCAAACGATAATTCACCTTTGAACTACTTAAGAAGTCAAGTCACAATATAGTGCAAAGAGCAAATGTAACACCAAGGAAGGTGGATGGAACTGACACAGACTGTTCGCTACTCAACTGCTGAAGTACCACTAATTAACGGCTAAGCAGCTGTCTATTCTAAAGCAATCCTACAGCAAGAGTACAATCCAACTACAGCTTCAAATAACGCTGATCAGCTAAGCGAGCTGAGATCTAAAGTTGGTTTTTTTGAGACAATTGTTTTTAATTAAACATTCACAGACACACAAGTAGTAAATTACTATCTTGCAAGTGCTCACAAAACCCACCAGCTTCATTCCATATATTTAGCAATGAAATCAAGGGAGAGCACACTAGACATTTTGAATGCTTAAAAGAAGAAAAGGTTACAAGTATGTACAGCAGCCTTTTTTATAGAGGTGAGAAGTCAAGACAGAAGTTCTTCTCTCCGTTCAACTAGCATTCAACTTTACGTGAAGTTCACTTTGAAATCACTTAGTCCATCTTTAATCTCTGAACAAGCACCATGGAAAAGAAACTAGCTTTTTTCTAAACTAAAGCAACTGTCAAATTCTGGAAATAACGCATTACAATTGTTTTATGTCACCTATTTTTGATGATTTCGACTGAAAGAAATGGACAAGTAAGCAATCAAAAGTGGCAAGTGTAATATTTTTTACAAAAATCAAATGATAAACGGCTTTTGGGAAATACCAGGCATTATCAAGGATAAGTAATCTAATTCAGGGAATTTGTACATATGAGCTCTCTAGATTATTCCATGCCAATGAGTTTCTGAATCAGCTGAAAGAGTATCTCACTTTCCACTACACTTCCTAAATGCTATATGCAAACACTGATCACAAGAACATTGACAGATATATGCATGCTTGCAAAGTGATTCCTTGTAAAGAACATAAAAAACCCTTTATAGTTGACAAGAATAATTTTAAACCAGGTTACCAAAAACCACATCGGAAAGCTATTAAACTTGGGTAAAAAGGAATCAAGAGAGTTGAGGGTTTTTTCTGTTTAAGCTCGCTCCAATACTGAACATGTACTCCTGCCAAAATTCAGCCCCATCACACAAGTTGAACAGCTAAAACATTACCAAAAAAATGAAACGTTTATGCAACACCATACACACTCTATAACATAGTATATGCACTACTTAAGAAACCCACTGAACTAGGGCAAGTGACCATCTTCTCTCAGTAACAACTACTACAACATCTAAATTGCCACTATTAAAATACCTCCACCCCTCACACAGTTGCAACAATTCTCCCCTAAGCACCAAGCACAAACTGAAGGAGAGATTTCCTACTTCCTTTTGAAGGGACAGTTCCAACAGGAGTCCTTTTGATACGGGTGGGACAAGAAGAAACAGAAACAAAGTGCCATAAGTACATAAACTGGAAAGTTTCTCAAGGAATCAAAGCAAAGAAGAAGTCTCTTGTGAATATACGTGCATTTTGCAGAGGGAGGAGAGGGAACCAAGAGCTAAGGTATGAAAGCCTCTTGGAGAGGACATCTCTGACGTGATGGAGCAGGCATTAGACAACCACTGAGGCAAGGGCCTTCTATTTTATCCGAAAAACGTGGGGCCCGGGACACACATGACAAAACACAGAGCCTGTTTGGCTACCCAACTGTTCTTCGTCCTCAGTTTGATGACCTCTGCAGAGTCAGGAGAGGGCTGTGTGTCCCTCCAACTTCACTATGCTGATAGACTTCCGAAACCACGTAATTCACACAAGTTAATATATCATCAGTACATTGTTTTGCTGCCCTATCATTAGTTGACTATGTGACATATTAGCTGATTTGATGGAGATGGTTAAGGAAGCACTAACTGTGACTCTTCAGAAGGCAAACTGTTTTAACATAAGTAGTGAGGGAAGACCCAAAAAAAAAAGTGGGAAGGGAACGATGCTGACGCTTTTGAAAGCATTAATGTTTTGATCCCAGGCACCGTATTTTGAAGATCAGAGGATTTTACAATTACAAGTATCAGGTTACTGCTTTTAATGAGCGTAACAATCTCATTTAGATTTCCTTACTCTTAACCATGCTTTGCCAAAGCAAAAGGGGAGCATTTTGTAGACTGCTTTTTACAAAGAGACAGAAATGCCTATAAGGAGCATATGAGCCTGTCACAAAAAACTGTCAGAAAAAAATACCACAAACATCCACCTGTCATCAACAGAAAGAAAAAACCAAAACAAAGTGGGATGGGGTAGCTTTGTAATGCACAACACACAGAAGCTTACTTCTGAGCACATCCCAGAACCTCGAAACAAATTCAACATGACAAATTTCTAACTACAATAATTTCTACAAGGCATAAGATGTAAAGAGAAAAAAGTGAACAGTTAAGGTAGAGATGCAAAGAGACTGTATATAAAAGAGTGGGAAAACCACAATGCAGTCAGAAAATCAAGGAAGAATGAATAAAAGGAGAAGTCAATGAGATCTACGTGCAAGTCGTAAGTACGCTACCCATTAATGCCGCAGCTATTTCTTTTCCACTTTAAGTTGTGCTGTTAACAACAACTGGTTTCATTATCTCTCCTGCGTATTTATGTTTAGGTGCTTTCAAAGGCACAAAAATTAACAGATAAACACAACATATAGAAAAAAGAAAAAAAAGTAGTTTTATAATATGTGATTTCAACTGAACATCCAAGAACTGTAAGCAGTATGCATTGACAGTTAAAATCAGTGATTAGGCCAGAAAAAACCTGGTGGCTTTTCAAATTCATTTTATATTTGTCTGTAGCATATACAAGTTTTTAATAGCAACAAGTAGCTCACAACGCCTATGCAAGTTCAGAATGTAATTCTTTATTTTCACTGACAGTTTAAAAGCAGACTGCAAAGTACCGAAGCTAGAAGTTTGGCAGAAAGCTGTTTCAAGGCAATGTAACACCAAGAATATTTCTGGATATTTAAAATCTCAGGTTTCCAGAAAAGAGCTAAAAGTAGTTCCTGGTGATGTACTAAACCCTGCCATGTTTGCAGCTTCATATACAAAAGGCATATTGTTTAAAAATTATTTTCCCTTTCCTGAGCAAATATCCACTTACGGAGTGGGGGGGAAAATACTATGCAGTAGACACACACTGGAAATCCTTCCCAAACATTTATGTTTGTCCTAGTCACACATCTCAGAAGACCCAGATAGAGAAGCCAGGTAAAATACTTTCAGAAGTCACCGTGACTGCTAAGTGTCCCTCTAAGAAGGGATTTTTATTTCCAGAAATAATAAAGTTTTTAGTAAAAACAGAAAAAGGAACAAAACTTTTTTTTTTTAAAAACAGTTAAAGAAAATGCCTTGGCAGTCACACAAATGGCTCAGCTTCAGCAGCACTGAAGCACTTTGTGGTACGAATTCCTCTAACCATATGGGATATCTATCAAAATAATGCATTCTGCAGAACTGATAAGAATAAGGAATGACCCAGCTTGACTCTCACAGATTGTTCTTCCTGGCAGGAGGTTAGAAACAATCCTTTTTGTTCAAATACTATTTTTAAAACTCTTAACACCATTTTAGGAAAAAAAGTTAAGAATATCTTCAAAAAGCAAAGCTACATTTTAAAATAAGCTGTTGATTTTAGTTTTTTGCAGTTAAAAAAAAATTGCGAACTCATCAATAGTGCTCATGTTGTTTTTTTTGTTTTGCCTTTTTCCATTCTTCACGCTCCTTCTCAACCACTACTGCCCTCAAACAGTCTTAATATGATGCAAATTTCACCGGACCCCAGTGAATTTCAGTAATGACATCATCAGGTGAAAACCAGTGTTAGTCAACCCCACTTCCTGACCACGTATAAAATGGTGCACGCAGCACAGATGAATCAAGCATGAGCTTTTCAGCATTATTCACTTGCTGCTACAGCCTCCCCGAAAGTTTGCCACGGCCCCAAGAAGGGAGCCAAAACCCCAGGGTTTTTTTTGCTACAAGCCGAGAACTTCCCAGAACAAACTGTCACGTCGCAGTTGAGGAAAACACGAGCACAGGCGGCACATAAAATGCGAAGGACTGTTTCGCAGGAATGCCTTCCGCAGCCGTGCAGCTGAAAGCACTCATGCCAGGGCCTGCAGGAGCCCATTACGAAGCGCGTCCTGCCCAAGGTATGGATTACATACGTGCAACAACATCAGTCACAAGCCTCTTCGGCGGGCGGGTGCCGGGCCAGCACCGGCTCCGAGGGCGAGGAGGCTTCGCCTGAGCAAAGGCGAGGCGCGGAGCGGGCGCGGCAG
Organism: Calonectris borealis; assembly: GCF_964195595.1. Classification (NCBI taxonomy): domain Eukaryota; kingdom Metazoa; phylum Chordata; class Aves; order Procellariiformes; family Procellariidae; genus Calonectris; species Calonectris borealis. The sequence goes on from NC_134317.1 coordinate 6,960,854, forward strand.
CGGCCCTCCCGCCAGCAGCGCGGCCCGCCGCCTGCAGCCGGCTTCCCCGCCGCCCGAGGGAAGGGCCCCGCAGGCCGCTGCCCCGGGCAGGGGGACCCGGGCCCGCCCCGCCCCGCCAGCACGGGCGACGGGCAGGGGAGAGCGCAACAAAGGCCTCCCCCCCCCGACACACACACACCCCGCCGGCCGGCAGCGGCCCCCCCCGGCCCGGGGCGGTACGTACCGGAGCGCGGCGCTGGCTGGGCGGCGCGGCGGGTCTCATACTGCCGGGGCGGGGGAAGGTGTGACGGTCACCGGTGCCCGGCGGGAGGCGGAAGCGGCGAGGCCGGGCGGTGGCGGAGCCGCATCGCTGCCGGCGCCGAGACCCGCTGCTGCCGCCCCTCCCCCGCGCTCGGCACCTCGCGGCTCCCGTACGGCCCCGCCGCCGCTCCTGCCGCCGCCGCACTTCCGGGCAGGGAGGGGTCACGCCGCCTCGCGCAGCGCCGCTTCCATCCGGGCCCTCGCGCGCGGCCCCGCCCCGTCCCCCGCGGCGCTCGGGGCGGGGCGCGAGGCCGGCCGTTGGGCGAGGGCGGGGCGCGAGGCCGGCCGCTGGGCGGGGGCGGGCGGGGCCCGGGCGGCTGAGGGGGTGAGGCGATGGCGGGGACGCGGGGGTGGGCGCCCGCCGCCCCGTCGCTGGTTGGGGACCGGGGCGGGGGGAAGAGGGCTGGGGGCAGGCGCGTGGTGTCCGGAGGAGGCGGCGGAGCGGCTCTGGGAGGGCTCCGGGTGAGGAAGGGGCCAGGCGGTGCCGGGGCGGGGAGCCAGGGTTTGCTGTCTGAGCTTTCGGTGGGGTCGGGCGGCAGTAGCTTCCCTGAAGAAAGTGCCTGGTCGTCACCCCCGCTTACCGACTGGTTCACGCTGCGGGGCGGACTTGGGGCTTCTGAGGACTCCTTTTTTATTTTCTGGTTTTTTTTCAGATGAAGTTAACCTGAAAATGACACTCGTGAGCTCCATCTGCTACCAGGTATTAGGACCTGACAGGAACCAGCCCTGCGTAACTGCTCCCCCACGTACAGTGCTGATGTTGGGTTCTCAGCATCTTACCTGATGCACAGATCTTCTCTACGCTCCTCGCTGGCACAGGCGTGAGCTTCGAGGCCTTCACTGAACAGCTCCCTGACTGGGGCACTTCTCTTCCCTCCCACATGTGTTCACCACCCAACAGTTTTTGAGAGTTGTCGGTCAGATCTGTTTGCTTTAGCCCAGGTGGAATGAATTTCTCTAAACCGTTGACGTATCTTCCTAGTTGCTGCTGAAAATAAATGATGTTAAAATTGTAAATTCCATATACAGTACTGCAAACTTCTTTGTGGAGGGTTGGAAATAAGCAACTTGTTTTGTTTTGTTTTTCTAAGGGCCAGGGCTTTAAGGAAAGTGTTGTCTATGGAGACAATTAAGACTCAGTGACACCTTAATTGCCTCCCTTGAGAATGAGTGCTAAGAATACATATACACAGCATTGTGCTGTGTTAGGATACCCAAGCTAGCAAGGTCACAAAATCAATACAACTGCATTAGTGAGGCACAGTGCCCTGGATAATTCATCCTGCAGAGAGAAAGGGCCATACTGCTTTTTGTATTACTAGTTCACTCAGAACTATTTCAGGAACTTGTCCAACATTGCACTGTATTTTCAGATGGCTCAGCGTTTTTCCTTTGTGTGGAGTGTTTTTCATACCAGTCCTTGTATGAAATAGCTTTACGGCCACAGGCAGGACTTACTCTATTTAGCTGAACAGGATGCTTGGAGGAGGACCAGGCTGTTAGGTTTATATGGCCCATTACTTAGAAGAAAAGGCAGTGTGTCTTTGTCACTTGTATGATGCACGAGTATAACACAGACTATCGGGACTCTTGGTATTGCGAACTGAGTAGTTCAGTGGTTGGAGATGCTGTTCCAAATGGCAAGTGAAAAATACCCACTTTTTCACAAGGCAGAATTCAGTCTCTGCTACTGGAAATCAGGGGTGCGCTCCTAACGGAAGAGTCTGTAATGGGAATCTTACCATTCACAAAGAATAACTTAGCATATAGGAAAAGCAGTGAGCCAAGTGAATCTTTGTATATCGTAACTAACTACCATCTCCCTTAAATCCCGTTCTAGAGAAAATCTGCAAAGATCGATCATTAACAGAAGTTGTGAAAAAGACATGCATATTTGTCAGCAGACAAAAGGTGAGATTACAGCTCATGCATCCCTTGGGCTGAAAAGTTCTTTGTGTGTGTGGGCAAATGCCAGAAGGGCGTGTAAATGGTTGCCAAGCAAAGCAACTAGCACTTTCCAGATCTGGAGTCCCCAGTTGGTTTTAACAGAAGTTTAATTTATTTTCCTGTACTTTTCATCCACTGCTCAGTCCTATTCCCTGCTATTCCCCTTTAGATTCCCATTTTCGTACCCCAAGTTTGTTTCTCCTCTCATCGCTAAATTAAAGTGCACCATATAGGTTCACATTAAGGTGAAATACTGTCACGTCAGGATGCATCAGTATTATTTGCATTATGGCAGTACTTAGTGGGTCAATTGAGATAAGTGGCCCTTTATGCCAGACATTTTACAAAACGAGACAAACACAGTTTGTAATCTAATTAGACAGGACAGAAAATGGTAGAGAAAAACAAGACAGGGTAAAATGATTAAGCACACTTACAGAACAAAGATTCTGCCAGAGACCAGCGGGAGGACCAAACTTTGCTGGGTCCAGACTGAATGCCCTCGATCGTACTTTCTCAAACCAGGCAGGAGGCCCCACAGGAATATGCGCTTACAAGATACACTACTTTCTGGCAGAAACTTGGGGGTATTTACACTTTTCAAAGCTTTTCAGGGAAAGATGCTATGTTACTTTATTGTCTAAAAAGAGATTAAAGCCAAAAGAAGAAAAACATATTTGGCTGATATGCAGTAGGAATCTTTCCTGTTCTTTCCTGTTTATGCTGTGTATAAACAAACATTAATTTTAGCAGAGACTTGAACTTGGGACTTCCAATCTTTGCTTGAGCTCAGCAGCTGTTCTGTGTGAGCTTCCTTTTCTTCTTTCATTAAAAACAAATAAATAAACACTTAACAGATTTTCATGCAAAATGTGAAATGTGAAAACATTTGAGTTTTCTAACTTTCACAAGACAGGCAAATGTTTCCCACACAGTTTTAGTCAGCTTTGCAACACATTTTAGTTCAAGAGAAGCTTATATGTTAATAGCGTTAAAAAAGAATTACTAAATAGAATTTGCTTTGTATTGTCATGTTCCTTTCCCTCGGGTTCTCCTTCTGTGTTCTGTTTATTGTTACATCTTAAAATAGGTAGTAAGAACTTCAGAGCAGATATCATACCTTCCTATGGATCTTTCTTTAATGCATAGTGGCAGAAAACTCACTGGAGACTGGTTGCAGCACTACATGACATTAATTTTTCTGCAGAATGGCCTGCTGCAAATTGCTGACCATCTTTGGTTAGTTCCTCCTCAGTGTTCTCTAACACGTTATCACCAGTTCCTTGTCCAAAAATTTCCCAGATTCCTCTCAGTCATCCACCTCTACAAATGGTCCACTTTTTTCCTTAATTTTCCTTCATGCACATATAAGTTGTTGAGTTCATTCATATTTGCTAGAACTCCACAACTGTGTGCTGTGTCCCAGGTTCTTTCTACTTTACTCTCCCTTCACTGCCATTGCAGTGTCATTGAGGATCACAAATAAGACGGCAAACAGTGTCAATAAGACACATACCTGACAGCTACTACTGCTTCCAAGTTCATGTTCCCTGCTGCGATCATGACATGTTTACAGGTCTTTCAAATTAAACAACCCTTTCCCCCCCCACGCACATGTGTACAATGAGATTTTTTTTCGTAATGAGAAGTGATAGGCAGTCCAAATAGAGGAATCAATACTGCTGGCTGTGTATACAATTCAAAACAAGAACTACAACAGCCATTGTGCTTTGTTCAGATTTCTTTAGAAATATAGTTTCCCAGGCTGTAACTTGGAGACTAAATACATTCCTGGATGTGGTAAAATTTTTATAATAGTCTCTAGTAGGAAAGATGGGGTTTTTTGGTGAATTTAATAGATTCTTTTCAGATCATGCTCAAGGGGATGAGAAAGCCTCTGTTAAGTTCTTTGCAAATCAGCATTCCTCTCCTCTCCCAAAGAAACGTAAAATCAAACCCTATATTTTTAAATGTAATGCCAAATCTTTCCTCCTCTACTCCCTTCTGCTGTCCAAAAAGCAATGAAACACAAAGGGGTATACTCTTCCACAGACTTTTTGTTTCAGAGAGTGTGGAAACTTCTTTTTATATCAGAAAGCAACAATAAAGAGCAAGTTTTGCTTCGTGGCTTATACTCATAAATTTGATAATGAAGCCAAATGCATAGTCTTTTCCTCATTTCAATAAAATGCCCTTAAAAGCCACTTTCATAGAGGGAAGAACAAGCATGAAGTTCTGAATTTGATGAGGGCCCCAAACATCATCATTTATAAATTCAGATAAAAACAGCATCTGAACGTAATTCAGCTGGCGCAGAGAGCATACAAATAGATTCACAGAAGAATCAATAGATTCTTCACTGAACGAAGATCAAGTTGCTAAGGCACATTTAGAGGGGAGAAACCACACCTTAATTCAGAATGTAAGGAAGACAAGTTGTTTTGAACTTTATTACCCTTTTCATTTTTGAGATTTCTGTGGTGTTGCCTCTTGAAATGGCCTCCTGCTTCCTAGCCAATAAACAAAATCCTTAATTGTACTGCTCAAAAGAGTAATTTTCAACATCAATGTTCCCCAAATTCTCTTGGGTTTCATGACAGGGCTTGGCTCGGTTGTCTCTATGCATAGAAAAACCCAATATTCCTTCTAACGTAGCATTTTATAGGACTGAGCTCTTCTATCATATTTTGCAAACCTAACATCTTTAGCATGGAGCACTAAATATATAACTTTTAATAATGACTAAAGTAAACCAACACTGTCGTTTCAGTAAATGCCTATTTTTACACTTGCCAAATACACGGGACCAGTAACTGGGTATTTACTGATTTTTGCACAATTGGTATAATTTACCCATGGATTTATGAGGTATACATGCAATTGCCTTTTTTTTTCAATTCTGCATATTTCACCAAAAAAACTCTTGTATTTTTCTTATTTTCTTTTTTTTCCCTATTGTGCAAATTTTTGTAGGAAATAATACATATGGAAAAAATGGATTTGGGGAGAAACATTAAATTGAAAGCTCATGCTTTCATGTTTTATACCTAAGTTAACCTGTTATTTATTCAGAAGGTTAATTAACCCCTAAATGAAACATGGTTTTACTGTGTATCAAACAGCATTTTTGTTTGACCATAAATTACTTTTTTTTTTTATTTTTTTTTCTGAGAAATGCAAGCATTCTACTGGCTGTTTTCACCATCCTCCAAAATCATAATTTACACAACTTTATCACCACCATTAGCTATAATTGATCTGGTGTCTAAAGTTTGAGTAGTAAAAATGTAAGGGTGCAGCTATCCTCCAAATAAAGTTAATTTAAAAGTGTGCTGGACCATGTACACTAGATAATAAGCAATACTTACATATATATGTATATAATATGTGTATAATAGTACTCAAAATAACATAACCTGTGCAGTAAGTATGAGTTTCTATTGGAAAATCTTCTAAGCAGAATGGTTCCTGAGTTTTGCTGAAAAGATACGGGTTCACTGAATTTAATCTCTAAGAAATATTAGAGATTTGTTTAATAAGTGATTCACTGTTCATTATGAATAGAAGTAACGATATATAGCGTATCCTGAATACCAGAAAAAAGACAAAAATCAAACCCTTTTCAGGATTATTGGAAGGATACCAATACAAATGCTAAATACCAAGCTGAGAACACAGAACAGCCCCATGATGATTTCGAATAGAGTTATGATTGATATTTGAAATTTTGACGTAGCCAACTTTTTCACTTCAAGACAATACAGGGGTTTCTTATCTATTTTTATTTATTTTGGCATCTATTTAGATTTAACACCTTTTTATATATCAGTGTGTGCTTTAAGTACTGTAGTTCTCATTAGCACAGATTTTGCACTGTTGATGTTTTCATCTAGTTCATTTCTCCTTGCTGGCAAGCATTTTGTGTCTCAAGACATATTATGATTCATAAGCTGAATAGCTTCTTTTGCTCTGGGATTTGAGAGACCATCATGGAAGTATCCTATTCCTAGATTAAAAGCTCAGATGAATAATGTAGTATGACTAGAGTGTATCACTCGGTGATGAAGATATTCTGTCTGTGTAGACAGCTTAAAACTGCTGGTCAGGAAAAGGTAGATTAAGGCAGATAATGGTCTTCTGAGTCAGATTTTCTCTGGCGTAAGAAATATATAGTGATAAAACAGTGTTAGAATGATTTTGCAATACTGTAATTGGAGGCAAACTTCGTTTGAGATTTTAGCTTTCAACTGCTTTTCCAAATTTACATAACACATGCTAATTGGTGAAGAAAATTATACAGTAAACTCTTATGCACATTATGCTTAGACAAGGTCAAAATCCCACTTTTATCAAAAGGTGAAAGTAGCTTCTCTTAAAACAGTCTATTGACACTATTGATTTGGAAAGATGTGAGGTTTCCGGTAATTATAGATCATGATACAGCATATTTGCATACAGGTTTCATTCTGTATCTATTTATTAAAAAAGAATTTTCCATAGTTTTCCCATACATACATTAAAAGCCCAATTTTCTTGCAACTCGAGTTGAGTTGCTTAATTTCTTTTGACGCTTTCTTGTTTTATACTTTGACTACTTTACATTAAATACTTGAAGTTTAGAATCTGATCTGTTTTATGCCTGAGTATCTCTATGGATTTCAACAGAATTATCCATAGGGGTATAGAAACTGGTTCAGTAATGGTCATATCCAAAAAGCAGGAATTCACTGTGGAACAATGGCAACATATTGTATGTAAATTCAGAAAATATAAATAATAGTTCCCTAGTGAGTCCTGGTGAAAAAGACCAGATAGCTACCAGACCGGACAGATATCTTGCACTTCAGTTGTTGCATAATTAAGAACTGCAATGTTATATGTCCTTTGAATTTTAGTATTTCAAGGTGTTTTTACAAGCGTATAAGGTAGTTAATTAAAAAGAAAAGTTAAATATGTTCTCCCGGATAACTACCTTGAATTGCCTTTAAGTGCCAACAAAAACTTGAAGATGAAGTGTGTTATCTCAAAGTCATTGGCAATCATGGTTGAAACTCTAAAAAAAGTCTTCTAAGAACACAGTCAAGCATCAGATTTGTCATCTAAAATACCTGTTTGGTCCTGCAAGTTTTAAGATAACAGAAGACGACAGCAGCATCTCCTCAAAATGAAGAGATTCAAAGGAAACCATGATCTCATAAACATAGAATAACTTGAGGCTATCCAAGGTTCTCTGAATCATATCTCCCTAATGATAATTTTAAGGTCACTGCTGAATACGGTCAGTTTATTTTGAGAGGCAAGAAACAATACTTGGCAAGAAAGAAACAGAGATCAATTGGCACAATACATAACTTTAGTTCAGTTAGTCAAAGTGCCTTTGAAATACTTTTGATTTGTAGCTTTGGTATTCTGTTGTTCTAGAAATCTGTTCTAATTTTTCATCCAGTACTCTGTGAAGGAGTCTATGAATTCCATAACGTCTGGATAGAGAATGATTTAGTTTTAGTACTTTGATCAGTCTTTGTTGACAAAGCTTCATCAACCACTACTGAGATTAATTTTTTCTACATACTAACATCAGTGTGGCTTCTCTGAAACCTCTTTTGAGCACCTGCACGCAAGTGGTTAGTTTGCATCAACAGAGGAAAAAAACCAAAACAAAAAGCTCAAAACGCACTGGAGGAACACCGCCCATCTACAATTTAAAAGAGAACATGTCTCTTTTATGAAAGAAACCTATGCTGAAAAGGGTTTATGGTGGCATGTTTTGATTAATACAAAGAAACCTATAAAAGTAGATGTTTTCCAAGGTGTTAATTCTGGTCCTGAGAAAAGAACTTGTCTATCCAAGTTAGGAAAAGAAGAAATAAATTAGCCTGCAGAATGCAGGCTACAGAATTTCATTAGGTAATTCTCATGACAAGCCTAGTAACATTTCACCAAAATCATGTATTGATAATAAGTGCATCAGTTTTTATTTCAAAGATTTTATGCAAGGAAAAGACCTTTCACATATGTTAATACCTTGGAGTTACAGGCTAACTCAAAGCCTAGAACAGTGGAGGAAATTTTGTGTTGGTATGAAATCTTTGTCAGAACAGCTGCATAGAAAGTGAGGAAAATAAATCTCTGTCTATAGAAATAACTTCCATAGATGTATATGAGAAAGCAGAAAGCCTAAAGAAAACCTAAAGCTAATGACACAAAACTATACATGTACACATGTGCAAATAAAGAACATTTTTAGGCAGTGAAGGCAAACCATTGATATAGGAGGAAGTTCAATATCAAGAGAAATTTGAGCTGGTGCCAGAATTAATACTGTCATGCTTTTTAATATGTTTTAAATAAAGGTTTGTCCGCACTGTTTTAAGAAATGTGTACGTATCCATCTGCAAAAAGCTAGGTCTCTAGGAAGCAGTTCTATTGTAAAGAATCTACTCCTGCCTTTAATGGAAATAGGTAAGTTCTTGCCTTCTGGTGCGGAACAGAAGGATCCACACCCTCTGAATACTTCCAACTACTAGTTTTCTAGATGTGTGGTCCTATCTAAACTCACTGTATGGCATCCCTAGCTTCTACCCATGTGAGCTCAGAACTGCCTTCCTTCAGTCCAAAGAAGAACTGTTAACACTAAGCCCTGAAGTTAACAGAGACCTGTGCTTTTACTCCATGAGTACTATTTGCTTCAGATAAATTGACTTTCAAAATGTCTGACATGAAAGCTTATTCTAGGCAAACTTTAAATAACCATCCAAGATATGATGAAGATAAATAATTTCGAAGACTTGTTTTCATTAGCGAATCTGAGCTAACAGCATGATCTCTTTTCCAGTGAAGGGAAAGAATTCCCTTGTGCTTGCCAACTGTTTATTTCAGTTAATATTACCTTTCACTTGCTTCTAGTTCCTTGACTACTCATGTGCATAGAGATGCATAGGTCTTACCTCACCACTGTGTGCACCTTGTCTCAAATGCTTTCACCCAAGCTTGGGAATTTGGCTCTTCTACCTAAATGAACAATCACAAGAGGAACTTAAAAAACAACTAGTTCATGGGAGTTGCCTCATCAGGCAAATATATTTGCTTATGGAAAATGTGGATGGTGACGTTGTGTTTCTGTTGGCTTATTTAAAAAGATAAGTCTATCTATTTTTCTTTGAAATAAATAGAAAACAGTTTTACATTCAGTTAGCCACTTTATCAGAGTATTTCAGTTATTGAATAGTCAATATTACTTGTTCTTTCTGTGCACTGAATAATAGAGTCCAGATATGCAACAGGACTTTCAGAAAACATATACAAGGAGAGTGGAGGTTTGTGCAAACACATTTCTACAGATAAGGGATGCCTCTGAGGACTTGACCCCAGGACTTCAGAGCATAGAACTGCCAGAACGGTTCCTGGGAGCAGTTAGGGACAATGCTGAAAGAGAAAAATCTGTGCTGCCAATAGTACAACATTTTAGTTTATAACAAAGTTGCAGTTATATAGTACAGCATGCTGGTTAATAAAGCCTTAATTAGATCTTTTTAGACCCAGGCAACCTTAGAAGTGTAGAGCCTGTTTGTGTGCTATTGCTGACCGTTGTGTCTTACCTGAAAGAAAGCAAATTAAGAATGGTGTTATTGCTAGCCATGAAGATAAGGCTTAAGCTGAGCAGCAATAATGGCTGAAAATCTGCAGCATTCAAAGCTTTTCCAATTCATATGCTATAAGGAGTCTTTCAAACAAGTAATAAATTGGGTGGCACTTAGATGAGAAGTACAAGTTGCAAGAGAGAAGAGCGTAGATGAGACAGCACAAATCTATATGCACGTGACTTAGACATTTGCCACAGTTCTAGGATTTCTGCAAGTAGTATATAAAGAACAATTTGATTGTAAAGCTTGAGCTGTTACTATTCAGCACTCCCGAGATGAAATCTGATGTCATTGAGCAGATTCATGACACCCACAAAATGGCAGGAAATGCAGTTAACAAGACAAAAATGCAACACCTACAGACAGGCCATCTGGTCACCTGGATATCCAGGCCAAAAAGAACCTGCATGATATCCGAAACAAGAATTAAATCTTACCATAAACTGACCTGACCATGAAAACGATAATGAAAAAATGAAGATAAAATTGGGGGTTTCTTTTTTCTTTTTTTCTTTTTTCTTTCTGTACTTTCCCATTGGGAAGCAAGGACATAAAATCATTGACGCTGTTACTAGGAATAACTCCTGAAATACTGGAATGGGTAGTGAGTGTCTGATGAGAACTGTGACCTAAGACAGAATAAGGCTGTAGAGTGAAAAGGATCAAAACATTAATAGCCATTAGTGCAGAACAAATACAAAAAGTTCAAGGTAAAGGAACTGGGAAGCAGAATAGACAGACACTATCTGAGAAAGCAGGCATTGCGGTTCAATGCAGAGAAAACAGACAAAAGGCAGGAAGTAAAATGCTTAGCCTAAAATACTACCGAGAGTTGTATAGGCAAAAAAAGTATCCCAGTGTTTCTTCCCTAAGGGAAATGAAAGTTGAAACACGTGTGAGCACATATAGAGACTACCAAGAAAGAACACAATGGTGTGACAAGACTGTCTCCAAGGTTCTCCATATGCACACTTACTATCCAGAAAAAGCTGACTGCTATTTTTGCCAGTCTGCTGTAAGACCAATAACAACTTGGATTCTGGCTGACTGGCAGAGCTGCAATCTTATTCCAGCATCACTGATAAGCAGCTGCTATGTGACCATGAGAAGAGTACTTCAGCGTTGCGAGGCCAGTGGACTGGCTATCAAAAAAATTCCTCACAAGATGATATATTGTTGCCTGAATTTTTTAACAACTGGCACAGAAATACCCTACCTTCCAAGAAAACTGCTTCCCAAAATAGCTGAGTAAATCTCAGATGAGCCATCAGCTTGACCCACCATAGATATTTCACTTTTTTCTAAAATCAAGTTACATGATTTCATCTTTTTTTTCTTTTTTTTTTTTTTATTTTAAAGTGGCTTCTAAAATGTTTCCTAATGAAAAGCCAAAACTAAACAATTGTATAACATAGATACAGAATGTTTCTACTATTCAAAAATGTGTTAACATCTCTCATTACCTGCCATTTTTTTAGACATACCTCGGCAAAATTTGACTTGAAATCACAAATAACTTTGGTTCTGTTCAGTATTTTGGCAAATAAATAAGCATTTGGTCAAGGGAATCAAGGAACCTGTGCCATAATAATGAAAAAATGTGCCTTGATAGTGAGTAGCGGGCAGAATTCACTGCTCTGGAATAAGGAACTGATTCCACTTTCCACATGAGAGACAGGACAAAGCCTGAGTTTACAAAGCTGTCTAGGAGAACCAGAGAGTTTTCAAGTCCTCTGTTTTTGAATGTTTATGAAAACAAAGCTCTCTGTGAATTACTGTGTTAGTTTCACACTTCACATTTTTACAAACCCCAGTCTCTCTTCTAAGAAAATCTCACAAGTGACACAATTATAAAAGTAGACTGACAAACATTAAAACTGACAGGATATAAAATGTTCTCAGTTCAGTAGCTTGGATATAAACTAAAAGCTAAGAAGACAGCACATGTTTCTGCACTTGAAAAACTTCCCCCAGAATCTTCTTTCAGGGACAGCTTGAAAAGACAAATTGTACTGGAGTTTTTCAATCTGTCACAGTAGAGGACAGCTTCTGAGCTGTAGAGAGATGCCTTCAAATGAATCATATATCATTTTATCTGAGAATTTATAAACCTTTCTATTTCAGTTGGGTTTTTTTCTCTCTCTTTGAATATCAGAAATACTCCATCCACCTCTAATCCAAGTACATACTACCAAAGCAATTATATTAATCCAAACCAAGTGTTGGAATACTTCATTACTTGAATTTTGTATATTCTTTTATACTAGTTCTCTCTTCAAAATTAAAATGTCAATGTAGAGTAAAGTGAGGAAGCATCCATGCTTTAATGGGAACTCCAGATGATAGCCCATACTGTATGAAGCTGGCATCCAGGCTCAGTGGATCTCATTAGAAAAAAAATACAGTACAGGTGAGAGGTTATTGTCTCTCTCACGAGAAGAGAGAATATGTATAAGACCCTACTCAACAGGTTAGTTTTAAGGCTAATGAAAAACTCTATCAACCTCTGACTTAAAATATGTGGATTTAACCTGGGAGTTTTTCCTGTTTATGAGAAATCTGCATCAGTGCACAAGAACTGATAGAATCTCATCATGCTCTGACACAATGCATATAAAATTGAAAAAGAACAGCTGTCATGGGTGATAGCCTTTACAGTGTGGCAAAGTTCTTAAAAATGACCATTTTACAACTCATTTTCTTCTTGTTGTGATTCCTTTTATCAGGAACTATGCTAACTGCAGGTTTTATTTTCTTTTCCTTGAGGAAGGTTCATATATATTATTTTTCAGTTAAGCATTTTGATTAACTGAATCCCTAAGGCTTTCTGTGAAGTAAGTGAATAACGATATCCATGTTTTATAAATGGGGAAGCTGAAGAACAGAGAAGGAAAGTGACGCTTATGGTGAGTGGTACTGTCAGTGGCAAGGCTGGGAATAGAAGCCAGAGATCTTTACTGCCAGTTCCGCTCTAATCGATGGAGACCACCTGTTCCACAGGTGACATCCCCACATCCCTACGCAGAGCTACACAAAAACAACTTCAGCAGAGCAAAATCAAGCATTCACAAGATATGACATGACAAACTAAGGATGCTTATGTAACTTCCAGTTCCAGTCTATAGGCGCCTGTTCTAGTCTATATCTTTCCTACCACCCTATTTTCCCCCTACTCCAGTCAATGCTGAGCATCATCTTTTTCCACAGATACTGAGTACTGTATCATTGCCTGATTCCAGTTCAGCTGCATGAGCCTATCCTATCCCAGAGCACTACAGCCCATTCAGACTAGCTGTAATAAGAAAGTCTGAATAGATTTGTTTAAAAGCACTGGCTGGTGCAGGGTCCCATCATAACCCTTCCCTACTATTCCTTTTTTTTCAGTAACTTACTTTTATTTTTAAAGTCACTATCCTTGTGGTTTTGCACAGATAGTACGATAAGCAATGCATTAAGTCACTTTTAGCAGTTTCATGCAATTTTATTGCAAAATAGTAGAAGGTGATACTTTGGCAGTGTTTTGGAGAAAATAAAAAAAAATGCAGGTCTTAATTCTGTTTCTTTTGAATTTTCAAAAATTAGAAGAGCGTTCAGGAAATGGACACATATAGAATTCAGCAAATTATCAAAAATATTCGAAGAAATTGTTATTAAAGTGAGAGGGTAGAAAGCCTGTAATGCCTTAAGGGAAGGGAAATGTGTAGTGGATTTGTTGTGATGGTACGTAACACAACACCTTTCCTTTGGGATGATGATCTGATGACGTGGTAAATTAGGATTTTGAACTCCTAATGCCAGATCAGAAAAAAGTCTTGCAAACCACTCTCTTGCATAAACTGCATTTGCTAGTTAAGATGCTGTCTGTCTTCACGTCGTAGTAGAAAACCTCATAAGCATTATCATTGGTCTGGATAATTCAACAGAAGTGCAGTTTGCGTCCATGGCTGATGTGGATGAGATTTATATGGCAAAGTGATTTGATGCTGTACAGGTCTGGTGTTAGTGTTTATGGAGTCACGGCTTGAGTCAGAACAGTAATGACCAATCTGGAAAGAATCCCAGTGGCATCACTTCTTTTACCATGGTAAAAGTCTCATCCAGGCATGGTTCTGCTTCCATTCCCTTTTTGGCTCATTTCTTTGACCTGGCTGTCTGTTCCCAGTTGTTGGTCTGTTCTTGCTTCTCTGTTCTCAGTCTCATTCTCAATGGACATGCTATGCTTGTTCGTTCTGCCTCCAGTATAAGACCGTTCCCTCTCAAAACCTGTGTGCCAATAAGATCCTTATTCAAGGTGACAGGAAAATTCAAATTCCTTACATTGGTGATAGGCAAACAAGAAGTCAGTAAATTGCTAGGGACATTCTCTGATTGTGTTTAAAGTTTTAGTTAGAAGAGCTACTTCCTGAGCTCTTACCCCATCTGCTCTTGGACAGACCTAGGTGTTTCTTTTAAAAATATACTCTTGCAAACTTTACACCAGACGGCAAGCAGAGCTTGCTGACCCCTTACCAGCATGTTGGGTTGAGGAACCCCACGTAGCAGCTTCTGTTACTGTTTGGGGGTGGGAGGTGAGCTAGGTTGTGCAGAAAAGCTGCATGAAATGAGCTAAGGCATTCAATAACAAGTTTCAGCCCAGAGTAAGATTTTTATGCCTGTAATAGAAACTGTAAGGGAAATTCAAACAGGCTATTAATTGTAGCAATGCCAATATATTAAGATGAATAAGATTTTCTGAAGGCAAATACTAAGCAATTTCAGTTCCTTTTACTTGCTTCATTAGAACTGAATTCTTCATAGATGCATTTTCAATAAACGTGTGTGCTGATTTAAAAGCTCCCTGTATTGGAGTCATTCACCTCTGCCAAGGCTCAGAAAGCACTATGTTCCTAATGCCGCCAGGTTTATACTGCTGTTACATGCTCCACTATGCCTTTGGCTTTCTGTAATCTTCATCTGACCTGTGGTAAATCCATGATGACTGTTCTCACCCTCAAGGAAATGAAGTGAGATTAAGGCTTCTAAGGATATAAAGTTTTGAAAATGAATCTCATAGTCCTGAAGCCTCTTAGCTGTTTTAAAAAATGGTACAGGTCCACTGGTTATGATATTTTGTTCAGTTGGCAAAACTTTTTTGAGGAAATGCTGAAACTTCTCCTTTGAGAAGGGCAGTTTCAGTTGTTCTTGGTCAATGAAGGTTTCCCTGAAATCCTGCCTGAAATTTCAAACACAGAGAGAGAATCAATCCAGTATTATCCGTGGCATGGTAGTTCTGTCACACAGCAAGAGAAGAAAGCTGGCTTAAGTCTGTTCCCTGCCTGGTTCAGATCAAGGATTTGAATCTCGGTTGAAACTCTTTTGTCGTAGCACTCACTTCCCCAGGTCCAATATTTTTTAATATTTACGTGAACTAGAACAGTTCTTAGGAAAGACACTGAAAAAAGGAAATGAGGGTTGACTTTTAACTTTAAAAAATTCTTTGAGTGAAATCTCTTTTACCCAGATCTCATTCTGAAGTAGACTGCGTGAAGTTCACAATACACACACATAAATATGTTAGCCAGAAATCAAGGCAAAAACCAGAGAAGGCTTAACCTAAAGTGATAGTCCTAAACAGATTTACAAAGGACACACAGCAGAATTCTAGACTGAATTAAGAACTGTGTCTATGAAAGCGATTCTTGTCATTGGAAGAAGAGAACAATTTTGTTTCCACGAAGAATCATTCTCATTGGGTTCTTTCTAGTTGTGCATGAGGTAATAAGGTTGTTTTATTCCATTACTGTTTCTCCTGTGTTCTTCCTATATGCCAAGCCTCTGCCTATGCTGCTGTAAACAGAAATTTTTGTTACATTACTGTAGAAGTGCTTGCCATTGTATATCTGGCTGCTTAGGTGTATTTGGGGAACAGGCGTCTCTGCCAGAAACAAATGAGTAAAAAAAAAAAATATCAGCATAAATGGTTCCCTAGTTTTCCTGAATATTCATATTCTCGTGGGAAGTATTTCCACAGACTTCCTTTAAAGGAATGAAGTGCTTGGAAAACCTAGAGGGACAAAAAAACATTTCCTCTGACTAAGCATCCCTAAATTGTTAAACACCATTTTCAGAATATACAAAAATACCAGCCACTGCATTTGACTTGTTCCATAAAGTATTGTTTTTCTGCCAACTTGTTCTTTCCTTAGCTTCTCTAAAAAACGTATTTCCATTCTGAGGTCAACTGCAGAAAAATTAAGGAATCCCATCAATGGAATAAAAAGAAATATCAACTTTATAACAGATGAAATGAGACTATCACAAAAGAAAGAAAACCATTTCTCTTTCGTGTTTGTCAGTGTTTCATTGTATATTGTTATTAAGGTGACTCCAGAACAGTGCTTATTTCTGTCTGTCCAGGAGCATATGCAAGACAGTAACTTCTCACTATTTCCAGCTGCTAGGTACCCACCACACCACATTTAGCACTTTGAGTTCCAGTGTCAAGAGATCCAAAGACTGAAAAAAAACCCTGTGCTTTATAGCTACCGGGCTACCAGAATCAGTGAAGCTATTCCAATATATACAAGCTGAGAATCTGGCCTGTAAGAGGCAGTGGTGTCCATCAGTACGAGAGCACTGTTAGGAGGCATTTATACTGGCACCAGATACGCTCCCTCTGCTTTGTTTCTTGCTCGTTTTCTCTGCACTGAAATCATGGAGCTTTTTTCTTAACTGCTATTCATTACAGTCCTCTCCTGGAAAAATACCAGTAATTTAAAGGTTAATAGAATGCTGATGTCACTGTAATTAGAGCAGAGGAAAAACATTTCTGTAATTAGTGTTAATGCTTTCTTGCTGTTCAACCAATAAGATATGGCCCCCAGTCTGAGATGGAAGGTGGGTGTAGGGATCTGTGTGAGCGAGAACTTGTGACAGGGTGATCAGACTAGTGCAGAAACGATGTCTGAGTCACTTTGGAGCATGTTGGAAATTGGTCGTTAAGCAACCCACCTGGGAAAAATAGAAGCCAAAATGTCAAGGATGAGCACGTCATAAAAATGTAGTTTATGGAACTGGCTAGCCTGAAAAAATTCAAGACATGCAGTTAATCAAAATTCAGTTTTTGATTTTCACTACATTGCATTACAAATAAGCCCATTACTTTAGGAGGTTTACATTTTCAAAAATAGATAGTGATACTGCAGAGCTGTCCATACAAAGGAGCCTGCGATAGTGACCCCCGGGACAGGGCTGGAAGTCGGTTGCACCCGGATCATTATTCCTAAAGCGGTTGGTTGGTGCTGTGCCTGGTCACACGCACCAGCAGCTTCCCATGGAGGGAGTTAGTGCCTTGAAGTGCACATGAGGTCTCCGTTCAGCCTCACTAGGTGGGAAGTGGCGTTTCAGAGCTCAGTGGATTAGCTGTGAGCAAATGGAGTAGCTGAGCTTGGGAGGTTTTCTGTTCTGCCGATGGGAGACCTCTGCCTGAATGGCTGGAAAAGACCTGCAGCTGCGCTACCCTGAAGTGCCCCGGAGTGGAAATAGAAATCTCTCCCATTGATTATTATTACATCCAGATAATGGGTCCAGCTATCTTTATGCGACCTGGCCAATAGCATTTTATCAATAGGAACAATCCTCACTACCTAGCAGGGTGCCCTTATTGAATGAGGGGACATAAGGCCATATCCTGGCTGCCCTGTGCTCTGCAGGTTGGTGGCCTCCCTGGCAGTGCTGAGGGAACACAGCCTGTGTCAGATCGACCTCCGCTGCCTTGCTTTCAGTGCCTAGATTCACTCTTGGTTTAAACTAAGATATCAGGCTATGTGTAAAGTCAGAGGTTTTGCTGTGAGAGGGAGAATGCAGCTGTGTGATAAAGTGTTCCCAACTACAACTGTATTTGATATATGAACGTATCTCAAATCCCTTATTACCCGTAATGACTATATCTTTCTTAGCTGCGCTGTTAGTTCAGCATGTTTTCATTTCTTTCTTTGAAAGAAGGAAAGATTCGGTTTAAAAACCTATTAAGTTATAAATCTTGCCATTTTGACTTAAGATTCTTAGATTTCTGAGCTCCCACTGTACATTTCACTCTCTGTAGTTTGTCCTGTATGGCTGACCTTGATTTTGATGGAGATTTCTATATTTTGAAGAATTCATATTTTTGGATAACTTTTTATACAGATCTTACTGATCAGTCATACTGTTTTAGTCTAGTGCACTTACTTCCTTTCTGGATTATAGGTGCTTCTAGTTAGTCAATTATGCTTAAGCAGTCTCTAAGCTGGGCCTAAACACTTTCATTCACCTACATTTGCCTTTTGGAACTTTTAAAGGCTGCCTTCATCTTATAAGTTTATTTCTTCTATTCTGCTAGTTTCTAACACGGCTTTTTGAGGATCATCATCTTAATTATAGGTTGTGGTCAGCAAGAAGTACTGGATGAGGCATGTGCTCCTTGAACTCTGGCTTTCTTGGCTCTGTCTGTAGTATTTGTATAAAGCCATAATGTGGACTTCCGTTTATTAGTGTATAGCAAAATTTTCACAGGGCAGTATAATCTTGCAATGTATAGAAATACTTTTTTGCTATTTTTTAAATTAAATTTATAGTTATTGAGATTTCTGTAATGTTGAAAGAGCATAAAAAGAGAATAATTTCTGCATCATAGAAGTTGTTTCAAGAAATATCAAGAAATTGCTTTCCATGTCTTCCAAATGGCTGGTTTATATGCAAGCACCTGAAGTCACCCACTTCTGGGTGACTGATCCCCTTGATTTCCTTCAGCGTTGAATATATTTTTTCTTCATGCACAAACAAGCCATTTATTTTTTCTATAAGTATGTGTATATGTATTTAATGGACAGAAGTTCAAAATTGGTGTTTTTTTACCAGAAAAAGTGTTTGTTTGCACACACCTAAGGACTTAAGAAAAAAAACTACCTACAAATAAGTCATCATACGAGTTTTGCTAACTGTAATGGAGTTGCATTTGCACAATTACTGATGAAATTCTATGCTCTAATGGATCCAGAAGTCATCAGGCTACCACTGAGCAAGCTTGTGCAGTGATAGGGCAGA
Organism: Calonectris borealis; assembly: GCF_964195595.1. Classification (NCBI taxonomy): domain Eukaryota; kingdom Metazoa; phylum Chordata; class Aves; order Procellariiformes; family Procellariidae; genus Calonectris; species Calonectris borealis. The sequence goes on from NC_134317.1 coordinate 6,979,807, forward strand.
GTGCAGTATTGTGAAGACATACTAACTTCCTTCTTTAAAGCAATGTAACACCACTAGCATGGCACTGTGCTTAGGCTAATTAGCTCTGTCCCGCAGAGCTAGCTCATTCAGCAGTAGCTCAGGTATCTCTGTGTCCTGTAGTATTGTACAGTGCATGCCCTAAGAAACTAATCAATGAAGAGTAGAAAAGAAGAATAAATTTTGCTATTGCTATTTTTACTATCAAATATTTCCCAGATTCCCTTTGGCAGACCGGTTGTTACTCACCTCATAGCTTGCATGTGTCACAGTAGATGTGGATTTTTAAAAAAGAATTTGTTTCAGTTCAGAGCTGGCATCCCCTGGAGGAGCTTGGGATGAGAGAAGCAGCAAGTGCAGGTGAAGGTCAGAAACACTGGAGAGGAGTTGGATGATGTGATAATAGACAGGAGCAGATAACAGTAAAAGTTTCATTGCAAAAGGAACAACCATGCTAGATTAGGAGGAAGATAAGTAGGCCTTTGAAACTTCAAATCTTCTCCTTTCCAATTTAACATATGAAAGTGAATTATATCTGAATGCTTATAGGGATCTAAAACTGAAAAATAGCCGAGGTTCTTTTCTGACTTTTTTCCAATGTTCCAGTAGCTCAGTTTTCACTTTGAAACACAAGTGGCAAGCAAAACTCTCATAATGTGATCTGTACGTGTCAGAAAGACACGTCCTCCAGAGATTATTATTACAACAGCAAGTACTCCTTTCTTGTATCATCACTGCAGTGATCAGGACTCTTGTACAGACTCAGAGTGTTGTACCAAACTGCTCCTAAGTGATTTTAATGATTTGGAATTGCAAATAAGTTATAGTTTAGCTGTACTAAGTCAAATGGAATACTGAAACTGTGTCCTTGAGTATATATTTCTGTACTACTTTTAAGTAGACTAAACTGTTTGATTTTTCCTGGTGTCATGTCTGTAGTCTGCATTAAATTGTGATCATGGTTAAAAATCTGAGAGACCTGAGATCCTCATGGTCTCAGGCTTAGTACAGGCCTTTTTCATAACCAAACTGATTAAGAAGAATTGTAACATCTGAGGACTTAACTTAAGTTTATTATCTCTAATTCTTTTTAATCTGTTTTAACTGAGTGTGATATGGAGTGTGGACCAAATAGGTTAGACATTTAAAAAAAACCCCAGAAATTGGAGGAGTTGTAGGATCTTTTATAGATCCTTGACAATTCAGGTAATTACTGCATGGGAGAATGAAGGATATCCTTTTTATCTGAACAAAACTTGTATTTTCAGAAACCAGGAATCCTGCCCTTCAGTTAACTGTAATTGCTGTAATTCAGTGCAAATATTAAATTAGTCACTTCAGTAAAGTGAAAGGATCACTGTTCAAAAGGTAGTCTCATCCCCTCACTTTTAGGTTCAGTTTCCAGCTCCAGCTTTTTCTAGCTGTCACTTTTGTTTAGACTTCATCAGGCTAAATTGAAACTCATCATAGGCATGCAATGTGGCAACTCTGCTTGACCAGAAATTACTCTCCACTCCCTCCTCTCATAGGACTAGGTCCTAACACTGTGCTCATTCAGCCAGACTTTTTGTCTGGTCAACAGGGTGACTAATGGTCCTGACCTTAGTATTTTTTTCTGTCTCAAGGTCAAGGCATAACATGGCAGCCAGGTGAGTCAAATATGGCTATACCAAAGACTGGAACTGTCATGTTAGACAATCAGCAGTATTTCCATTGCTATAAAACTTAAGAAAGCAGTGGCCACGCAGAGATCCTCCTGGCGGAGAGCATTTTCAGTGGAGCTGTGGCTTACTCAGACTCATGGAAAGGGGTTGGCTTCTTCAAGCTCCAGCTGAGCAACCCTTAGACATGGAGAATGCTTATTTAGATTGTGGATGGACCTCCAGAGAAAGGTTATGATCTTTGTGAAGGCCGTCTCTCTACAAGTAAGAATGGTAGCAAGCTGCCTGACCAACAGTAGCAGTTATCAACCGAATAAATTCCCTGCCTTCTCCAGGGGTACCCATCCATACTTCTGAGGGATAGTTTGACAGTGAGTTGGAACTATGGTATTGATGTCTAAGAGCTCTTATGCCTTGTTGAATCTTTCTTTAACACGTATTTTTCCTTTTCTTATTTCTGTTGTCCTCTGCTTCTTGTTCCCCTTTTTCCCTTAACCCCAGATTTGTGAAGACACGGTGACAATATGCAGCTAATGGTTCTTTCTCAAGTCCTTGAAAACAATGCGTACATATCTTGTTCTCTTTATGAGGTGTTTCATTTTAATTTGATACAGTATGGAAAACAGTGGGTGATGTACAGAATCCATACTGACTGACATAAACTTCTTAAAGGAAAATCTGATATGGATTTAATGCACATGTTGATGGAAAACAGCATTTCATTTTCTCAAATTTGCAGCTAATGGCATGGAGCTCTCAAGGACATTTAAAACAATGAGATAGTTTTGTAAAAGAAATTGCAGAAGTTAAATCACCAAATACCTTTAAAACCAATAAGTGTTCATTATTGCTCCTCCTCTGAACCTGTGAATAACATTTTTATTCATTTTTAAATGCCCATACTGCAAAATTATTTCAGCAGCTTCATGATCAGTTTTTTATCTAGCAGCAAGAGGGATAATTTGCCCATACAAGCTTTGCAGTTTCATGGTGAGTAAGAATAGTAATAAGATAATAGTTTTGCTACTGCAATTAAAGGTGAAAATTATTTCTTTTAATTGGCAAATATTTTCAGTGGATACTGGGCATAAACTTACAGACAGCTATATAATCACTTCAAGAATCTACACTAATTTTCAAAGGTCAAAGTACTAGCATAAAGAAGGAAAATGAGATGTAATGTACTTACATTACAATCTGTGATACCTACTTTCATAAGATTGCTATCAACAGCTCCGGTATTGTAATGAGAATTGTCAAAATAGGCAAAAAAATTCTGTACCTTTTATTATAATCTGAAATTTATCTTCATAAATATTTTTACGTGCATATTTGTTAAATGCAATAGTCACTCCAGCTGAAATTATTTTCTCCTTTACTTTTTCCCATATGTCTAAGCACCTAAGGAAAAATGTGTTTTCATTTGTTTCTGTGCAACAATAGTTGCACAGTATTTTTCATGCCAGAAACTCCCAAAGCTCTTAGTAATTTTTAATTATTAAAATAAAACAGGAACGTGGTACAAAGGAGAGGAAAATGTAGCAAAAAACATGGGATAAAAACCTGTTAATAATGTTTCTGCTATGAAGTGATGCCTTCTGTGCCTTTAGACTCGCACTACTGAGGGAGCTGGCGGAGGAGCTTGCCAAGCCACTCTCCATCATTTACCAGCAGTCCTGGTTAACAGGGGAGGTCCCGGACGACTGGAAGCTTGCCAATGTGACGCCCATCTACAAGAAGGGCCGGAAGGAGGATTCAGGGAACTACAGGCTGGCCAGCCTGACCTCGGTGCCGGGGAAGATTATGGAGCGATTCGTCTTGAGGGTGCTCACAAGCCATGTGCAGGACAACCAGGGGATCAGGCCCAGCCAGCACGGGTTCATGGAAGGCAGGTCCTGCTTGACCAACCTGATCTCCTTCTATGAGCAGGTGACCTGCCTCGTGGATGAGGGAAAGGCAGTGGATGTGGTCTGCCTGGACTTCAGTAAAGCCTTTGACACTGTCTCCCACAGCATTCTCCTAGAGAAGCTGGCGGCTCACGGTCTAGACAGGTGCACTCTTCGCTGGGTAAAAAACTGGCTGGACGGCCGAGCCCAGAGAGTTGTGGTCAACGGAGTTAAATCCAGTTGGCGGCCGGTCACGAGCGGTGTTCCCCAGGGCTCAGTTTTGGGGCCGGTCCTGTTCAATATCTTTACCAATGATCTGGACGAGGGGATCGAGTGCTCCCTCAGTAAGTTTGCAGATGACACCAAGTTGGGCGGGAGTGTTGATCTGCTGGAGGGTAGGAAGGCTCTGCAGAGGGACCTGGACAGGCTGGATCGATGGGCTGAGGCCAACTGTATGAGGTTCAACAAGGCCAAGTGCCGGGTCCTGCACTTCGGCCACAACAACCCCAGGCAACGCTACAGGCTTGGGGAAGAGTGGCTGGAAAGCTGCCCAGAGGAAAAGGACCTGGGGGTGCTGGTTGACAGCCGGCTGAACATGAGCCAGCAGTGTGCCCAGGTGGCCAAGAAGGCCAACGGCATCCTGGTCTGTATCAGAAATAGTGTGGCCAGCAGGAGCAGGGAGGTGATGGTGCCCCTGTACTCGGCACTGGTGAGGCCGCACCTCGAATACTGTGTTCACTTTTGGGCCCCTCACTATAAGAAGGACATGGAGGTGCTGGAGCATGGCCAGAGGAGGGCAACGAAGCTGGTGAAGGGCCTGGAGCACAAGTCTGATGAGGAGCGGCTGAGGGAACTGGGGTTGTTTAGCCTGGAGAAGAGGAGGCTGAGGGGAGACCTCATCGCGCTCTACAACCACCTGAAAGGAGGATGTAGTGTGGTGGGTCTTGTCTTCTCCCAAGTAACTAGCGATAGGACGAGAGGAGATGGCTTCAAGTTGCGCCAAGGGAGGTTTAGATTGGACATTAGGAGAAATTTCTTTACTGAAAGAGTGGTCAGGCCTTGGAACAGGCTGCCCAGGGAAGTGGTTGAGTCACCATCCCTGGAAGTATTTAAAAGACGTGTAGATGAGGCGCTTAGGGACGTGGTTTAGTGGGTATGGTGGTGTTGGGTTGACGGTTGGACTCAATGATCTTAGAGGTCTTTTCCAACCTTAATGATTCTGTGATTCTATGATTCTATTTCCCTTGCCAAATGACTGCTCTGTGTGCATGTGCTGGCTTTTGCCTCTTTAGATAGAAAATACTACTCTGGTAGTATTAATAGTGCAGCCAAATGGTTTAATCGCAGGAAGGGACGAGAAGTTGTCTTGTAATTGGATAAGAGTATCTTCCCTGGCTGAAAGTTTAGCTTGTGACCATTTATAACCTTTCTATTTTCTGCTGAAAGCTGAATTCTTGTTCTTTACATGGAGAATGCTGCTTTCTGTTAACATTGCCCTATAATTGAGAGGAGGGGTTGATTGTTGAGTGTGTGATTATGGATCAATATTAGGCCTCTAAATTTCACGGGGATACATTCACTTCTATCAAATTCTTTACTGAAAATATCAAATGTGTTCAGTATATCTATAGATCCCTTGACGTGACTTAGCTGACTAACAGTGATCCATAGACCACAGTTTGTGAACCCCTACCCGAAACCATAAAACTACATGAAATGCAAACATTAGAAGGAATTTCTGTTACAGCTGTACTATGTTGTTCAGTACTGTAGTATCATGCTGATTCTTGATACCAGTTTAAGAGAATTTTCTTATCTATAAAATAGTAGTAGAAATGGTAAGTAAAACCACTGTACTTGGCATAAGTATTTTACTCCACAGCATGACTGTTCCACTGATAAAAAAAGTAAAGAGCTATTTCATATTTTTTTGGGCACCAGTGAATATTTGTTTCCACACTTTTCACTGCAGGGAAATGTTTCTTACCTACTGTATATGAACTTGTATGTGATTATAACAAAATACTTTTGAATTTATATTACTAGTGTGCTTAATTATTATATAACCAAGGTTCAGTATATGTCATGAAATCACAGCCTCTTTCTCTCCTCACTTTAGTACAGCTAAGAAGGAGCAACTAAGCTGAGTAAATAAATGTGTATTTCACAAGAAACTGCAGCAACCTGAAATACCCTCTGCTCACAATCTTATAACTGAAATACGTTTTTATTCAGTGAGGTTGTATTAGAAGCACAGCTTGAGTCTGTATCATACTGAAGACTCCTTGTTGGTAGAGATACATAGCTGTTGTGTAAATATTCTTCAGTTTTAAGACAGGGAGGAACGTATAAACCCAGGATCAAATCCCATTAAATGGCTTCATGTTGTTATTTAAGGCATGAGGACTGTAGCTAGTTACAGATTTTGATGGATGCAGTGCATAATTTGTATTTTGCCTACAGCACAACATGAAGTAAGAGAGCTTTTTGCAGGACCTCAGTATTGTACACATGAAACTGGCTGATCCTTTATTTTATGACATTTTATGACAGCAACTCTGTCATTACTTTTCCTATGCAAAATTGTACAGTTTCCCCCAAATGAGTTTTAACTTGAATTGAAACAGCTTCTCAGGTACAGATTTGCTTTAACCACCACTTTCATTCTCTCCTTGTGTATGTGGTGGGCTGTGGGTTTTTTCAATGGCAGTTGGCTACCTCTGTCACTAGGCATTTAACCTTTTTTTTGAAAATAAATATGTGAGAAGGCCTTTCGTGAGCTAGCAGAGCTTGCTTTCAAAACTCAGTGAGTTCCCAGTCGTACAAGCCCTCTGCAAGATTAATTCAAGTCAATAGGGGATTTAAAAGTGAAAGGGGAGAAAAATCAGGTCAGCAAGAAATATGAATAGAATGATTAAATCAGTGGGAAATGCTGTGGTAAAAGACAGAGGATTCCAATTCCAGTTATTATAGATTGGGAGGCTGAGATGCTTAATAGCAAGGAAGGAAAGTATTGCTTGAGAATTGGATTGAATTGGCAGAGTACATCCAATCAGTCTCCCTCTAACAGAATGGTTGAATATGTAATATAACATGATAAAAGTGTTTGGTCTCTCTGCTTTTTAATAGGACTACTGTGAATGAAGCTCCAGAGGAAAAGATCATTTGTGTTTTCTCTCACCAAAGGGATGAAGTATCTAAGCATGCATTTGATACTGTGTGTTTTTGTGGTTTCTATTTTAAAATAACGCTGACAAAATCTGCGTGGACCTAGTTCATCATGTCCTACTCAGGAATGTCAAGATTAAGTCCTGATCTGATGGTTAGTGCCAGAGTCCATGTCACCACTTATACACTGGTATCAATATCTTCCAGATGATGGTTTGCTGTCTTTTAAGTCCTAGCTTTTACAATAGGAAAAACACTCCCAGCTGCACTGAAAATGGATACAGACAGGAGGGAGTGCTATTTAGGTATTCTACAGGAAGAGTTAAAGTTGAAATGAAAATCCTAGCTTGTCTTAAAACCTATTTGTAAGAGAAGTATCCAGTCTTGCTAAAGTGTTCTGTCATGTGGGTTTTAGATCATGAGAGGTAGATGTTCCCTGGGTTTTATCATCTCCAGATGAGATAAATATTTTAGGCCTTGTTCCAGACATGCACAAAATTACAAACACAATGGAACCCCAAACTTCATTGGGGAATCTGGTCACTACTTCAGTATAAATATTCAACAGTAGGAGATGAGACAAACTTTCTCGCTATGGCATTATGTGTGCACCCAGCATGATGGCATTTTAATTCTGTTCTTAAATGGAACAGTACTGTCACCCTGTAGAAACTAGAGAGTAAAACGTCTATGCCAACCTGCACAATCCCCACGCTACATGGAGGAAAAACTATCTGAAGTAACTGAGGGCACAGAAGCAACAGAGAATGCCTGGATTAAAGTTTGATGACAAAGGTACACATCCTCTGAAGATCTGACTGGTGTCACTGTCATCTGACACTTGAGAGTGCTGTTCAACGGGGTGTGAATCGATGACATGCTGTTTACTCCTCCTCATGCTAACTCCCTGTGTGGGCATGATTTGTGTATAGATATATATATAAGTGGACTCAGCTATCATCACTGCATGGTAAGTGAGTGTAGAGCAGCCGGAGATGCAGAAATTTGCAGGCCAGCTTATTGTACGCTAACTTCCTTATGTAGAGAGATGCTCCTCTAGTCAAATTAAAGCCACTATAATTATAAGCGTCCATGGAAATGTTTCATGCAGTTAAATAAACCGGAGTAAAACATGTTAACTTTCCCATTTGTCCCTCTGTAGGTGAGCCCTAAATATCTTTACCATTTTTTCTAACAGCCTTCACAAATCCTTCATGTGTCCAGCTTCCTGATGTCAGAACAGGACTGGGATCTGCAACCCACATCAAAGTTAACTTGTGGGATTTTTCTTTGCTTTGCTTTTCATAGTTATGGATGCTAAGCTTCGATAATGTGCTTAGCACTGTAAGAGGCAGTAAAAATGATGCTTCCTGGCCCAAGGAGTGCACAATCTAACAATAGACAGAGAGTGCAAACTGTGCTGGGAGACCTGGGGAAGGTACTTCTTGGAGAAATGTTTCTTTTTTTAAATAATGGTTAGGTGTCTGACAACATTTACATTAACATTGGTTAGTATTCATGGCTTCAGGAAAGATGAGAGTTTAGGGAAGGGATTTGGCTTCTGCAGATTTTATTCTACCACATGCAGAGCAATCACATCACTCGGCCATTGATGCTATAGTCATATAGGTTCCTTTCTTACTTTTTTTTTTCATGTGGTATTTGAGCTTGCTTGTGATCTGTGCTTCTTACATTTTGCACACTGACTAACAGGCAGAGGAGTTTATGTCCTGCCAAATGTGTAATTAGTACAGTACTCTAGGCACTTCATTGCATACTAAGGAAGTTTTGCTGGCCTTACATTGATGTCAGATATTGCTGTACCGAAAAATCATCTCCGAGAAAATAAGCTTCTTTAGTCTATGGTTTTTAGTAAGTCCTTCAAAGTAAAATTGATATATTTGGGCTCTTACTTCCTCTTTCTTAGTTATGTGGATATGTGTAGGATTAAAACTTCTTTCTCTATTAGTGATGATCTCTCTTCCAGTTAAATAAGTATCTTTATTTTTTGAAGGGACAATTCTATTAGTAGCAAAAGGTGTCTGAAGTCAAAAATGAAAAACTTTCAAGCGCAGTAACAGTGCAAATTGATAAGCTGTTTTGGGGCTGATCTTGGGACAGAATACACGTGAGGAAATAATTTCTCATGTGCTTAACTTTTATTGGCAATAGATTTAAAAGCATGGTATCTCAAATCTGGGTCATGCAGTAAAAGTGAAAAAAATTGACACAAAGCCCAAATGAAGTCAATGAAATTCCCACATTAGGAACTGGAATAGGCCTAAAGAGAAAACAAGAGGATCTTTGGGGTAAAGCTGATGATTACAACATACTTCCCTTTGCTCTAATTCTTTTGCCCTGGTTGAGCTTTTGTTTCAGGTACAGATTCTGTGCTTGCCTGTATTTTAGCCTTGATTCTAGAGCTGAAAGCTCATTGTTTCCCATTGCACACGTGAAAAATCAGTTCTCACACACAGTAACTGTTTTTTTATTTTGATTACTCTAAAGAAAATGGATCTCCCATTTAGAGTAGTGATGCAGTCTTTTACTAAACCTGATGGGATACATTCAGTCCAGGCTCTAACAAAGGAATGTATTGTTGTTGTTTATGTGGCAAATTAGAAGAGCTTTACCCAGATGGCAGCAATTACTGTAATCATGATTTGTCATAATTAGTTTGAGAATATTAATTATCAATTTCTCCTCAGTGTATATACTCTGAAATAGGCAGTAGCCACCAATAATGACCGATTTCTCATTGGTTTGTATTACCATTCTTTCCTATGTTCCTATGTTACTGCCATTGCCTTAGGCTTCACCTGCACTGGGTGGCTTTAACCGGTAACATTCTCGCTCTTTTGCAAGAGCTGCTGTAACTCATCTGCTCTGGGTTCAGAGAGTCCTCACAGAGACTGGTTTTACCTGCAGATGTTATGCAGTGTTGTAAATGAGTGTTTTGTTGTCTCCTCTACAACGGTTGAGTGGGAGTTCATTTACAGTGCACTGTGGGCTGCCTCTCTGGGAAATCCTTAGCATCAATTCAGTTGGTCCTCTGCACCCCATCAAACTTTGTTTCACAAACTTGGTGTTCGTTTTAAACTTGTGTATCGGCTTCTCTTTAAAAGAGGAAAGTAGTGCCTGTAGTTTTTTCCTAGTACTCCAAACCACACTTGTGATTTCTGACTTGTTTTTCAGCAGAAATGGCAATTCCTGGGAGGCTATGTTTCTAGCTACTTAGCTCTAGAAGCAGACAATTGAATTTAATTAAAGATGAGTGTGTTCTTACAATGTGACATGCAGGCTTTGCCCAGCACCACTGGCAGCACACCCGTTGCCACAGCTCCACACCTGCCTGGTCTGAGACAGGGCGGACTGCAGGTCAGAGCACCTTTTTTGACCAGATCATGGCTCCAACGACAACAAGTCTCAGCTTGATGCGTTTCATCTCAGTGTGCCTGTGAGTATCTCAGCAGAGGTTTGCAGGCTTTGACTTGTCAATTGCTAAAGCTATCCCTCCGTTGTCAGGCAGCACAGACTACTCGACAGATCTGAGCTGGCTGCGTTTGTTCCATGGGTTGCACATTGCTGTACACGTTCGAGCCAGACACTAGCAGCCCATTTTCATGAGCGGGTGGCAAAGCTTTGTCAACAGAGGCCAAAGAGAAAATACTAATATAATGTGGGAACAGAGCTGGTGGCTCAGCTGTACTAAAATGAATCACCAATTCAAGTTCAGTCCTTCATTTTCAAGCTGGCAGAGGCTATGAGTGCTGATAAGGCAACATACTCAGCTGGTGCAAACGTGCCTCATTTCGCTGTATCTCAGCTGCTCTCCAGTGTGAGGTACATCCCACTTCCCGTGACTGGATTGATGATTCAGTATGAGAGTTTTGTGGCTTATGATGAAAGGGGAAGTCCAAGGCTGTGAGAAAAAGAGGAGGAATCTTCATTTTTGGAGCGGGGCAGGGAGGACAGATTTTGAGATGTGGTAATAGAAAATAGAGGGATAAAACACACTTTGCTGTGACAAAATGTTGCTCTTCACTGCTCTTCATTTGTGAGCTTTCATTTGAGAAGAAATTCAGAGATGGGATTGGGCAAAGGGCTTACGTATAGGTTGTGTTTTTACGAAATATATGCTGTTGTTGACAAAGCTTTTTATTTCATCTGATAAAACTAAACAAATTTCAGGCTGTAATAAGCCAAATTCAGCATAAGAACAGGTTGCTGCAGCTGCTAAAACTTGGCCATGTATATCCACAGGGTCAAGAGCTAGTGTTTTAAAAAATGCATATTATGTGATTTTCTTTTATCTTGAAAATTGACAGCATAATAAAGATATCAAGCATTTTTCTAAAGTAATTGTTAAAGTTTAAATCTCACAGTGACAGTTAGGTATTCCTTAATTAGCTAGAGAAACATATATGTCTTTATGTACTGACTCTTTAAAGCATTTTGTTACAGTTTGACAATCGTTTTGGGATACTGGGTATCGGGGTTTACACTTCAGCCTTCATGGTCACGCCAAAAAAGAAACCGGCAGGAGGTTAGAGAGCTTACAGTGTTCAAGTGCAGGCAGAAGCAACAGCTGAGAGTTGTTTCTTGCAGTGAACATTTTATTTTCCTTCATTCAGAGATCATAAAATGGCATAGCAGATAAAACGTGTATAAATTATTAAGTTAGAGGCTGTGGTGTGGGTCAGTCTGAAACATATGTACATAAAAGGCATAGTTGGTGGTAGCAGTAATCGGTTTTTCCTCTCTGATTCTGGTGATCCTTACAAGCTTGCCTGGGCATTTGGTGGGAGAGAAAAGAGCTCTGTTGGTGTGGAACCGCTAGAAGCATGTCTCAGAGCTTTCCAGATCACCTAGAGCTGTAGTTGCTAACTGGTTGTTATCTTCTCCTCTCTCTTGTCTTTGATTTGCATCCTCTGCCTGTCCCTGCCAAAACACCAACCTCACAATCTCAGTTTGCTTGCAAAGCTACTAAGGTTTTGCTTGTTACTCCACCCCAGAATGGTTGCAGTGAAGCAAAGTGGTCAGTGCAAGTTGTTATCTGGTTGTGCTTTGTTTTAACCTGTTCACATTAGAGAAGATTCAAATAATCCAGTAAAGCTTCCAGCAGACCACCACTCATAGGTTAAAAAATCATGTTTAAATGATTCATAAGCTATTGCCATGTTGTATGGTTTTCAGCAACAAGTAGGTAGAACTGTTAGCATGGCCACATATGCTATTGGGCAGCTGTTCTCTGAAATTTTTGGAGGCTGACTGTGCAGATGGACCCAGAGAAAATGGAAGAGCTTCTGTGCCCAGAGGAGCAGCCAAACTTTTAATGTCCGAAACCTCTCCGTCCCCACCATTAAATTTCTATAGTGATTTCCAGAATCCAAAATTGAACACTCAGACTCTCTGCTGCATAACTGCCTCCATTGAAAATCCACTTGATGCTGCGAAGTGTGTGCTGTGCACCTGAAAGACACATGTTAACCTGCAAGTTATAAGATTTGCCTTTTTAAAAGCAGTTGCCATTATCAGGAGAAATGAAGGGTGCTGGTTTTACAGCATTAAGCTATCCTGCTGTATGGAGGGAAAGAAACATGGCATGAATCTGTGAAAAGCTGGAAAGTTTACAAAGAAATGATCCCACAGCTTCTAGCAACAGCAGCTGTGCTGTGACATGTAGACTGATGTACCAGTTGTCTGATCAATAGGTTTTACTTCTAGGACTATTATTTCTTGGCAGCCAACCTAATGTAATTACGTATGTTTTCCTGCAACAAGCAAACACTTTATGTGGTTGAGGAAACAGCTGCAGTACATTGAAGAGCTCATTTGCATAAATATGGAAGTTTAGTCACAGAATTACAAAATTACGTATTGTGTAGGGTTACATGTTAATGGCAAGGATTATAAATACCTATAATGCCCTTTTATTTAAAATGAATTAATATTTAGCCGTTTTGAACCTTGAAAGACAGTTTGTCATCTGACTATTTAAAAGTGTGACTGTTTAGTCTAAAAATAACTTTGAATATGACTCTGAACCGGAGATCTTTGCATCTTTCCTTATTTTCTGTTTTGAGCCGCTCTTCAGAGCTGGAGAGGCATGGGGAAACCTTCAGAAGGGATTGGCAAGCCAGATAAAATTTGCCTCCTTTCTTTCAAACTTAAACTAGGCTCCTTGTTTTTAAATTTATAGATAAGTTTCTGAAGCAACCTAGTAAAACTTCCCATGTATGAATTGCATAACACAGAAACTAAATACCAGGTTGCAAGTAATCTGCAGGCTGTTAATACATTACCAGGGATATTTACTGAGGAGTTACACGAACTGCTTCCCGAAAAGACCTAGTGACAGCACAAGAGTTTGTGCAGATGTGTGTCAAAAAGAACAGATTTGGTGGAGCAAAACTTAAAAGGTTTGTTTCAGTCCCTCATCTGCTTCACTTTGTGACCATGGAAGTGCTTGTGCCCTACAAGAGAGATGGTAATGCAAACCAGAAAAGGAAGGCTAAAAATGTGGAGGATGTGGGGACAGCATCAGCCTATACTGCCCTACATTTGATGTGGAATTACAGCATCACACTGGGACAGTTGAGTTCCTGCCCCGTGCAGGGGCAGCTTGGCAGGAACTCCTCATGAAGAGGTTGCAACTTAAGTGATCTTTATCCCAATGTTTTAAAAGGAACTTGGCACCAATTCTGGGTTACCATAAGAGAAGGACGCTGTGGGGACAGAAGCCTTTCAGAACAGAGCACCATAGGCTGCTGTGGCTGACAATCGCGAGATCAGCCCTCTGTGCTTATGCATCCAGAGCCCTGTGTGTTCACAGTGCAGTCAGCCCAGTACAATGCTGACATAGTGAAATGGGTACAATTGAAGTTTTTGGTGCTGTCCCACCCAAATGTGTTGTTTTGATTTCTTGGGTGGTTTTATGCAGATTTGATTGACATGGTTGGTTTCAGCGGACAGATTCAGTTGTGCAATTTGTTCAGCTCTTCATGAAGTAAGAACAGAAGAATGCTCCAAGTGTCATGACAGCATGAGATGAGCTCTAAATCATCTACTCATGATATTTCAAAATACGTTGCCACATTTTCCTCCAGTTGTTCATTCTGCCCATCTGCTGGATGCTACATTTCTTGCCGGCAACAGAAAAATCAGCCTTAGTGCCCGGAGGTGATGGGGTTTTTTCTGAGTTGGTTTTTGCTGACAGTTTTGACTTGTATCTAGACTTGGCACTGAAGCAGCTCAGGAACACGAACATGATCTGTTGAATGATACCGCAGTTCTGAGAGCTTGCTGATCTCAAAGAGGAAGCCCTAATTCTGCCACTGCCTCTTGGTTTCATCCTTTTCCTTCCACCAGCTTTCGGGAACAGATCTAACATTAACCAGAAAGAAAATTACCAGTGTTTTTGCCAAAGCAGCATGGGTTCAGTGGCTGGAGAGCACAGTGAGAAGCAGAGGAAGAAGGAGGAAGAGGGAGGGTACCAGCCCTCCTGTGGGTGAGTTGTCAAACTAGCCTATTCAGGTTACTGGTTCTGCAACATGACCCCACTGCCACCTCCAGCAAGAAGGTGATTACCCAAATCTAGAGGAAGGAATTGTCTAAAGCTTTCAGAGCCATCTTTAGCTTTCCTAACAGCAGATTGTTGTAGCTATTGAATGATTAGTTTGCATTGGCGCTTTGGGCCTTGAGGAGATAAACTCTTACCAGTCAGCTAATACATTCTCATTACCTTGGGAAGAAGGCATTGGACCTTGTAGGAGTACATGCTCCGTTTTGAGCAGGGCAAAATGGATCACAGGGATTCTGCTTCTGCGGGGAAAAAACAGTAGAGAGAAAACAGTATGCTTTGGGGGCTGAGGCTGTTAGTCTGTGTTTCTGCACTAGCTAGCACAGCGGATGTGTGCCTGAGCATGCTGTGGTCAAGAGGAGGCAGACACAGATGAGCTCTGCCTGCCATCTGAAGTGCTGGGATACAAGCTGCTTTGACTGGAAGGTGTCTAGATATGTTAGGGTGGATATGCAAGACTTTGAGAAAACTGAGTCTAATTTCTTTGTGTGGATGCCCGTAAAGTGGCTGATGAGCCCATTCCATGTGGAGTGTTTGAGAAGCTTGTAAGTAAGTGTAATACGTAGTCACCATAAAAGGCGATGTGAGAATGTGGTGATGAGACCCGACTGAAGGGAGAGACTGGAAGGAGCTCAGATGGTACTTCATGTGAGCTGCCGATTGCCCTGAAAGGGCAGGGTGCATGAGTATATGTTTGGTGGTAAAGCACTCTTATAATGAAAGCTCCCATTTTCTGTTTCAGAACAGCTGAAGAGACTGTTCTGGCTTTGTGCCTGAACCTGAACAAATCATGGTGATAGGCTGACAAAAAACTGAATACTTTCTTGGGTCAGTTTGTGTGTTTTCATTTGAGAATTGTAAACGTTTGATCACACAACCTGCTTTTCTTCTGACACTGCAAATAAAGGGATTACAATTGTGTAATCCCACTGAAGTAAATGAGGTTTTAATACTGAGATTTAATGGGAGTAGAGTCAGGCTTCTAGAGAAATCCAAAGGGAGACTAAAATGCTACCAGTGGTGGAAAAGATAGTTGGATGAGGCCAATTTTTCTGCTGAGGGAGAATGTGAGAGGCTGAACGGTATAGGAAGTGCTGATAGGAAGACTAGTCATCAGGGCAATAAAGAAAATTTTTGAATATAACGCTTACTGACCATGAATCTTGAGCAGTGAAGATATTTCACAGTCATTTTTCCAGGTTTAGATTGGAAGTTAGAATTATTGCGTAGTTACCAAAGTCTTGTATTTATCAGCAAAATGATTTATATGTATTTTAAAAGCCTTTTAAACACATACTTAGGGAAAATCTTTCTTTGGAGGCAAAACTGGCTTAGGACATTCATGGAATGCCTGTCCTCTCTAATTTCCTTCTCTGAGCACAGAAACTACACAGTTGCAACAACATAATGAAAGGTGAAGGAATGCATGGGGTTGCAGGGATTAGGAACTTTTTAAACTGGCTTTGCTACTGAGAAAGTGTAAGGGTGCAGATCCACATCAGCTTAAGTTCATCGGTTCTGGGGCATGCCCTCCCACCCATATATTCCTTACTGCTTTCTTTGTGTCAGCAGTGATGCACAGGAAGCTGATTCATCTAAAATTTCCCGTGGAAAAAAAAAGAGCTTAAGATGCAATGGAGATGCTCCCTTATTAGCATGCAAGTATGTGATGAGCAAACTTGTTTCCTCAAAACACTGTTGATACCTCTGAAACTGCAGTCTGATGAGACAATCAATGGAGCTTCTGACCATTTCCTTGGATCCAACCTGACCCTTTCTCATAATGTGAATTACTGATCCAGTGTGAACTTGTTCTGCTGGTACAAATTTCTTAAAGAAAATATGACCGGTTAACTCTCCACTGGCAGGCTTCAGGCTAGATCAGATGTCACCTCTCTTTCCCCACACTGCGTGAAGCTGGTCCAAAAGCCTAAAACTTACAAATGCTGTCGTGTATCAGTTTGGCAGATGTAGACCCATGTGCAACATGCGATCCAGGGCAGACTCATCCTGGTGGGTAGTGAGGGAGGGCACAGAGCTGGTGCTAATTTATGGTGGAAGAAAGGCACTAACTGCTGTTCGCATGGCAGAAGGCCTCTTCCTCCACTCGCTGTGTCAGCATGCAGCATATACCAGCAGCAGGAGTTTCTCTGCTGGCACTGCTGCTTGCTTTGCACAGGAGCTTTTCCAGGCAGGCTGCAAGTGCCAGGGGCCTGGCTCAGCTGTAGCCAGGTGCCAATGCATCATGAGGCCATGGCTAGACAATCACTGCAAAAACAGAGGTTGCAGTCGAGGGTTACAGCTTCTCTGCTTTAAAAGTGCTGTCTGCATGGCTCAAACTGATTAAAGATGCCTGCTCTCAACTTACTGTATTCACACTGCTCATAGAGCCATGTTGGGGAGGGGAAAGTGTGTTAGAGGGTTTGTGTCTGTGTAAATTTATGTCTTTATCATTGGCACGAAGCATGTACAAAGCTTCCTGATCCTTATATGCCTGCCTTGATGCTTAGATGCCTTCAGGACTTGATAAAATTTCAGAGTGAAAAGGTTTCCTTGAACTTTGTTGTCGTCTTCTTGGATGCTGAACTGGGAGCAATGCTTCTGTGAACGACCTGCTTGCATCTCTCAGTGTGATTTTCAGGTTTGAGGAGGGTTAGTGGATGCTGAAAGTTCCTGGTTTAGAATCGCAAACTACTGAGATGAGTTGGAAACCTGCAGAAGGGTCCAGGTTTGGTTTTGGGCTGAAGCAGATAGGCTGGAACCTATAATAAGCTAAAAAGAACTATTCTAGGAAAGTAAGAGACCAATAAAAAGATGTGGAATTAAAGAAAAGAGAAAAGTCATAAATATGAGAAATGTGAGTTGAAATTGTATGTATGGAAGCATATGAAATGGCATTACTTAACATAACACCAATAAGTTAGTGTAGACAAATCAAATGTACATATAATGAGGAAAGATGAGTGAAGTAGTAGCGATTCTCTTGTTGGCTCTGTATATGTATTCAAAGAGCATTAATCTATTCAATATGCCTCCTGGGTACTCTTACAGCCCTTACAAGCTGCAGGAAAGTGTATCTGCTTCAGAAGAGGATGCTTGTGCTTTCCAGATGATCTTGCTGAGACGAATAAACAAATAGGGCTGGGAGTATGGAAATGATAGGTTGGTAGGGTCTTTCTGGAATTTAAACAAGTGTATTACTCAGTATGGAAAGACTGTCTGACAATTGATGGAACCCTGCGGACTTACTATAAAGACTGTATATATATGAAAGAATGAGAGATGTAAGCATGTGAGAACTGAAGCTGAAAAGGCACGCCAGTTAAAAGTGAGACTGGAAATGCAACAGGATTGTGTCTTGTTCTCCAAGTTGTTTGAAATTCTCAAGCATAAGCTTCTTAACACTTGCTGGAAGAAGACATGCTAAAGATTACCAGCCTGAAGGTATTAGGGTATGCAAGGCATTAGGAATGGTAATTACCATGACTTCATACATAAATAATCATTTAATAACACAGCTGATTTCTGGAGCCTTAACAGTGTGCTGTCAGTGTAAAAAATAATACAAAAAGAAAATTCTTGAAGCAGGAAATACCTTCAATCTAAGAACCTATAAAGGAAGGAAGCTTTGAAAAACAAAAAAGCAAACATTATCAGGTGTTGTGGTTTAACCCCAGCCAGCAACTAAGCCCCACACCGCTGCTCACTCACTCCCCCCCCGTGGGATGCGGGAGAGAATCAGAAGGGTAAAAGTGAGAAAGCTCGTGAGTTGAGATAAAGACAGTTTAATAGGTAAAACAAAAGCCGCACACGCAAGCAAAGCAAAACAAGGAATTTGTTCACTACTTCCCATCGGCAGGCAGGTGTTCAGCCATCTCCAGGAAAGCAGGGCTCCAGGGAAGACAAATGCCATCACTCCAATTGTCCCCCCCTTCCTTCTTCTTCCCCCAGCTTTATATGCTGAGCATGACGCCATATGGTATGGAATATCCCTTTGGTCAGTTGGAGTCAGCTGGCCCGGCCGTGTCCCCTCCCAACTCCTTGTGCCCCCCCAGCCTCCTCGCTGGTGGGGTGGGGTGAGGAGCAGAAAAGGCCTTGACTGTGTGTAAGCCCTGCTCAGCAATAATGAAAACATCCCTGTGTTATCAACACTGTTTCCAGCACAAATCCAAACATAGCCCCATACCAGCTACTGTGAAGAAAATTAACTCTATCCCAGCCCAAACCAGCACATCATGTTCCATAAAAAGGCGGTGAAGTTGAGCAAGAGATGCTGAATAAGAACCTGTAAGCAGGTTTCCAGATTTTGCCAGTGTGAAATGCTGATGGTAATCTCCTAAACAGAGCAGGCCAAGGTTTTGATGATACTGGAAAATATCAGCTCCCATTAGACCAGTACATTTTTGGTCCCTTTTCAGGTCAGCTGATTCCTAATTAGGTCCTGAAATATGAATGTAAAATACTAATTTTAGACATATTTGTATTTGAAAAGTGGGACTTTATCCATACAATTACTTAAAATGCCTGTTTTGTTATCTTGTTTATTACTCTGAAATCTCATCAATTTTCTGGTTAGCATCAATTCTGGCAGTGTTTCGAGAGCCAAGTATAGACACAACATCTCTGTGGTTTAGGATGTGTAATAACTGGTAATTCACGGTGCAGTTTCACAATAATTATTCATAGCTTTAGCATTTGCAACTTGATAGCCTATTTTAACAATATTGTTAAAAAGGTTCTCAAATAAACAATTCTGTAACTAAGCAATCATAATGAATTTACATAATGTGTGATAAGTACATTTAATTTTTAATTTAAATGTAACTCCAGAGTACCTCTGAAATCATTAATGGAAAGACAATGAAAAGTCATGAATGCTATTAACTGTGAGTAGGAGACTATTTTTAGTCTCTGTTTCCCACTATCACAGAAGATTTGCATTTAAAAAAAATTGTTTCTGAGAATGGGTCCTAGATCCTTGGTGCAGATTTCTACAAAAAATATTAAAAATTTAAAAATATTTCTGTATTTTTAAAGGGGCAGTGTGTATCCAGTTAAGACAAGAATTTCATGGAAAACTTTAACTCTTGATTTGTTTTTTTCACCTCTGCAAGCTAAATATCAACAAAATTGATTTAGTACTTCTGAAATGAATGAATGATCTATTATTGACATAAGTAGTCTCACTCATTGATTAAAAAAATGTAGATTTTGCTTTTTAATATCTAAATTTTCTCAGTTACATAGGATGCAGTTGATAGAAGAGTTAAAAAATGGAGTATTGAGTAAAACAGAATTTTACACGCCTGCACTAAAATTTTTCATCTTTTCTCACCCAACATTTAAGAAGTGTCTTTTCTGAGGGCAGTACTAAGCTAGAAATGAGTTATTCAAAGGTGTGGGTTTGTTTGTGGGGAGAGTTGCTTTTGTTTTTTAAACAAGACAAGGTATGCATAAACACATTCTCACACTACCCTGTGAGCAGTTGCAATTAAATGAATTAAGTTAGTTAGATATAGAATTATGTAACTTGGGCTAAATCTAGTAATAATAATTTCAGAATTATTTCAGAACCTTTTGCTGTCTTTTGACTCTTACTTATTATTGAGAGGCCACCAGGAGGATTGGTGACTATTCTGTTTGATTCGTTTTGTTTCAGAGCTCAAATCATTAATGTCTGCTTAACATTGTACATGAATTTCCCTGAGTTTCCTTGCAGGATAGTAAGCTTTTCGAAGAGCATACATCGTACTATTGTTCTGTAGGAGTCTTTTTTTTTTCTGAGGACACTATTTTGTATGTTAAAATGTAACTTCTTTGTAGTTTCCATTGCTCACTGAATTTTCCAATTAGTGTCCACACCAGCTGAAACCTGTGAGAATTCTCTGTGAATTACAATGTCATGTTGAACTGCAGCAGTTATGAAGGTGCTGTGTCAGAAGATACGAAGCACTTTTCCCAAGTATGTATTTGCAATTGCATTTATTTTAAAACTTGAAATAAAACTTGAAATTGAAGTTTTCTTAGAGTTTTTTTCTAATCTGTGTTTTTCAATCTCCTCTCTTTTTATTTGAGGATCAATAATATATATTATGTCCAGAGGGTACATTTGTTTGTGTTACTGAACATCTTATGAGCCATCGTTTCCAAGCTGGTGGACTGCAAAGCCAAGCTGAGTAGATTCTCTAGTTTTCTTTTTAAATGTCACTGACTTCATTTCAGATTTGTTTTTTTTTTCTAGTATCTTGACAGCTAGTTTTCTCTTTGCAAGTGCCTCTTCATTCATTTAATATTTCAGTATAGCTTATAATTTTCCACATAACAATTGAAGGGCTATACTCCTTTCACTCCTTCCAGATAGAGAAATCCTGTAATATGATTTGGGGTATTAGAAGGTAGGCTGTTGAAATAAATGACTGAAGGGGCTGGATGACTTTGCATGTGATCAGTGGCTTATGAGTGACTCCAAAAATTATTACATCTGATCATTACTTCAACTCCCACTGGCTTGATGGACACGGGGTCAGATTCTGCATAAAGGAGCAGGATGAAGTCTCTGCACTCCTTCAGGATGTCAGGACTACCATTGTAATCGTCCAGTAGAAAGTGGGCAGTTGGATAGTCCTCATAGTCCTCAATACCCAAATGACAGCTGGAAGACCTTGAGGTGAGGAAGACTCAGCTCTGTCTGATCGCATGTAAGCCTTCCACTCCAGAATAACTGACACACCTAAAAGGAGGACGGAGGGTTCCCTAAAGGGAGCCATCAGCAATAAGTTTCTGGTCTTTCTGCAGTCTAGTTTAGATGAGTCACACCAAACAGTTCCCAAAGCAGATACTGAATTCAGATGTCTCACCTTTCTCTTCATGGTCATGCAAGTGGTCTTTGTCCTCTATGGTTTCCTCAGGTTGAGGTTTGCATTTGATTTCCAGAGGCTGTTCCTCTGGGTTGGACATGGCTTTTGTTAACCCATTAGCTTATTCTACCCTGATTCAGGGATTGTATACTTCTTTTCATCCCATTATGTTCTGAGTCATGCCGAAATCTTCATCCTGTGCTTCACTGGGGCAGCAATAGATCAGAGGCAACCTACAAGTAGCAGATAGCAGCAGAGGGAGTTCCAGCTCCCTTTAGAAAAGCACAGGCAGCCTCGCCCTTCTTCAATAGTGCTTCACAAGACAAGAACTCTTTAAAAGGTGTTTGAGGATGGTTACTACTGAATCCATCACTGCTATCATTTAATCAGTTTCCAAAGTCATGAATGAGACTACTTATGTCAATATTAGATCATTCATTCATTTCAGAAGTACTAAATCAATTTTGTTGGTATTTAGCTTGCAGAGGTGAAAAAGCTAAATCAGCCTTCAAATTCGTAACTACAGAGTGTTAATTGGGATTCTAACTAGGATTTTTTGTTTTATCTTGTATTAGTAATTTATTATGGGGAAAAATTAATAGCATTCTTGACTCCAATCCAAATTCTTCTCAATTAGAGATGGCCATATGATTTGACACAGCTGGGAGAGGAAGGGAAGAGGGTTAAGATCTTCTAGATCTGTTTTAAAAGGTCCTGTCCTCTGCTGTTTGCATGGGCCTGTTGTAACCATGGAGGGCAGAAAACTTCAACACTGGGTGAAGTGGGAATGAAAGGCTTGTGGCAGTGAGAAGTTCTTGCAATACTAATAAAAAGCTAAACTGATTCTTGTATTGAAAATAGTAAAAGAGTCAATACACTAACCCTGACTTTTATCCTTTCCATCCTGGATAATGGATCCTTTTTGAGAAATATCTTAGCCTTGAATCCTGCTTAACTTAAACTGTGAGCCATATTAATCCTGTCTAAAACACCACTCAAGACAGCTGGATTTTGTTGGGGGGTGGGGGAAGAGAGAGTTGCCTTCTCTGAAGACATGTTCTTAGTACAAACTGCTGTTTGAGTGAAGCAAGTGGGGCTGAATAGATCCCACTTTAAAGGCAAGTCTAGTTATCAATTTCCTGTAGACTACTTCCTTAGCCTGAGAGTACTCTTGTATTCTTTCCTTCCACCCTGAAATCATAATAACAGTTCTACACCTGGTATAGAACTCAGTTGTTAATTACCAGAGGCTGGAAAACCACTTGTCTTTATAGAGTGACCGCTAAAATAGTTGATACACTCTTTTTCCTCTAGCATCTGAACTTGAATGCGTATGGTATTCAATGACAGCAGACTTTGACTCTGGAGTTCAATCCAGTGTTTGATTCAGTTAGGTCTTGGACTATAGTGTAAACAAAGTTTAATCTTTAATTTTTAAATTGAGTTTGTGTTTAAAAGGCTGAAAATCACAATTAAATTATTGCGATAGGCTTATCCAGTAAAATGTTTTCTAATATTTAAACATCATATTTGCTATATGTATAATATTTATCTATTTCTGAACTTGAAAGCCCAAATAGTTCTATTCCTTGTAAGTTCAGAAACTATTTGAGATACTGTAGTGGCATTTTGCCTTTTTCTTAGCTTTACGTAGCAGCAATTGATGAGAAAACGTTGAAAATCAGAAGAGCAAAAATGATTTTGTCACCAATCAGCAGTATTTCAATTTAAGGTGATGTTTGTGGCTTATAATATACTTCCACTATGACTTGTGATTGATGGAGGCTGTTTTAATAGACAAAAGAAGGGAAACTAAGAGATACAGCAATTTTATCCAGTGATTTTTTTAAAGAATATTTGGAAAAATATATTGAAGCAAACAGGATTAACTCTGCACTGAAATAATTTCTGTGGAAGTGAGGTAAAACTATTTTAGGATAGTTTAAAGAATTTAAAAGAATTCATGGTCTTGCAGCAATGTTAAAAATACAGCTAGTTTCATATTCCTATTTGGCAAGATTTTGACCTCGGTGTTTTAATCAGATGCAGAAACTTTTCTGTAACCTTGGATCTGAAACAGTTTTCTTTTAAATGTATGTTGCAGTGTAACAACCCAAGAGTATGTGAGGAGGGAGCAAGGTAAGCAAGAAATTTATTTCATGGAATAGTCATAGAATAATTAGGTACATAGAAAATTTACTATTGATTTGAGCAGGTCTGGCTTTGGACACAGGTAAAGTAGAGAGCTGCCTGGGGCAGAAAATCACAGCTTTAAGCTGGGGAGATGGATTTTGCTGGAGGCCTGACTTGGGTTGGCTCAACAGTGGTAGAAGGATAGGTCCTCTGGGCACACTCCTCCCTGCTAGCTCTGGATACCAAAAATGAATGACCTTTTTGGTCCCAAAATCAGGCAGTCCATGTGCTATCATGCTAAGATCTGCATCCCTCTGCAGTAGTATCCTCTCTTGGAGGGAGGCTGAGGAGGAAAGGAGCCCTGGAGCAGGAATATTCACTCCTTTTCTTGTGCTTTTCTAAGAATCCCTGGGAAAAAAATGCTTCACAAAGACTAGCTTCTTGATTGTTTTTGAACCTACCCACAGCCCACTGACTTAGAGAAGTTACAAACTGGGAAACAACCTTTTTCCAAAACAAATTGCATATGCTACCACTTGTCTTGTCTCTCTCTTTTTATAGTCAGATCACGAGTGCTAGTAAGAACCTGAAAAGAATGCCCATTCTTCAGAATTGTTCAGTCTTAAGGAAACCCTTCCTTGATACTATACAGAAAATTTACCAAAGATAATTAACATAAGATTTGAGAATACAAAAATCTTGGTACCTATTAGTGAAAAGCCTATCTGCAATGGCTTAGGATAGGGATTTTAAGCCTGGATCTGTTTTGTTGCAGATCTCAGTTTTTATAGTACGCTTGCACAGAGAACTTGTTCCAATAGGTCATTCTCTCTGTTAATGTCTCTAGTTCTGTTGTACAAGTCTTCGCAATTCAAAATTGTGGGTTTTTTGTAGGTGAGGAATGAAATAAGTTCACATCAAAGCTGTTCTTTCATCTGTCTATTTTGACTCTCAAAGGTGAGTCAGAGGACACCCACACATATACTTAAATCAGATCCACTGTTGTGAATGAATTTGGACCATCCATTAGAGATAAAGACTCCGTAAAGGAGGCTGACAAACTAGCCAGGCATCTGATTAGGCACAGAATAATTTCAATGGCTAATCAAACGAATGAATCCTTACTTGATTACATTTCAGTTTTGTATCAGCTAATCATGAAACCAGAAAATACACTAATAGATGCTGGTTTCTTATAGCACCTGTTCACAGGTACAATTGCTGTAATTTGGGAAGAAGAAGGGAGGGGGCAGCACTAATTTCCTAATCAAGAGCTGAGACAAGTAGCAAGCTCTACTATTCCTAATGCAATAGGTCGTTTTTCTCTAGAGGAAAACCAGAACTTTTCTAGGACTTGGAGATAAGTCAGCAGTGGGATGCGGGGATCACACCCCCACATCTCACAGTGTGTGTTTTTTTACACATATATGTTGTTCCTCAGGAAACCTTTTATATCACATGATGAAAAGAGACCTTCTTGGGACATTCTTAAGAAAGTGAGACAATATGACCTTTCTCCCACCCCTCAGATCTCTTTCCGTACTCACTGCCCAGCAGATATTAGCAGGGGCAAGAAAGGCCCCTGCAGAAAAACAGAAAAGGTTTGTAGTGTGTGTGTTTGCACATGTCCATGTTCTTTTGGTACTCCTGGTGTCTCAGGAGCTTTGGTCTTGGATATAAAGATCACAAGTTATCATATGTGTGAGAAACTTCTGAATGTCCTCCATCAAGGTCTCTGGCTTAAGATATAATAAAAATCCTTAGGAACCATTGCAGTGCTTGGAGAAAATCCCATTGTTCTATATGATAGTACAGAAAGCAGCAGTCCCTGTCCCAGAGAGCCTGCTGTGTAAAACTGTGTACGTTTTCTTTTCATATAAAAAGGTAACAAAGGGAAAATATTGGAGGAAGAAGGTGAGATGAAGAACATTGGGTTCTGCTTTTAATATAGCCTGGAACTGACAGTTCTTTGTTGTATGCAGATAAGCGTTTTGGTATGTTATGAACAGGATTTCACATCTACTTTTACAATGGATCCCACAAAGCAAAATAATTCTTGAAGTTTTTATTTGCTACACTGCCTCTGGTAAAGTATCTCATGAGAAACAGACTGAAATAAAAGCTGGGCCCTAATTCCTGAAAAGTAGGTCCTACCCTTAAAGGAAGCTAGCCTGCTGCTGCTGAATAGCCTAAGAATTCCACTAGTGTCAGGAGAGCTACACTGAGTTTGGGCTAGAATGCATTAAGCTGAAACTATTGCTAACAGAGCACAGTACTTACAGGAATGGCTTTAAAACATCTGCCAATCAATACTGTCCAGTTCTTTGAAGAACTCTTAGTTTAATGCTGCTTACCTACACAGTATCTCTGAAGTCTAAGTAGAGAAAATAGAGAGACCAAGGGCAGCTGGATTAGCAGTATTAAGCCACGGTCAATCTACTGCATGCATTTTAATAGCTTTTGCAAAAGTGGAGCACTAGATTCTCTGCTGTGTAAATCAGTATAGATCCACTGAAATTGCCAGAACTGTGCTGATTTATACAGGCTGAGAACTGTCCCCAAGACTTCCAGCAAC
This sequence comes from Calonectris borealis, assembly GCF_964195595.1. NCBI lineage: Eukaryota > Metazoa > Chordata > Aves > Procellariiformes > Procellariidae > Calonectris > Calonectris borealis. The sequence goes on from NC_134317.1 coordinate 7,005,687, forward strand.
AGCTGTTTTAAATGGTTGGGTTTGAGCTGTCTTTTGAAATACTAAGCCGCCAGATAGATTGCATTTAAATTATCAGTGCTGATCAATATATGAGATATATCATAAATCTTTCCTAAACACCACTCAGCTGAATTTCCCTTATTGGCTTAAAACATATTCATCCTGAATCTTCTTTAACTTTTCATACAAACTCATAAGTTGTAGGAAAATAAAGTCTTTGAAAAGGCAAACATAGATAAACACTTCATTAAAAAGGTATGGTGTTACCATTTGTCATTTCATTGCTGATATAAAATCTGTGTCTAAAAATAATTAAGAAAACAAAAAAACCCGCACCATCTGAAGGGCTTAAAGTTATTTGAGGGTAAACACTGAGTTGCTAGAATCACATCTGGTGTCGTGTTTAGGATTTTTTTCTATCTCTGGACTTAAAAGAAGGGAATGAAGGGCCCATCCTGCCGAGAACTGAATACTTTTTCACAGGTGCTAAGCAAACGTCTGACCCCTTTCAGAGGCATTAAAGATTTCCTGGTACCTCACCTGGAAACAGCAGAGGTGTTTCTCAGGATCTCTACATTGTATGAGCAGAACAATAGTTGTGTTCACCATCATAAGCAGTTTTTTTATTCGTGACGTGAGTTAGAGGTTAAGAAAATATGGTAGTTTTTTACTATGAAAACAGTAATGTTGTTCTGGAGGAATTTCAGAGGTCTAGGAAGGAAAATGTTTCTTTCCATGCTGTCATAACTCATAGTCTTCCCTTCATATTCCTGGCCTACTTACATCTTCATTTTGATCTTTTGCCTCTTTTCTCGCCTGTGTACCTGAGGGCACTATCTTCTGTGCTGTGCAGATCACTGCTTCTCACAGGCATGCATCCTGAATGCCATACTTCTTTACTGCTCTTCTCCCTGTCCTTTTATCTCTGGATGTCTCTTGTCATGATGCTCTGACCATTGTGCTAGTACTAATCATTCAATTTCTTCCAGAACTCCCTCATCCTTCGTCAATACCAGGAATATTTTCTCAGACGCGGTTTTGAGATCATTGCTGTCACTCTGTTTCAATTCATCTCCATTTCTTTCATGATGAACTGAAGAAATAATTTTTGAGCTTGTTTTCCTAGAGATTCTTGAAAAAGCAGAGGAAGGAAAGGAGTAAGGTAACTAATAAATACTGGTTGAGTTTGTTTACCTTCTCTCCCCTTCATCTTCTTGTACATTAACAGAGAAACGGGAAGCAACAGGAGAAGGGAATGATCGCTAGTTACAGATTCAGAAGGATATGATGTCCATGAGCACCCTCAGTTGCATACTTGCTCCATGCAGAGAAAATAATCCACTGGCATGCTGACTGAATAATTTGTTTTACACAGTACCTAGCAAATGGCGGTCATGGACCAGAACCCCCTGTGCTAGCTGCTCTGTTAACAAAAGAAAAAAAATTTAGAAGATGGTCACCACTACCAGAGCTTACATCCAAAGTATAAGAGAGGAGACAACAGATGGAGATGGACAGATGGTGAAGTGCAAAGAAACTACTAAACAGTTGATAAGCATGAAGGCAAACGGTATCAGCATACCAGCTGCCTAACATTTGTCCATTAGAGATGTCAAGCCAAGGGAATGGTATAAGAATGGTTTTGAAGGATAATGGGATAGCTCTGTGGATGATTGGGGAAAAACCATCCCAAGTGAGGATGGCAGCAGGGAATAGTTTATCTGGAAACCCTGCTAACAGACAAGGGAAGCAGGCAAGAATTGTCATTTCCAGTGAGAGGTATGCTATGAAGGGCAGGAAAATGAGAACAAGTAACTTACATTTAATGTGACCAAGAAGTGGGACCTGTGAAGGGACAAAAAAGAGAGGGGTAGCAGGGTCAGAGCAAGAAGCGTGAAGACTTATTATGTAGATACAAATGAGGTAAGACTTACACATGCAAGACCAAAAAAAAAAAAAAATTCAAATAATTGCTGAAAGCTGTAAGTCTGCATGATTTTTAGCATGTTATTAGAAAGAAAAGGCAATTTCACAGTTCTTGTATAGAAAGAATCAGCAAGGCTTTGACACATCTTAGGCTCCCCTTTTCAGTGTTTGAGTGACAGGCAGAAAACATCACAAGGGTCAAGAAAAAGAGTAGCAGGGTCACATCTAGTGGAGTAAGGAGGCTAACAGCCACATTTTAGTTATCCTTAGTGTAACATAATAGCTAAACATTTGTAAGGAGATGTCAGGGAGAAAGGCCAAGATACTGTTACAGACTGGTAGAGACAAGTACAAACTGGAGAGGTGGATATCTGTGCTTCGTGGATGGCAGTTCATATAAAGAGATCATTTGAATTTTGCTCACAGATATAATTACCGAGAGAGAAGGAAAAAGGGACCAAGGCTGGGTGTTAGGGAAACCCTTTGAAGAAGCTGGAGTCCCAAGAAGAACGACCCTTTAAAGGTCAGGCTGAGTGAACAGAAGGCAGTGGTGGATGTTGGTGGAGAGCAAGATTTCATGAAATGTGGTAACTTACATTGTAGTTGGCTAAAAAGTCAGGAAACTCCCTTGATGGTTAAATGACTCCACTGGGAGAACTTGGCCTTACACAGATGATGTGGGTGGTTTTTTGTTGTTTTTTTTATTCTCCATGGTATTTTTCTCTTTTTATGAGAGACTGCATAGCGGTTAGTCCCATTTAACTGCAGCTGCTCACCCTTCTCAGAGGTGTTTTGAGAGCAGAATAGATTAAGGATTTAAACACAGGTGATAACATCATTGCTTGGAATGAGCAGAAATGTAATATTTATAACACAAGCATATTGGCCTTTGGGTGGATAAGTGGTTCATAAAATTCAGTGCAGCATAATGTGAAGTAATGTAGCCAATTACTGAAAGAATAAGCATGAAGACTGCAGTCTAAATAGGAACACAACATGGAATTCATATTAAGAAAAGACCCTAGAAGGACTGCAGATAATAGAGTAAACCATTAGCACCATTTCCTGGTAACAATAACAAAAATGAAAAAGAGCAAACAAGTTTCTGAAATATAGCTCTGGCAGTGTGGCGTATAAAGCTGCAGAAATTATTCTGGCATGCTACTAGTCTCATTAGAAAAGAGTGCTCAGTTTTAGCCACTTCATTACAGAAAGACATTGAAAAGGTGCGGCAGGGGGCAATCCAAGATGATTTAGTAACCAAGACATGATTTATGAAGAATGTTTGGACATATTTCTCCTCTGAGCTAAGGAAAGGGAGATTAAAGGAGGATTCTTATGCAAGTATGCAAGATCCTGAACAAATGGAAATGGATCAATGCTAAAATACGGTTTTTATGGTCATACGCAAACTTAAAATGAGAGATCTTGGATTAACGTTAGGGAAGAAAATACAAGCAGATTTTCAAACAGGAGGAGACAGAGCTTTATGCAAATGATGGAAATGGAAATAACTTTATATCAGCTCACCTGAGAAATATTTGAGGAACTGACTATAAATGTGTAGAAGGGATTATTAAAATTCTTCATCTTATTTTTTAAAGGGATAAATCATGAATCAAGTATTAGTTCTTAAATTTGCTACATACTGATGAAGAAACCCCCATACAATACAGATACAAACAGACCTCAGCCAGCTGAACACTTATGATTGCAATTTCCTGGAGCCAGAGTTTTGCTCTCAGCTACCTAAAAAAAAAGTTGGCCTGTCTCTCAAAGGAGACAACAGTATATAAAATCTACAACAAAATATCAGGTTCTAAATTCATTACAGCCGTAAGTGTTGCCAGTGTAAGCACCTGGATTTCTTTGCATGGATTGCTCTTTTAAAAATAAATCAGGTTAGAGCTTTTCTTTTGAGATCTAATAGGGAAAATTGTCCAGAATACTGAACCTGAAGACCAGAATAAATTTAAATATACATGGCATTTCTGATCACCTAGATGTCATTTCTTCAGTTTAGTCCCCCAGATAATACTGTACTGGTCGGCTTGTACAAATACCTTCAGCTGACTAGAGGTATTAGATTTTGTTTGTTCCCAGACCTGCACTTTGCTCAGATTACTTTCTTTATTGATTTACAGTGAGTCTGAGCATCCTCCCGCAACAAGAAGGGGAGGGAGTCTTTATGCATGGACACCTTTTCCATAGAGAAGAATGATGCAGCTCCATCGATACTGCTGCTCTACTTCCCCTGGTCCAGCTCTGAGCTTTTTTTTCTGTTTAAGTGAATTTGGTGGTGGAAAGAGGAAGGTGGTCTGAAAAGGAGAGTGGTAGAGTACCACCTCAGGGTTTCTAATGGAACCAGTACAGTCAGGCTTCCCTATATTCCTTCAGCAAATGGGATGGTTGAATCTCTTTCCTTCTGGCCGAAGGTACTGCTAGATAAATACAGTGACACACTAGTGACATACCGATCCTACCATGACTGATGACAGAAAAGCCGGTAGTATGAATAAGTGTTAGGAGAAATGATAGAAGAATATTTTGAGTAAAATGTGTAACGGGAATTGAATATTTTTTAAAGGACAGTTTTTAGCAGAAGAACGTTAAGGTATTTTAGATCTTAATTTAATCAGTTGGTATCAAAGGTCTATGCACAGATGGTTTTCATCCATCAAAGTAAATTTAGGGTGAATGTAAGAAAATCAAAAGTATCACTCCGTAGTGGATTCACGTGAGAGAAGCCCACACTAATTCTGTTAACTCTTGTTGATGTGATATATCCCATTCACTTCAATGGGACAGATAAGCCTCACGAATAAAGGTCTGCAGGAATTATCCCAACAGACTTCCTTAAATGCTTTCAAGCTTTTCCCCTCAAGTTGATGAAAGTTTTGTTTGAATTACTGACTGCATTATTTAGCCTGTGAGTTTAGATGCAGCTAAAGAAACAGATTTTAGCACTTGTGATAGAATTGTGGTGAAATGTGCAGTTACTATTCAGCCCCTGGACATTAAAACATTGGACTGTGCTGTATGCACTCAGCATTTTTCACAGATAATTGTGGTGACAGTGAATTTGCATGGGAATGCTTGGAATGCTTGCATAGGAGTCTTCACAGCAGTCTCATAGACTTGGAACCTGTTGCCATTTATTTTATTGGTAATGGGGCAGACAATTTTTTCTGAAAACGAGGGGGTTGTTAAAGATTAAGAGTGATATTAAGGTGCCCTATTAAAAAAAGCAAAGAGGTAATCTCTATTTGTAGAAGAAAAATGTTGGGTAGGTGTTTGCAGCTTTATGTCTTTTTTTTGGTCTGGTTGTCTGGATTTGGACAGTAATGTCTGCGGAACAGGAACAGATCAACTACCAGGAGGGAATTCTTCAATCACATCCACAAAGGTGTGACTTTAAATGAAACTACAGGTGTCTAAATATTTTTGTAGCATATATTCTAGTGCATGGAAGCACCACCATAAATATTTAATTTTTTAAAAACCAAAAGCCCCCTTTACTACTGTCGGTAGCTGTGGAGACTAAAGTCTTTTACAGATGCGTACTTGCAAGTGAAATACAGTATTTCAGCATTTGGCTTCCACTCAGCCCTGAAGGGCTGCCTTACTATCTTCTCTTCTTTGTCCACGCTGCCAAGAATTGGACCATTTACACTGATGCTTTTGTTTACTTGAAGTGGTTGTATTTCCCAGCCAAGTGTTGTCAACAAGCAGAGAAGTTAGGCTCCTGCTATTTAGTGAAGCTCCCTTACTTCCTTGGCAGGCATTTCGTCTGGAGCTAGCTCCAACGAGCAAATCCCACCTTCTCTGTGTGTGTGATCCCAAAGATCTACCAGTGAATCAGGTGCTGCCTGTTGTGCCCGAGGCTTATGCCGACCAGGCAACTGCTGTTTGCATTCCCCTTGGGATTGGGATCTTGACGTAGACTTTCAGTTCTCAGCACAAATTCTTTGTGACGCTGGGCAAGGCGAGTGAACTTTTCAGTGTGATTTTCAATCAAATGCATTTAGTGACAACTACTAACATCACATGCTTTTTCTTAAGAACATTTTTTGTTCACAGATTTATGAAAAAAAAGTCTTTGATGTTTTGGGAGGTTTTGTTACAAAATAGCTGTGGTATGCTGTGTACTCTTAACATTATGACATTTTTATATTCTCCATGTCCTTTAGCAGCTTTATGCAGGATATGGGCGGCTGCTTAATGAGATGTGAAATATACACTAAAACTATTTTTTTCCATGCAGTAAGATAATAAGATGTTACATTACTCACAGGTCCAATTTTAAATTTAAATATAACTTCATTTAATTTTACTTTGCAATCAGGTAAATTAATGAGAGAGAATCAAAACAATATGCTGTAATTACATTTGGAAATTGTTCCTTCTGTCCTTCAAGAATGTTCTTTCTGTTTAAGATATTGAAATTTGGTGTCTAAATATAAAGTGCAGTAACATCTGGTACTAATTGCTGGTTTAAATAATATAGACAGATCTTCAGGCATTTCATGCTTTTGAAAGGAGGCTTTTAATAGGATGTTCTGAGTCAAAGGTTATAAAAAATTTCATGCCACTAAAAATAGCTAATATTCCACTTGTGTCCTAGATCTAAATGATCTTTTACATAAAAGATTTTGTTTACTAAAGTATAGTTGTTTTAACTTACTTTATTTGCAAAGAAGAACCAGTTTTTATGCCTTTTATATCTGCTGTTCCTTGGTACACATGAACATAGTGCAGGAGAATGTTACAACAGTTTATTTCTAGGTGCAAAAAATGTTACTTCATCCTCAAGACCTCTGATTTTCAGCACAGACCCTTGTGCATCCAAAATTATGTATTTGAAGTCTTCTATTTGCTTGCACTTTGTCAATTATTTTCCCAACAAAAGAAGTCAGTTAGACAAATAGATTGACACCAACGCTAAAGTGACTTTGGTGACTAGCAAATGAGCCGAGGTCCAAAAATTATTCCTGCAAACTGTTTGATGTATTCATAAAACCAAAAGATATATTTGAGGAAAATAATCAGTGGTCCTATTGCTTCTCAGTTTTGTGTATTTTCTGACTGAAATGCCTTCATATGTTTTGGAATAAACTGTGTAAAAAGAACTTTGTGAGAGTGGTTCACCCCTTCTGTGGCTGGTTGCCTGTGTGGAAAGCACATGTGAAATGTTCCTGGGTCGCAACAGAGTTATACGTCTAGTGCAGCGACTTGTGCAGGCTTGCCATTCTCAATTGGCCAGGATCCTCAGAGACCACAGGCAAGATGAAAGGAAACTTCGACAGACACCCATTTTGTGTGGATGGTTGTCAGGGCCCTGAGGGCACTCATAGGCCTTAATGGTCTCTCTCTCCTGGGGTCTCATCCCTGGCCCTGCCCCTGGACCCAGCGGCTCCATTTAAGCTCAGTCCTTGCCTGAGCTATGGTTCAAGTGTGTCTGTTTCCAGACCTGCCTTCTGGATCGACCTTGGACCCACACTACAGGCAGCTTGTCTCATGGATGGATGCCTCAGATGTACATTATAGCTTGTCTCCAGCCTTGTCTTTGGCCCTTTGGACTTTGGACCCATGTTGTAGCCTTGTCTCCAGTCCTATCTCTGGCCCTGTCTCCTTTCATCCCTGACAGGGCTTCCTGGGTGGACCCTGGACCTGGTTTATCGTTTGCCTTGTCTGGGGTTGTTCATAGACCCTATTACCAGCTCCTGGCTCTGACACCATGGTCAGACCCTGTAGGACTCCGTCCCTGTAGGACAGTTGTAGCAAGAAGTGTGTCACTGATAACCACTTATGACTATGAGAACAGCAATCTTCAACAGCAGGAAGGGTTCAGCTAACCCTGTGTCTTGTTAGCTATCACTGATAGTTGATGTTAATGAAAGAATATAGCAAATAAGTGACACTAAGGTGACACTACGTTCTGCAGGTTTGTGATCAGTGATAACTTCCTCTGTCAGCAGACACTAATTTTGTCCATCTATCCTCTCCCACTCTAGGAATCTATCTAATCCATTTTTTAGTATGGAGGTTCACAGCTTTATTTTATTGTGGGAGGTAGCATCTTTGGTTGTCCCAGTCTGATACCTGCTGCTTTCATCTGTTGTTCCCTAGATCTTACACTGGAGGACACATGCAACAACCGTTCCCTTCTCAGCTCAAACTGCTCTGTTTGTCTCCTCAATCTTCTGGAGCAGAGCCTAGTGGGTCTGACTCTTTTCTTTCACACTGGATTTATGCTACCTAATCATACTGACTGCAAAGGTGCTTCAGATTTGGATTTTAATCCAGAAAAGAATTTAAGCATATGCAAAAAATGTTAGGAACTCCCCCAAATTTGAGAATTCTCAAAATTGAATTAATCCCATGTATATAAGTACTTTCCCCCCTTTTAGTATGGGAAGGCGTGGCTGAAAAAGTGGGTTTATGTTTTGCTGTGAAGGGGTTGAGTTTCGTGATCATTCTGACCTTTTCAAGGAGTGAGTTAGCTTGCTTCTAATCTGCTCAGCCACCTGTATATAAGCTCTGTATATAAGAGCTACGAATTCAACCTCATAGAGCCCACACGACCTACAAATGATTCATTGTCCCAGTCAGTAACATTTATTAGTATTCTTGAAAGAATCTCCTCCCTTCCCATCCCATTGACTCCAGGCCACCTTCATGCAAGCCTGCACTTCATTTATTGTCAGAAATTCTGAGAAACAAATCTAAACAAAACAAGTTATGACCTGATCTCTCGCTGGTCTGTTCCATACTTTTTCCACTTAGGCACAGGGATGAATTTGAAAACTAGAGGGAATCATGAAATGCAGTAGTAGTGCCTCATGCACCAAAAAGTCATAAACTGATTAAAGGCAGAAAATATTTCAGCCCTGATAAGGAAATAAATGCACTGATCCAGATGCTACGTGCACTTTGGCTCATTGGCCTTAGACACTGTGAGATTTTCCACTCTCTATTATGGAAAATTCTTCCGAGCCTCTCTGGCAGTAGCTCAGATCAAGTATAATTTTTCTTTTCATAGCCAAAATGTACCATCTGACATCTACACATTGGACATTCAAGAGAGAAGCTTGTACTATCCAGCATGAAAATACTGATATGAGGCATCAGTTGTGATAAAAAATAATAGCTCAGCATCCCACACAGTGGAGGGGAATACCGTCAGCTTTCCAACAGCAAATCTCTCTCTTAGAAACTAGCCAACTCTCACTAATTAGTTCTGTGCTGTACTGATAGCTACATGATCACTCTGAATCAAGCAAGAGCAGCAGACATTAAATCATCTATACCTACAGTCAAACATCTGCAGTCAAACGATGCCTTAGGCCTGCTGTCCAACCGCTTTTAGAGGAGCCTTGCACCAGTAAGGAGCAGTCAGATCAGTTACAGTGGACCCTCTTTCATGCTTTCTCTTTTAGTTCAGAAGTAGAGACAAGTCTTATCTGCTTATGGGATCTTTTCTGTGTTTTACCACAGTTAAGTAGGAGCAGAGTAAGGGAGGATATAAATTTGGGATGAAAACTTAAGCTCTGAACTCAGGGAGAGCTTAAGAGATCAAAAGCTAAAAAAGCCCTGGCCCCAGAGCACTGAAACACCAAGGGCGCCAACATTTTGGAGGTTGGAATTTTTAAAGAGATCTACCTGTGGCCAGTCCATGAAAAATCTGACCAATTTTCCCAAATCTTGGGTGATTGAATCTAAGGCAGGGTTGTCCTTTTGTTTTGTTAGGTTTGATGAAACTTTCCTGAGACAGTCTATCATGAACGAAGCTTGCACTTTTTCAATGGCACAGCAAGTTTGTTCCCTTACAAAGGCCTAGGCGTATGTGACAGTTCTTGTTAGACAGCTGCAGGTGTGCTGAATTTGAAATATATAAACTTGTAAACATATAAACATATAACTCAAGCAGTTCTTAAATAAATCCTCTGTGTCGGGGTTGCCTGGAATGCCGTTCAGGAAACGTCTTGTATTTTCCTGTTGCCTGGAAGAGGGGCTTGCAGGTGGTTATAGATTTGTAATCATATCTGTGGATCCACCAGTTGTACTGGCGTTGGTGCTGATTATTAAGAAATCTCTGTCGGAATCTGTAATTGTGCTGAACTTCATTACAGCAGCAGAGAAACTACAATACACAAGATAAGAGCTTGTGAGGGAATGAGAAGAATTTGCATGTCTTATGTAGCCACTATTAACCAACAGTTGGTTTCTATAAAAAATTTCCAAACGCTGTTACTTACCAGTCTAAGCACCTTAGGAGGACTGCAATTATAGTGAAGATCCTTTTCATCTTCAGGCTTCAGAGTAAAACCTGGATCATCAGAGGAGTTAGAAAAAAACCTCCTTCTTTTGCTTCCACTCATCGTTTAATAAGACGCTAAAAGGTGTATGATAGTTTTACATCTCCCTTTAAAATGTAGAACTCTAGTCAGAAGCAGGACTGAGAGATACAAGGATAAATGCTCTGTTCCAGTAGCGTGGGCCATTTCTCTGCTGTGGTCATCTAAATTCAGAAAGATGTGATGGCTCCTTTTTAGGAGATATGAAATCATTATGCTTTCTGCCTTGCTAAATTTCACAGGGAAGCTGGTAAATGATATATTTACCTTCTGTTATTTCTAGTAAGATAAAAGATTACTTTGAAAAAGAAAAGAAAAAAAAATTACAGGTAGCAATTAATAACTAAGCATCACTTCAGTTTTTAACTCCTCAGCCACCTATTCCTATGTTTGTTTTTAATAAATTTTATTTTGAAATCTAATTGTTTAGACAGTAGTACTCCCATGATTATTATTAGTTATTTAACAATCATTCACACCCTGTTTTATTTTTAATGCTTGTTGTGTTATGCTCTGTTGATACTATATTGTTTCAATTGTGTTTTTTTCTACTTCTGCACAGGGAGTATAGATTATTGTACTGCTTCATTGGATCCTGGAAAGGTCTGTCTTTTACGATTGCTGAAAATCGGTATACAGAGTAGAAAATGGCACTGCATATTTCAAAACAGTAATTTCAGTCACTGAGGCTATGGTAATGAATGTTGGTGGTTTGAATACTCTGCTAAAGATAACAACACTGCTGCAGGATACACAAATCATCACGTATTCCCATGTAGTGGCAGGAAGGAAGCAGCCACTGTTTTTATCTTTTTTTTTCTTTTCTGTTTGTTTGAGAAAAGTAAGGAGAATCCTGATCTTAAGGGCCGTATTGGTTTAGATCCTTGACACCAGCAAAATTAAGTTCTTTAACCCCATTAAAGCCACTGAAATCTAAACTCATGCACAACTTGAGTGCATAAATATTTTCTTGGATTGGTGACTTTATGAATAAATGATTTTGGAAGCCAATTGGATATGCTTAAATTTACACTCAGTTGTCCATTTTCTTCTTGCTACCTTGCGCTTTCTGTGCTATTGTTTTATGTTCTTCGTATGACCCACTCTAATTTTCTTGATATCCAAGCCTCTGTGAAGACCTAGACATCATTCAGGGAGGTATTTCAGCACAATTTTAAGTTCATTCTTTCAACATACATTTAAGCCCCAGCGTAATTTTTAGCAAATGCTTCCATCTTATTGAACTCAGTGCAGCTTTAAGCACACAGTTAAGTTAAGCAGTATTGGTTAATGTTTTCTTGAGCTGGGGATTTAGGTTGTGGGTACATGTCTTCTGGGAGTAACTTTCGTCGTTTACCATTTCTGGTGCCTGGTGACACACCACTTCCTCTGCTAGTATTTACCACCACCCATCAGGTGGACATTCGTGTGCATTTTCTTGATCTAGTTTAAGTCCAAGGTACCCGACTTTGTAAGCAGTTTAAATGCTGGCTAATTCACTTGCTTTGATTGAAATTAAGGCAATAAAGCTTTTTAAAGTGTTTAAATGTACCTATTTGGGATGAGAAATTGCCTTATGTTGCCCAAATTAGAAGCTGATGAGGAATTTTCTTCCATTTTGTTAGACTGCGTTTCTACAACAGAAAGAATGCTCATCGCTTGAACATGTCACGCGTGTTTAAGCAAGAAGCTCAGAAGGTGATTACCTGTGACAGAGGGGTGATCGTGAGCAGTGTTGGTGAGGCTGGGATCAGTACAGCCTGCACAGCAGCATCTGGAAGGCAATATAAGATCATAACTTCAGAGTGTTCTGCCTTACAAAGAGTAATAAAATACCTTAATATTGACTAATCGAGACAGTTGGTGTTTTTGGAGCTGAGTGGGTCTGTATTTTGTATTTTCAAGAGGCTGGGGGACTGCTGATTGCTAGATTTCTGTCTGGTTGATTTCTGGAGAGCTGTGCTAGGTGCAGGCCCAAGAAGTGGCCTTTGCAAGCTTCTCTGCAAACTGAAGGCATGTTTGGATCTAGGGATTTCAATATAATTAAGATTTGAGCACCATGTGAGTTTCTTGCTGTGAGGAGCTTTATTCAGCTTCTTTGATTAGGTCAAGATTTAAATACTGCTTTTCATGTTATTTCGTATATTTGACCTTCCACAACTTGTGTTCCAAAGAAATGTCTTTCAAAATATATCTTTCAAGTGTAGTAACGTTTGTATCAAATTCATCTGAAGTTTCTGTTGCCCTGGAAGCTGACTAAAATGTGGGTCAAGTCTGACATCAAGTGGTCAGATGCACTCCATTCCCAATGGGACTATTAACATAGTGCTGCTCCTGGTGTCTTAGAAGAAGAAGAACCTCCCCCTCCACTTTTTCTCTCCATGTTTTTTCTTCTGTTAACATGATTTCTCAGTGCTCTTCCTATTTCGGCTACCACCAAGGTCATGGAGTATCATTGCTGACGGACACATGAAGAATCATATTAGTCTTGCATTAGATATTGCAGCTGCTGAATCTGTGGGAATCGTGTAGAATAAATGGAATGATGGGATCGTGTAAATAAAGTCTTCTTGACATGGCAGTGCAGATAAGACCATTACACACTCTGCTTTGTTTCCCCAATATATTCTAACAAGACCTATGTCTTTTTAAAAACACTGCTAGCTCTTGAGACACCAAATCCACCATCTCTGCAGATTTTGAGGCTTATCAATAACTGCAAGAGCACTTAGCACTCACACGTTGCTTCCTGTTGTTAAAACACATTGCAAACACTAGTTCCATTAATTCTCATCGTTCCACTATGAAGAAACTTGCTAAAATTATTCATTTTGTGATATAGGAGAGAGAGACCAGAGAGAATTTAAATCTCTGACCTGAGAGCTTAAGTTTTCCTAGGTGCCTGTCTCAGATTCAGTCCTCTGGCATACTGATATGCTACCTTCATGTTTTAATCGTTTTTGTACCCATATTGACTCAGGAGCAGCTCAGGAATATAAGGTTCATGTTCAGTTCCCGGTGCTCCCTTCCTCCAGGGTGAGGAGTTATCCTTCAGCGGCCAGAGGGACTTTTTTAATCTCTCTTCTCAGTGATTGGCAGGCTTAGTTTGGCCTGTTCAAACAACAACAAATTACAGGTCATAAGTTGTACAATATAAAATTTTTATCTGCACAATTGATTCATTTTTCACTGGAACATTAGTGTGTTTCTATACCTTCTGCATAAAACAAACAGTACAAAGGTCAGCATTTTTGCGTACCTTGTAACTGAGTCAGCAATGCAAATATTAATTTTCAATTTCTCCCATAAATGCCTCAGCTTGATAAGATAAGCCATCATGTTTGTGCCTCTGGGCCTCTCAACTACCTATTAGCAGGTAGGCACCATTTAAATTCATCTCAGAGGTGAAGTTGTTCACTTCAGTGTCTTTCCTTCTGGTGCAAATTTGGCTTTTTAGTCAGGAGCAGTAGTTTCACAAAGACTTTAAGCTGGCATAAACCAGTAGTGCTGCCAAAAAATACAGCCCTTCCTCTAGTTCAGCATGGCTGTTTTTGCAGCTCCACAGTGAACTGGATTGGGGAATTGTTAACAGGAAAAAAAAACCTCAAAAAACACAAGCAAAAAAACCCACCAAGATTTCTGCACATCTAATTCATAATCTCAACCACTTTCCAGAGGTCTGTTGTAATCTAATTCAATGCTTAATGGTGGTTTTATCCTCTGTGAGCAGAGCTCCCTGTTTGAACTGTGTTTCTTATGATAAAAAATAGGGGTTTTTGTGTGAGGTAAATGTTCACGGTTCATGTTCCCAGTATGTTACCTGTCTGGGCAGCCCAGATCGTTGAGGAGGATGGGTATGTGGTGTCTTTGGTTTAAAAGTCCTATAGACGGCTTACCTGGGAATAGTTCAGAAATAAAGTGAGCTATATGATTGAGCTCCGTGTTTAAAAAACAGTGCTGTAGCTTTTTTTTTTAACATGCTCTGTCTTAATGTATTTGGATGTGTTTCGGTTGCCATCAATCTAATTTTGAGTTCATTATCTTTAGTCTTCTATAATTTCACTGCCTAAAATTGTGGTGAATCTACTAAATGTTAAATGCATGCTTGTACATATATTTTCATGGATGGCTCATAGTAAAAAATAATTACTACAATAATTATCATAATTTAGAATTTTTTCTGTTTAAATAGTTGGTGTGTGATTTGTACTAAATGGTGCTATCACTGAAGTTGCAGATCACGCTATGAGTAGTCCCAACACTGGTCTTAGGATCCATAGCGCAAGATCCGTACAACACTAAGAAGATGGCAGCCTTTGCCCCAAGGGGCTGGTGTTTTAAAAGAGATGGGGAGGATGGAGGATTCAAGCAAATGACCGCAGAAGACAGACTTCGAAATAACTCCTTCAACATTTTTTCAGATCATTTTCCAAGTTATAAGCCATAGCGGGCATGAAATGTCATGGCTGCAAATTCAGTTCTGGGTAAAAATAGGTTCAGAGTAAACCTCCTTTCTTTTACATCTCTATTATGGCCGTCTATTTCTAATACAATATTTCTACTGAGTCATGCAATATGCATTTTAACCAGATACAGAATTTTTCTGTTGAGTAAAGCTTAGCCACTGCAGAAACTGTACTGAATGGTACTGGGGAGCATTTTAAAAGGACATTTTTGCAAGGCACCTATTGATGCTAGACTGATGGGTGCACTGAGGTTCACCATAAAAAATAAATTTGGTGGCCAAATGGCAGAGCTATGGCAAGCTACATCTTCTGAGCTTTGAAAGGAATTTTGGCCAGAGTTCACAATTGTAGTTTATTGCAGCTCATACAAAATATACAGTAATTTTAGACAAATCTGGCCATTTTTATGTTGAACAGACTATTCAGCATAAGTGTGTGCATTTTTAGCAAAACAAATCATTCTCTTGTTTAAAAACAAAAACAAAACACTACATATGTTGCAGAACTATACTTGCCATTCTTTATTTTAAAGTCATACACAAATGGCTTGTTCTGCTCTGATTAGCTTATTAGTTAATGTTGGATCTGAAAGGCAGTTTTGGGGCATTGTCTGTCAACTTAGTAGAAATTAGGACAGTGAGTGCCTTCAATAGTCTTTGTTCATTAAACCATATCTCTGCAGATGTTCAGTGTTTTAATATTTCTTAAGCTGTTCTGAAGCATTCTCATTTTTTCAGCTAATGAGAAATGTGTGACTTTGTACATTGTTCACGGAGTCATTTATTAAAGATGCAAAAGAGGTAGGCTTTTTACTCAAAGACTGACACCTTTCCTCTGAATATATTATACCCGTAAGTGCTAATACACACTTACAAGCCCTCTAAGAGTAAGATGAGTGAGTTTAAATGATCTATAGAAATTTTTACTCTCAGGAGAGCCTTGTGAGCATGTTCTTGCAAACCAAGAAATCATTAGTCCCACGGGGAATTCAGCTGTAACTGACTGTGCTTTTTGTGTGAAGAAGGGTTCATATGCGAGTTCCCACTGCCAACTTTTGGCTTAAATTACTGTAGGTGTTTACCCAAGTTAATATATCCTGTATCTGCAGACAACTAATGAAAGGGCAGGTTATGTTTCTTGGTTTAAACCTCTGATATCTTTGAGTCAGAACTCTTAACTGACTGGCAAACTGCATGCTGTTGCAAGTGAAAAGCTTTCTCTCAGTGGTGAAGTCAACAGATAGTTCTGACTGATATTGTGCTCTCGTCACTAGCAGAAATGCTGTATTTATTTAGAAATTAAAGCAAAGACAGTTGTACATACTCGAAATGCAGTTTGGAGTAATGGGCCTGGCTGGGGATGACAAATGAGAGCTCTAATTGATTAGCTAGGGAAATGTACTTTATCTGCTTCTCTTTGGTGAGCTTTCTGTTGAATTGATCAACAAGGTGCTAGTGCTACTCCTTAAGACTAATTTCTTCTTCAAATCGTGCACATCATTAGTCAACAGGATGGATGGAAAGGTGGTGAGGTAGTTGTTTGTGCTTCTAAATAGATATTCATTATGCATGTAACTGAGTTTTGTTAGGATTCTTGATCTCCTTCTAACTCCAGTTTGTGTTTTTTATTTTAGCAATTTCCAATTTGGTTAGAAATTTGCATATGCATAGGTAGTGCTGTTCTTTCTGGATAATCTAATGTGCAAATGTATATGAAATTCAGAAGTTCGCTTTCATCAGCCTTCTCCATTTTGACCCAGTCTTATCTTGAAAGTACAGATAATAACCAACAAGAAAGAGAAAAAAATATAATAGCTTTGAAATATGTAGAATTAGCTGTTTATAAAAGGAAAGGTCATGTTTTATCTTGCTGCATGTTATCATGTATTCTCTGTACTTACATATAACAATGTATTGCAGTGAAAATTAAGATAACACTACAATGTGTAAAAATATTAGTTGGTAGTAATATAACTGGCTACTGGTACAATATGCTCTTTATGGAAACATAAAATAGACATAGGTTGATAGTACAAAGAAAAGGATAGTTGCAGTAGTTCAGTATATTAAAAATGATAGCATATCAGATATGGCAATTACACTAGCCATCAATCTTCAATAGTTTGTGAAGAATACTGCTAAAATGCAGTGAAGCTTTATAAGATTTGTGATCACAGAGTGTAAAATATAACAGATGCTACAATATTTAGATGCCTGCTGGCATTTACTTTTACCCTACACAGCTCATTTCAGTTATATGAAAATTTTATGTGCTCTGTAACCTCACTGAAATAGAAACATATTTATAAAGAAACCACAATGGAACAGAGCATTTTCAATATATACACTACTTGATCTGTTTAATAAGATAAAAAAGAGAGAAAATGGCCAGTTAGATTAAATTACTTAGTTTATTATTAAATTACTATTAATACAGAAGCTTTGATACACGTGATGCCTTCTAATCTGGACTCTCTGCCGGATATGTATCACTCAGAACTGGTTGGAGAGTCCATGCAGCCATTGTTCAGCCCATGTTGAAGTCTTATGGGGGTGATCACTGGAAGTCAAAACTAATGAAATGAGATAGGAAAAGAAAGTTCTTGTAGTTTGCTATTCCTTTCAGCTGGGAAGCACGACGGACAGCTTGCTTTGTGAAATGTGAATCTTACGTAAGAGCTGCCAAGGTTGCTGCAATCTCTTGCGAGTCTGAAGATTACTGGAGGACTGTGAAATCGGGGCCTAGATATACTTGCTAATTAATACTGTCTTTTGGAAGGATGCCCAGAAGCACCTCTCGGTATCAAGCTGTGTAAGTTGCCATGCTTCTGCCTTTTTAGACAACTGTGTTTCATTGCATCACATCTCTACGTTATTTACCTTTTCCTAGCTTCCCCTGAGGCTACTGTATTACAAACATTTAATAGCTGAGCATGTCTGATCTAATTCTGGTAATCACTGAACTTGTTGTACTAAAAAATAAATGAATTAAGGTCAAAGACATCCTCTCTAACTTGAGAAGTGCTCCCAAGGCTTGACCTTGTAGATGTCTGACACAGTATTTGATCAGGAGGAAAAATTCACTCAACCCAGACTTCCAAAGGGACACCAAGACTTGTAAAAGCATTTGAACTGGCAGTTTGTCCATATGGCATTTGGCTTTGTTCCTTTTCAGTTTTAGGTTTCATGAACTGGTTTCCCATGTGGTAACCTGGCAAGTCTACAAGTGTTGGACCTGTAGGAAACCAAAAGGCTCTGGCTGTTTTTCAGGGAGGGATTAAAACGCAAACCTGTTCAAAAAGCCACAGTAACTCTTGCTCTTGTGTAAGTTACTCCTTTTTATCAATAATATTTTGATATTATCAAGAGGAGTCTGGCTCTTACTGAGTTAGTGTCCAAAATTTTTCTTAATCAAAAAATTTGACCTTTCACCAGCACCACTTATAACATTTAGACCATTTGTATTTTATCTTTCGCAGCAGCTTACTGTTTATGGTTCCTGTTTACGA
Organism: Calonectris borealis; assembly: GCF_964195595.1. Lineage (NCBI taxonomy): Eukaryota > Metazoa > Chordata > Aves > Procellariiformes > Procellariidae > Calonectris > Calonectris borealis. The sequence goes on from NC_134317.1 coordinate 7,023,944, forward strand.
ATCAGATCCCTTGACACACCAAATGTTTTGTGGAACCAAAACATTTTTTTTTCCTCTACTAGCCCATAAGTTGTAATACAGCAGAAAGCATGTCACTTCGAGTGAGTTGCCTGGAAACAAGGTATACTTGGGCCTTGGAGGATATTTCTGCTGTGAGCTCGAGTTCCTTGAGTTTTGAAGAGCCACGTAGGAGACTCTTCCCTCCTGTACAAGTTTAAGGTACTTCACTGCAACTTGACAATACACATGGTAACCAAGCTACGCTATTGCTATTCATCCAAGCTGCGTGTTCTGTAAATCAAAGCAGTATCTTGAAGTGATGTTGCAGAGGTGGTTAAAAGCAATTTTGTGGTCAAACTTACTATCTCTCTCACCTGCTCTATACATACAAACAGCACAAGCATTTAGCCACAGCTAAATCTAAGGTCTGGCTTTTCTGCTGCAAAGCAAACAGCCACTTTCTAGACTCAAAAACCATGTTAGGAAGTTAGCAAGCAATAGAATTCCATTCTGTGCTTCTGCAAAATCAAACAAATTGTGTCCAGATCAAGGTCATAAGGCATATCAATTTCCCTTTGAGATGACTTAAGTTGGTTCTATACATGTCAGACAATATTGGACAGTGTATTCATTATAGTAATTTTGAAATGTAATCTAAGCTTATTTGAAAATACGGGTGTTTAACAGTTGTTTGTGGTTAAAATATATTTTTATCATAGAATTAGCATGGAAATTGGTGCAGTCTTTGGTGTAAGTGAACAAGGAGTGTAGATAACCAAACCAGTTCAGAGAACTTTCATCTGTAGTATTTCTTGTTGAATAAAAAGTATTCTCAAAATGCAGACAGTTATATGAAATACGTAAAAATGTATTTTTTCTAATAGCCAGAGAATCAAAGTCAATATCTGAACTCATGCCATCTCACCTGGCATATGAAAAATACAATTATGCACAGAGATATAACATATGTCCAGGCTGTCAAATGTCACTCACTCATCTCTGGTGACTGCAGTGTGTTTGATGGCTGCGGTACACCTGGTCGGAGAAGGAACAGTTCTGCCTGCAGTTTCTAGAGGCCACTGTGGCTTCAGGCTGATGGGATGTCATCTCTGCCCTTCCTATGGTTGCTGTCCCTGGTGCTCCATCCAAGCGGTGATTTGCCCAGGTGGTACTGGCAGCAGCAGCAGATGGCATGGCAGGTGGTGGTCAGAGAAGTCGGAGAAGCATTTTGATATTCTTCCCAGGTGCCCCAGTTCCTTCACCAGAGCCTTGTCCAGTAAACGTGAAGGAGAACTTGATCCCTGCCCTCCAAACAATCCCAGCCTCCTCCCAGGAAGCAAGTGATGTCCCTGTCATCTTGACTCCCCTACCTCCTGCCTGCTCAAAGTACAACCACATGCAACTCACTCAACCCATCAGCTTCCTTACTACAACTAGCTATGACTAGTTGTGTGTACTAGTAGCTACTGGTAGTTGTTTTATGGATAACCAGCTATGACTATGAGTCTCACTGCTACCTTTTTTTCGGATCCCTCAGGCTGATGAGTGAGATCCATCTCTCTAGTCCTTGGGCTTCTTCCATTTCCCCAGTCCAGCCCCAAAGCCTCAGGATCTCTCTTAGCCATTTGCCTAACCTCTGCAAACCTCTCGCTTGGTAGCTGTGCTCCAGGAAAGGTGCAGTGTAGGGGAGCTAATGCAGTATGCAGCGCTCTAATTCTGGGTCTGCCAGTCTGCTCCCCTGAGCATCTTTCTGTTGACTTCAGTGGGTTTCATATGAGGCCTTTATTCAGATAATATGATGGAGTAAATCTCTTACTCAGAGATCACGTCCCAAGAGGCACAGTTTGCCCTGCTTCACATTCCATGACAAATCCATTCTGAATCCTTTTATTATTAATAACAGACAGCAAATTCTGATCTCGGGGTTCCTGAGGTAGAGTCAGTGGTATCTGTGTAATTTAAATCAAACCTGCTCTCGCAGGTCTAAGTGAGTTCTAAAGATTTTATCAGTGCAATTTCCCTGTGCAGCTGGGCAAGCTAGCGCATAATTAGAGATAAGAGCCAAGAACCTTAGAAGTGCAAGAGGTGTAACTAACCTTTGCTAATGAAAGATATCATGCAAATAACATTTGATATTTGTGTGTAACTGATGCTACAATTGAACAAGGCATAGTTGCTCAGTGCTTAATGATGACTTGTGTGATGGTATAGGCCTTTCTTATTGAAAGTGTGATTGTGACAAGTATTGCATAGATTCAAGGAAAAAAAGATTCTGCCTGTTGAATAACAACAAACCTGCCCTCTCTTTAAATTAGCTCAACCTTTCCCACTAAGGAAAATACTAAAATGATAACTACTTCCTCTGCAAACAGAGTAGCAGCACAGAGATTGTTGCTCTTTGTGTGTATAAATTTCCTATGAGGCTGTGCATGCCCCAGAAATGCAAGACAGTGGAACTGGTCAATGGAAATTAACAATTGTTTCCTAAAGTTGATTTTCTCCCAAAGTCCCTGAGAATAAATATGACCCCTTGTGTTTCCCAGTGCTCAAAATCAGCTCTCTGCTGCTACGATTCCAGTAATTTGAAAATTTCAGAATCTGCCCAAATTTCTTGTTGTCCTTTCTAAAGCTTTTCAAAGAAGGCACAAGGGCTAAAGCAAATCTGCCTTAGGAGCTTTTGCTACTAGGAGGCAAGGTAGGATGTCGGTAAGGTTGGGCTGTTTTAGTGCCAAGGATTTTGATAAGATTGTTAATAGTATCCCTGTGAGTCCAAAGGTCTTTGTAAAATCATTGTCACTCTCATGATACTGTAGATGTGGATGTGATATGCATGAATTAGTGCGTATTTGAAGGTATAAGGTACGCTAAGTGTATTACACATATAATTAATGTGATGGTTTGAATTATCAGCAGGCTCTGTAGCATTCCCCAAGATAGTATCTTCCAGCGTTTATTGGTAGGATGGTATTGTACCAGGCCAATGAGACTATATAAATATGTAACAACTTTCTGGCTAGATTTTCTTTGTTTGAGTGTTTCATAGAAGTAATTCAGAGTAATTCAGGTTGGAAGGGCCCTCAGGAGGTCTCCAGTCCAAACTCCTGCTCAAAGTGGGATCAGCTCTGGGGTCAGACCAGTCTGCTCAGGGCTTGATCCAACTGTTGACCAAGACCCCCATGTCCTTTTCTGCAGTGCTGGTCCCCACCCTGTATTGTTTCTGGGGATTATTTGCATTTGTCTTTGTTGAATTTCATAAGGTTCCTGTTGGCATTTCCCTCCAGCTTGTCTAGGTCCTGAATGGTGGCTCTGCTGTGTACGCTTGGAATCTTTCTTGTAGTTTTTATAAGCATCTTTTAATTTATCTATTTCATTTTTACTTTGCTGACTGATTCTCCAGATGAAATCAATTCCTTATTGTCAGAATTTTTCTTTTTATCCCATAGTTATTGGTTTCCTTTTAGAGCTTTTTAGGAAGTTAGTGCATGTAATTCTGGGTTACTGCTAAGTATTACCCATGCTTACCTGCCTTCTGAAGAGAGGAGTTAATTGCAGGAGTAGGGTGGTTACATTGGTGTTGTTTTTTACCCTTATGATTTCCCTCCTGCGGTCTAATTAACATTTTGCAAATTCAGAGCATTTCTTCCAGTTTGTGCACATGTAGGCATAAATATCCTGGGAGCAAAATACCTTATTCTTGGGCAAGAAAATTATGTGGCCTCCCTATTATGCGTAGTTGATTGTCTCCTATCTTCAACATCTCAGTAGCATTTGAATAAAACAGGAAAGTGCTATTATTTCCATTTTACAGATGGTTAAACTAAAATCATGTGAGGCTTGAGAGATCTGATGTACCCCAGACTAATGCCTTAACCACTGGTATATCCCCGTTCTTACCTTAGCCTGTTTGATACTGGAGTAAGTCTGGTACAAACTGTTAGCTGTATGAAGCCTGCTGTAGGGTGGGAGATACAATCAATTGATTCAGGAGCCACAGCTGCTATTTAACAGTGTGCATCAGGAAAATCTGCAGGAACTAAGTTAAAGTAATGCAGGTATAGCTGCCTCAATCTCCTCCACAGACCTTCGGAGAGCTGGGGTTATATACATAGAGCTCAGTCCATAAATGGCAAAACTTAAAAAAAAAAAAGGCAAGAGAAAAACCCATCCAGTGAATAAAACATCTTTTCTGAACAATGTTAGATTTATTTTCTGTTGAAAATAACTTCCTTCTTCTGAACTATAACCTCTTTTGGAGAACAGCCATCTCTATATTAATATTTGTTACACTGTCTAGCACAATGTGTCCTAGGCTGTATGGGCTACTCCACTATTAAGAATAAAGAATGATAGTATAAGTTTAGGACAAGAAAGTGAATAAATAGCCTGTAAAAGGTAAATTTCCTTTGCTCCGAAAGATCTGCCAGAGCTGAACAGCTATGGAGGACAGAGTAATCTGCAAAAGATACTTTTTGTATTCATCAGTGTAGGGATGACTGTGATACACAGAGGGACGCGCTCCCCTTGCTGTCAGTTGCAGCACATCATTGCCTGCTGTCCTGTGCCACTGCGTCAAGTATCGTGATATGCAGCACCAGTATGGGCAGTGAAGGCTGGTTGATATTTTATTAGCTATGAGTAGAAAATTGTTTTGTTTGTGCAATCAGAAGATAAAATATAATGAAGACTCTGAAGAAGTATTTGACAGTGATTTAAAACAGAATCCTAAGAAAGGAAGGGTATCAATACCGTATACAACAAACAGAACTAATAAATGTGGGAAATAGTTTTATTCTCTGCACTTGGCAGCCTCCAAACTGAAGGTTCTTGTTCAAATGCTGAGTCAAAACCAGGAAGCGTTATTTCTTTGTCTGAGATGTTTCTATTGTGGCCTGAAATGTGGGCAGCAGCCAGAGCTGGTCTTCAGATGAGTTTCTGGAGAAGTGTTGAATCTGTATGAGGAACGGACCCAGGCAGGCCCTCAAAACTGACCTTGTGTGGCTGATAGCTTGGTCTACAGATGTGTTCCTTGCACATTTCTTAGCTTTCCTGACTGCTGTCAAAAAGTAAGCTTTAGTTTAGGCCCATCAAAATAGAGACAAATGACAAAGTAGCTAATGAGAAATGCCAGAGTTTCTAATAAATGTTATTCAGAGAGGTTTAGTTTGACTCCTTTTCTGGTTTTTACTGGAAAATTCATATAATTAAAGAAGACTGGTTAAATTCGCTCGGCTTTTTGTGTATCATCCGTGGAACCTACTGAATCATTAACTATGTGTGTGGAGATATATAACCCTCAATCACCCCATACAACTGCCACACAGCAGTGCTATAGACAGGGCAGTTTGTCACCTCTAAGTGATGAAGAGCCAGAAGATCCCACTCTGACTTTCTGACTTTCTCGTCCATGGATATACATGTAATATCAGCAGGTTGAAGAATCCAATCAGATTTAATTCCAATCAGATGTAATTGAATTGATTGATTTTATTAACCCTTTCCAGTGGCCCTAAAATGTTTGGACTTTTTTCCTCACTATTTGAATTGCAAAACATATTTGCTTGAAATTTGAGGATGTTTATGTACATATTCAGATGTCATATAAGGACCTAGATATGTCCTCTACATTTAAATTTAAGTCTTGAAAAATAACACTAAAATATTATTTTTGGTTTTAATTTGAAAATCTGTGTTCCTTTTCTAGCTATTTTTGAGGAATGTAGTGATGGTATATTAATTGAGGTTTTTCATGAAAATAGTACAGTCTAAACAAATCTCAGAGAAAGAAGAAATTGCAAAATTGTTCTAATTGTAAAATTGTATATTGGCATCCAGACACTGAGTCGTGTCATGAAAGGCAGTGCCATCAGTAGGCAGAAGTGTAAGGATTGCTAGGACCTGTGTGCCAGCAGCCATGTTACCTACAAACAATGCTACAGCTTCATCATGCCAAGCAGTCCAAAGTAACCAGCAGTAAATTATTACAGGAAAAGCTTTCTCAGCCCCTTTTGGATTGGGGGTAGGTCCTGCACTATATCTGCTGGCCTTTTTGTGGTCAAAAAGCACAATCTAAACAAGAGAAAAAGAGGCCAAATGAACTATGCGTTTGTTATGAATGATTTAATCTTGCTTTGTGAATCTTTTGGGTTTTTTCTCAGCTCTAATAGACCTAAGTAGTTCTGGAAGCTGTACTCTCACATGCTACAAAAGTACTAGTTCAGTAGCAGACTTGTTTGCTGCTGAGAAAATAGTTGTTAAGAAATCATATAACAACCACTGCTGATCCCTAAAGGGGATTGCTTCTCCCACTAGCTATTATCTAAATTGGATGTTTTCTGGAAAGACGAGCTGAATAAATAAAATAACGCTAGCAAGGCTGGAGTGCTAAGGATTCAAAGATTCTGACTCCTCCATTTTAATGTTAGTGTAACCCCACTGAACTCAGTAGAGTTATTGTGGCTTTAAATGTAAGTCCTGGGGCCCAAAACATTGCAGGGAAAGAAGCTGTCTGCTCCCATTTGAACAAGGGGAAGGCCACAGCGTGACTTTATTTACATAAACTGTCTACCAGATGGAGAGAAACCCTGGGGAAAGGCAGACACTCCCTGCCCCCATCCCTCCTGAACTGTAGGACGTGGGAGAAGGCTCCATTTGATAAAAGCGTCTACCTAATTTCTTCCTGTGGCACCCTAGGAGTGACTATCTGCATTTCAGAATTGTTTAATTAGTGGGAATAAACTGTCTAAGGGGAGAACGACATTTCAGACCACACGGACTGAATCCCCTTGACATGGATTTCCTTCTTGAGTCCATGAACTGCTGGGCTTGTGCTGAGGACCCTTTTTCATTAGAAGGACTTCGTGTTTGGAAAAAGCAGCAGCCGCCCTTCAGCTACACCATACATCGAAGGCATTTGAGATTTCAGCTTCGTTAGGGTGTGTGGTATGAGAGTTGGCCTGGAACGGGAGAGGCTTGCTGGGGATGCACCAGCCCCTGCACTGGGAGTCAGCAGACAAGGGAGGGAGGAGGAAGGGATGCTCGCCCATTGGATATTGTCTGGTTTAGAGGTTGGTATGGGGTTAACATGCTCCTTACAGTGCCCATTTTTATTCATATATATGTAGTCTTACTGTGTGTGCCAGAGATGATTTTTCCTCATCTTCTAAATATTATTCTCCCTGTTTCATGTATGGCCTTGGAGTTTGTGAAAGGTTACACTGCCTTTGGAGAACCCTAAGGATAGGTAGTCAGTGCTCCTACTATCCGAAGGGGGTTTGAACCTGTTGCATTTGTTAGCTTTAAGACCTGATATGTTTGTGCTGTCTCTTGTTGCTGTAACACACCTGTTAAAGGAGTCCTAAAACTGTGAAGAAGGTGGAAGGTGAGTGCGCTCTGCTGCCTGGCACAAGGCTGCTGAAAGGGCTCTGTTGCTGCTGCTGGAACCAGGGAGTTATGCTGGGAGGAAAAGGCAGAGTTTGCACCAGCAAGTTTAAAAGGCTGTGTGGACTCAAGGCTACACAGCTATGGAAGCAAAACTGGATTTTGACTTCCTGATAAGGAGGCCAACATCATGGCATCGGCTCTTCAGGGTCCTTATTGCCTCCCCAGGACAAAGTGATGAGAAGGGCAGGGATTTCCTACCCTCCAGATGATGAGTTCAGCAGGAACCCCGCTCATTACTGCAGATAACAAGCAGGTGCTGGAAGAGCCATCACCCTCCCCCTGCCTCCAGCTCCCAAGGCAGAAAGTTCAGCCAGCTTGCCCGTTCCTCCTCCTCGCAGCAGGCAGCAGCTGCCACTGTGTGCCTTTCCCTCGGTGCCGAGGACCAGTCATTGCGGGTGATGGCTGGGGGGAATGCAGACCGCAGCCTCCAGCCCTGGGTGTAACGGAGACTCGGGGATCATCCTTCAGGAGAGCTGAGGAGGGGGGAAGGTACTCTGAAGTTTGCAGAGCTCCAGTTTGGTGCTTCATCCTCACAGCATAAAGGCTCTGAGCTTGGGACTCAGGGTAACACGTGGCTCTTGCAGTTGCTTGACCACATTTTCCTTGCTCTTGCTCCCACAACAACTGCAACAGAGGTCAGCAGAGAATTTGATAACTGGTACGAACGTGGCTGTTCACTGAATTCTAATTCGAAAGTGGTAGGGTTTTTATTTCTATTTGGTTTTCTTTTCATCAACTCATCTGTCTAGGATCTCTGTTTTTGGAAAGAGGCAGAGTGAAGAATTTAGTCTAATACACCATTTAAATTCCATAAACAAGACAGAAATCTAGTAGCAGGCAGAGAATATATATTGCAGCAATAAAACTTCTCTGAAAGAATTGCAGCAGCAGCTAGGGAATGCTAATAAGGGTTTCTCTGCCTGTGAAGTAACGTTTATAGGCCTAGGCTGGCTTGATTTTCATTTAATAAAAACACTATATTAATATTATTGTGATTATATTGTGAAGAGGAAACACTTTGGAAACTTTTTGATTCTCTTCATTAATTACTTCTCTCTCTAGCAGTACCACTGCACTGAAGAGATAAAAGAAGAGTGGCTGATATTGAGTTTCATTTTTAAAGGACAGTGTACATCTTTAATTGGGTTTAATATGTAAACTTTCAGGTAAAAGATGGGCTAAAAATAATTCTGAATAAAAAAAATTAATTGCAAACCACTGCCTTCCGGTCAAGCCTATCCCAAACCATACACAGACCACCTACAAAGTGCAAATTAATGGACTTGCTAATTGTACAGAGCAGTCTGAGATGCTGAGAGAAGAAGTGACTTGAGATGGTCAGTGCTGTCTAGGCTTCATATCCTGGCTAGGTTTTCAGCTGGCATTTAGCTTTCAGAGACGGGATCTAAAAATTGCATTCAAAACCAGGATTTTTAATCTCGTTTTTAATCAGCTCCTGCCTGGGGCTCCAGAGACTCGCAAAGGCTAGGATCTAGGGCCAAAGCCAGCTGCAAATGTAGGGATAGCCAGAATTTTAGTCTTACTTTTCAGCTACACGGTGAATCAAGTCATAGCAAAGATCAAGCTAGAGAGCTAGCTCTGAAAGCAAAACATGTAGAAACAATGAAAGGAAAAAACAAAGTGCTTCTCTATGTAAAAAGTGCTTTTCCATATACTCTTAGAGCATTTTGTAGCTGAGGAGATGTCGTGTACAGCATGGGAAATCCTCAACGGTACAGTTAAGGCGACCAGAATCTAGACGTACAAGATTCACCGAGTTGGTTGGTGGAGGAGGGCTGTACAGAGAGACACATCGTTTGCTTTTACTGTTTGAAACCACTTCTGGAATTGTCCTATCAGCCTCATGCAACTGCACTCTGCAAGTGGAAATGGCAGCCCCGCATGGGCGAGGAGGGCAAAGACTGGCCCGGATGCTCTGCTGCTGCCTCGCACACCTCCTTCTCCGTACCAGGCTGCAGCTTCACCTTGGCATGAGTATAAGCTATGCACTGGGTCACAGCAACATCATCTGCCTTCAGCCATAGGTATCTATCAGAATTTCCCAGTTGTTAGTGTCTTGAAAACAAGAAAACACAAAGAAGTTCCTCAGGAAACAGAACTAAGCATATGCTGGGAATTCTCAGTGATAATGTGAAATAGCTGAGTGTTGTGTTCTAACGCTGCAACCTTGTTCACAAACAGAAGTTATGAAAAAAAAGATATTAAAAGCATAATGAATATGAGGAACTTAACATTTACTTCAATTACACTGCCTGAGCCTGATATTGATATTACGTACCTTGCTCTGTTCCAATTAAAGTCAGTAGCCTACTGAAATTATTTGCTTTTTCTTTATTTTATATTTCAAATTGTTGATGTATATAGTATTAATTGTGGCAAGTTAGCCGAGAGAAGCAAGCTAATCCATGTGAAGAGACTGCTTCCCTTTAGTTCCCTGCCTGCCTGCCTACTGGCAGTTTCGTGCTTAATCCACTGCTTCATTTTTTACTTCTCTCTTGCCAGCAATTATATTTCATTGGTGACTGTTGTAGTATAGAGTTGGAGGCGAGGGCTGCTGCTTTAACTGAGAAGCAATATTTCATACTGTATATCACTTCTCAATGTATAGAATCTGGAAAACTAGTAATTTCTCATTTCATTTCCAGCATAATTTACTATGCTGAAGGAATAGTGCTGTCGACTTCTGTTGAAAATGGTATGTGGTATGTTTTGTACCTAAAGGCTTGCCTTGCCTCTGTGTCCTCTCTCAGGTAAGGCAAATACACATTACATTTCCAAAACAACTATGTAGTTCTTGGTCACCTCATTTTGTAACGTTGTCAAAGGAGCAATGACTTACTGTTTTCCAGAAAAAAAATGTAAGCACAGAGCAGTGTAACTGGTATCCGTGCAAATCCACAGTTATATTTTTTTGTAAGTCACTGGAACATAATACCTAAAATGAATGTCTGCACAAAATTTTCTAACTTTGTCCCTTTGGCAGCAAACTTAAAACTACCGGTTGCCATAAATAATAGTAACTGGTATGATACATGGTATTGACACCATATATTACATATGTATGTCAAAATAAGCTAAAGTGGTGTTGTTCAGGGGATGGACTGTGTTAAGCTGGAATGCTTCATAGCTGATAGGAAGATCTTTACAATTAAGGAGTAAAACTTACAGTTAAACTTGTGAAATAAGTGTTTAAAAAGATTAACTGAGTTCCAAAATTGCTTTGAGTTTATTATAACAGTGGATAGATGCAATGATGCTGAAATCTTGCAAACTTACCGGTTGCTGACCTGAAGATCTGCTAAATAGAAGTCCTATGTGAATCGAAAATGACACTCAACAAAACTTTTCTAACTAAACAATATATGGAAAAGTGTTTGTATGTAGCGTGTGTATGAAGTATTGATCAGCACCTCTATTTAGCTCCTCTTAATCACTGTTTAGAGACAAGTGATGTCCGCTGGCACTAGAAGTCCATTTTATTCAGAACAGGTTTTCGTCGCCCTTCTCTTCCTCCCTCCAGCAACTGGAAGCTTACTTGGAAATCTGTAATTGTTTTGGCCTAAGCCAGGTTTTGCATAACGTGCCAGGGACCCTGGTCAAAATCAAGTAAACTGCTGAATTATGTATGTATTTGTGCTAATAAGATGTTCATCCATAAGCTCCCATGCTGCAAACCGAACATCTCAGAATCCAGTCAGCAGTTCTGCAAGGTGCAACATTACATGAAGCCTTGTGCACACAATACATGAGGCCGCAGGCGATGGCTGTTAAACACTGTTCACATCTTTGAAACCTGACTTAGTAGCTACACTGGCATCCCACACACCCCTAAAGGGGAAGGTGTCCGCGTTTCTTTGGTGCCTGCTAGCTGACATATTTTAGTGTATTTTGTGAGGTTTTCCAGTTCATGGAAACCCATCCCTTGCTGCAGAATGTGGCCTTATCAGTTTGAATGATCCAAGCCTCCAGGAATTTGCTCACTGTCCATCCTGTTCAAGGAAGCATTTCGAATAAGAGCAGGACTGAAGTCTGGGAACTTGCCATCACAATCATTTTCCAGGAGAAGATTCACTTGCCATAAAATTAAAACATCCCACCCAAAAATGTAACTGAGAGTGCTCCCAATCCATCCTCCCTGTTGGACTGGCAGCATACACAGGCTTCCTGGATTCTCGGCATCATTGGAGCCTGTCAAAATTTCTGTTACTAGGACACAGGGGACTGACCCAGGACTAACATATTCCCTGACCCTGGAGTATTTTGGGAAGCCTCACATTTCTGGTTCACCGGTGGGGATTCAGAGAATTTGAAGGCTCCTGAAAACATTTGGAAACACTGAAACGGATTGAAGTTTTGATAGTTGCAAAATGAAATTTTAGAATTTTCATTTCCTATATAACTTTTTCCCCAAATTTATATAGGAAGAAATGAGCAACATTTCCATTCTATGGCTATCTTTAGTCTATACCATAATTGTTCCTCTATACATTTTATATAGACAAGATAAACTTCTATCATTATACCTTCAACACCTAGAAGCAGTTGTTCAAAGCCAGATATGAGAAGTTGTACATATAAAAAAAAAAATCTGTCTTTCTGTGCTCTGGTCACTTCTGAAACAGGACATAGCCAGTCAGCACATTAAGGTTCCCAAAAACTGAGACAGATTATCTTAAAAAAAGGTGTCTGAAGTCTCACCTTCATCAAACAATTTTCTCTTAATGCTACCTCTCTTCTGGGTCAATTACTGTGTGCAGATGGGTACGAACCTAATCTTCAGAATTTTTCATGAAAAAACAACAAATCTTTAAAGTCACCTCTTGCCTCGTGATGTCAGTTTTAGGAATACCATGGATCTCACTATAGAAATAGCCTGATGAACTGCTATTGATTTTGTAATGTCTGCAGCAGGGTGGCTAATCTTTAGCTACATGGAAATCACTTTGGTAGCTCTAACGGTCTCCTTTGGTGGGATTTGTGTGGCAGGATGTAGGGGACACCCACTAAGGCTTCCTCATAGCCTTGTATTATCCTTTTTGCAGTGAAGGTGAGCCAGATATCTGTGTAGAGGAAGATGCATTGTGCCTCTCACTCCTCTTCCTCACACCAAGTGAGTTGTTGCTTTTTCCTCCTGAAGCCAGGAGGTCTCTGGAGGCAGTCTCATGGCAGAGACATTTCTCAGGCTTTGCCAAAGTTGTAATACTATGTTTCCTCTGAATCACTTAGACATCAATTAACATACTGCCTTTCTGCTAGTGCTGCCATTATTTGTACAGAAATGAATGTTGTATTCAAGCATCCTTAGTACCTATATGCCCACCCAAGACTCTGTGAGGATTCTCCCAATCCTTTCATATAATAAACAGGCAAATTCCAAGATAGCGACCCCGAGAAGCACTGAAAATAGTGCTCGGCTTTCTTCTCCCAGCTGTGGATCAGTAACCACCACTGTGAGCAAGGCACATAGCTCTGGCCTGCTTTGCTCTCAGAACATCGAGGCACACAACAGCAAAACTCACACCAGGTAGCCGGATTCTTACAGACATCCTGATGTCCATGTCTGCCAGTGGGAGCACTGGTCCCTCTTCAGCCATTACAGAAGCATGATAAGGAAATTTAAAGTAGATGTTCTTATAGGGATGAACTAAGTTTGTATTAAGCACAGCTTTACTCTGTTTGGTGTGTCAGCAGTTTTTTGTGGTGATTATAATATTGTCCCCTTCACTTCGCTCTTGAGCTGGTGTAATGTAGCCTTGATTATTGATTATTGTCCTAGTCCCATGAAAAGGTATAGCCTGTTGCATTTAAAGAACCAGATCGGAACCTGTGTTTCCTATATGTGAAAAAAAAAAAAACCCCAAACCAGCTATTGCTTTCTCTTTGCAGGAGATAGGGGAATGGCCATACTGCACATCTTAACAGCCAGAAATCTCCATTTTGCATGTGTGCGTTATGGAGGCACAGAGCCTAGTTGGGGGTGAAGGGGCATTCACTGCCTCGTTTTACACTTCCAGATGAGTTTCTGCTGTGGTCGGTGTGGTTTATGTGAATTCCAAAATGGGATCTCAACTCAGCTCCTGACCACGCAACACCACCCTGTTCCCCAGCTCTTGTCCTGTGAGTTGCTCAGATGCTGTGGCAGTAAATACATCAAGAGTAATTCAGTAGATGGATGGTAAGGCAGTAACCAAATTGCTGCAGTAATATGTATACTATTTTCAAAGCATCCTGAATGGTCTATTAGATGTAAAATTAGATTAGAGAGAGCAATTAAAAGGGTAAACCTGTAAGAAAGAGTTATACATTGTTGCTTTAAAACTAGAATTGACCACTTGAACAGTATGTATCAGCCACATCTCTTGCTTTTCATTGAGCCTAGAGGAATTTAGAAAATATTTCATTAACATTAAACCTGATAGATTCTTTCCATTAAACAAAGTGAAGCAAGTATAATGCAGCACAGCTAGTAGCATTGTAGTGGTGTGAATACTAAAATATGTAAGGTGCTTCAGCTGGGGACCAGTTGTGCCCAGTATTCATATTTTGAAAAGGTTTGGAAGCTTCTCATTAAAGATAATGAGAGTTGCCAGGTGTCCAGCAGCTCATGAAATGAAGGACTGAGTCCAAATTATTTCGGTTATATCTTGTAAATGGATTTCTGTTGTCTTTTATACAGATTTCCAGTAAATAAACTAATACTTGTTGACCAGACCTCTGATACTATGAGCCATTTGGCTGAATAAACTCAAAGATATTTTGAATAATACATTAAATATTACTATATTTACTATGAATATGCTATAATTTATATAGAGTAGAGTTAAGATCTTTTTAATTTTACTGGATGAGAACTGCTTTTATCTCAGTATTAATGGCTTTTAAACGTAATTTTATCTGAGCATTTAATCTAAATTAGCTATCTTCTGAGGTGATTACATTGCTTAAATTTTTTTTTCTTTCAGCTGGACCATGCATTTCCCAGCAGCTTAGTTTGCTGATATTTGATTTGTGGTGATACAGATCATATACAAGCTGGCTTGTTGTTTTTAATGAACTGGATGTGTTGTATAATAGAATTGCTAGGTTTGTGTTAAATTACAGCTTTGGGACTCATTATTGTGAGATGTTATCTACTTTGAACTGGCTTATTTTATCACAAAGAAAGAAATTGAATTTGCTTAAAATGGCAAATGCAGCAATGGATGGGTTGGTTGGTGAGTGTTTTGGGGCACCCTGTTGACCTGATATATATTTTATCTGATCTAATTCACATTCTGCCCAGAAGATGCATACACCCACACATATGTCAGAGTCCATATAAAAAAGCCTAAAGCAAACAACAAGCACAATATATTGTTGAATGGTTAAATGGTGCTCTTTAGCCATCGGTCTTTGACCATTTCAACTGTAAATTCATGAGATCTTTTCCTTCGGGCATTTTGTTCCAATTTTCAGTAATGTGCATGTAGAAGCTAATGGTGCATTTCTTTCTGCACATATTTAGCTTCTGCATGCAAATATTTCAGCACATACACAAAAGCAGTTATCAGGCATTGAAGTTTAAGTGAGTGCAGCAGGATAAATTGTGTAAAAGCCAAAAAATTATGTTGCCTTTGACAATTGCGGGTTTGGAAGACGAAGCCTCTGCGTGTCATTCTTGGCATTTCTTTTGCTTTGAAAAACATGTTGAGCTTTCAGCCTAATGTAATGATGATATACGGGAAAATTAAATAATTTTGTTTACTGAAATAATTTTAGCTGCTCTGTGGAACAACATAGAAAAACACTGGTGTGCATTGACAGAAACTATAGGCACATGACAAACACTTCTGCTTGAACAGTTTAAATCAATGAAAAAGGGGTTCAATTCAAAGGTGATTTTAAGAAAATGCTGAATGAATGTAAATTAGTTATAAACTGGTGTGGCATATTCTTTCATCTGGCTTCTACGCAGCTGCCTGTTACAACAGTGCCAGCTTCTGTAAGTGTGTATGTTGGCCATCTAATACATTAACATATAATAAGTATGTTAAATATGAACAAATTCTGCAATGATGTAAATTAGTAAGAGAGTCGCTGAGATGGCTCTTTTGGCCTCTAAGAGAGTCTAAAGCAGTGTAAGGAGTGGTACCCGAAAGGGGAGGAAAGTGTTCAGCAAAGCAGGGGGAAGCAGGCTTTCTCCAGTGATACAGTTTCCCACCTCCGGCTTGCACCAGCTTACCTCAAGAGCGGTTCAGACATGGAGTGTATTGCTGTAATGCTTCCCATAGGCAATAAATTCACACTGGGGTTCTCTAGGAAGCCACTTTCTCCACAGAGAAAGTGCCAGGAGCTGAGAAGCCCAGAGCCAGCAGCTCCCATGAGCCAGGAGCAGAGTCCGTCCGCTTCTCGCTCTGGCTTTGGCCTCTGAGTCACAAGGCAGAAAACCGCCCCCAAGAAAGTCTTTCGGGCTTTTGCTGCGCTGCGGAGGCAGCTGTCCCCAGGGCTCACGTGTGGTTATGAATCCAGCTGAGTGACCTCAGCCCTCCCAGTGCAGGGGGGTCACTTTGGCACCTCCACGTTCATTCCTGGCCATCAGAGCCGGTGCATCCCCCTGGTCCTTCAGCACACCATGTAGGACACCAGTGATGCTCGTACTGTGTAGGAGCTGATGGTATTCCCTTGGCCCACTCAGTGCTGTGCATACACATCTATCCAGAGCACATGTCCTGGCTTCTGGGTTCACTACCGTGGCAATTTCAATTTTTGTGTAGAGGTGTTTGGATCACTGTAGTTAAAGTCAGACTTTTGTGATAAATGAAGGTTTATTGATAGCTATGCGGACTCAGCTGTGAAATTTCACATTAAAGACTGTTCTTTGCAATGCAGCAGAACTACCCTCCCTCCAAAAGAAAGCCAATAAGCAACAATAAATATATTTCTTTCAGAGTGCGCTTAGTAACTCATTTAAAATGATTCTTCTAAACTCTCTGTGATCCAGCATCACATGCTGTAGAGGGGGAAGAAATACTAGCTATTTGCTTTCTATATTAATATTTAGGGTGGATTGTAATGCTGAAGCTGATATTGAACTCTGTGCAGTTAATTTGCTTTTGTTGAAATAACCTTTAAATTATCCTTCCCTTGAACAGACTTTTATTTTTTCATACTCATGACTGCTCTGTCCCGTTCATGTCCAGTTTGCTGGTTTATATCCTTTCTCGCTTCATCTTGGCCACCATTATTTAATAGATAGGATATTATATACCATATAACACAAATTTTTTCCTCACTTTGCTTTCCTGGCTTAAGAAAGTTCAATTTTTTGCATTACCTTGGTTCTGGAGGCCTTGATTTACATTACATTAACAGCTTTATGGAGTTGCTTTATAGTTTGCTTTATTGCAGAAAAACAGAACAGTTTTACTGATAGAATATACTGTTCATTTTTTCCCAACTGTTTTTGGCATATGGTCATGTTTTGGCTTTTACATCACTGTTACTAGTAATTACCTTGCTTCCATTATTTTTCTTTAATAGAGAATAAAGGAGCATGTGGTATTTTTCTTTAGTAGAGCCTGAGTATATTTAAGATCTCTCTTATGATGGGGAGAATACTGTAGGCATGATTAATAGCATCATCATTGTAACATAATTTAGTTAGAAGGACTTATACAACTGATAAAGTGTCATGCACTTCTACTAAACTGCAGTCTAAGTGAACTGTATTTCTGGTTTTTATATCCTCATTTCTGTCTTCTGTAAAGATATTACTGTAAGATTCATACAAGCATCTTTATAGTCTCACACTATAAGCAGTGAAAGTTAAATCAGTTCTTCTTGCATGAAAGTTTCTATAAAAAATGAGTAATTATAATTCTGAAAAAGGAATAAATTAGTTCACTAAATACATTCATTGCAGACTGAAGTTGTGACTAGATGAGATCTTTTCTAGAATGAAAAGAAATTTAGTTCACAATAAAGAAACTTGTCCTTGAAAGATGAGAGAGAAATTAACTATTTACAGCAGATAATGCCTACAAAAACTTGCATTATAAGTAGTATATGGACCTTACATATATAAGTTAATCAGAGAAAATCAATATATAAGTCAGAGACTAATAAAGGACCTTTTGTTGGTAATTAAAAATATCTCTGTCTTCGTCTATTTTACCCAACTCCTTGGGCCAATTGAAATACTGCATTTTAATTTCACCTGTGTGTGTTTTTACATTAATTACCAGTTTTGATGAAATCTTTTCAAAACTTATGCACATAAAAAGAAGATTTTTCTTGGTTTTCACTGATTATTATTTTTTCTGGTGGAGCATTTTGTTTAGCTAAACTTTCCATTTAAGCCTTGCATTTTGCAGGATTTTTTATACTTAATTTAATCTTTTTTTATGGTTAAACCTACATAGCTGTTGAGCTCAGGCTGTCAGTCTAGCCTAAGCAGCTTGAGTATCCTCTAGCAACTGCTCTCCTGACCATACCCCGGCGGGCGAGCACGCTGGCACGGGGCCCTGCCATGTACAGTGACATCGTCTCTTCCACCAGTAAAGGGAAGCAAGCTTCACACTTGAGTCCCTTTCCAACTCCCACCTTCAGGGACTCAAGATGAGCCCAGTACCACTTTTCCCCACCTCTATCAGGTGGCACTTCTTATTTTCTTATCGCCCCATTCTCTGTTACCAATTTTGTCTACCTTACATCCTTTCCACTTTTATGCTATCAGACTGCTGCTTTGCCCTGCCTGGTACAGTCTGCTTGTTACGAGTAAAATCATACATCTTTTCAAACAACTCTGTAATCCTAAGATTGCAGAGCACGTTTCCCAGTCAGAGCAGCGGATCACCGTTTAAGAGTCATAAGTATCATTTCCAATTCTTCACTCGGTCATCTGCATTATTTTCGCTTTCCTTTTCTGTTCATGGTCTGCTGTGCTTGCAGACACTAAACATTTCAGATGGAGTTGTTTTGCCCAGCATGTAGCACGGTGGGGCCTTAGATTTCATGACAGCCTTTATAGGCAACAAAAATAGAATAGTAAATAGAGTCTCCACTAAATTATTGATTCTCATTACAGATTCTTATCTTGGCACTCCAAGCAGGGTGCTTGTCCAGAAATATTTATTGTGCATATTAATTAGGGAAGGGTGAACAACAATGAAAAATAAAAGATCCATCACTTCAGTACTTCTTTTTATCTTACCTTTTATCTGGTTTGGTTCAGCTGGATAAACTGACAGCTCCCTCGTTTCTGTATTCTGACCTCTAAACAGGGATGCACACGTCTGGCTCCGCACTTCAGCCGGCGGAGCGCAAAGGGAGAAATAGTGATGCTTCATCTGTTCTTGCTGCTGCTTGTACACCTTTGGCAGTTTCCTTGGCTTTATGCCGAGTCCTTGTACTCTTTTATTTCCTGTATTACCAAGGTGGAGAACAGGGTAAGTAGCTAGTTGGTAAGTACCTAGTTTTGACTTAACACATTGATTCACAGAAACAACACTGTGTAGACCCAAATACTCATGTAGGATATTACCTAATCTTTTTGATACAGAAGCAGCTCTGTAAAAACTATGGTTCATAGTATTTAATCAGCCTTCTACTGAAAAATGGAATGGGCTTAAAATTAAGATCCCCTTACATAATGGAAGTCATAATGAAGGGTATGGCTCATAAATTTCAATTGTTAAATTGTCTCAGTGGGAAAGGTGTCTTGACATTCCCATATTTTAAGGATTTAAAATCCACATTCAACAATAATGGTAGAGTGTTTAATTATCAGCTTATATTAAGACTTGAATATGAGGGACATTTCAACTCTTCTTTATGTGAGTCAAAAGCCTTTGACTGAAGATTTCTCTTACCTCTCAAGACCCAGATTCTAAATGTATTTTATTGGGTGCCTGTTTGTAAAAGATGCACCTTATGGATGCACTTGGCCTAAAAAATCTGAACTAAGGCATGTAAAAAAGAAGACGAGAAACCGGGTTTAATAATTTTTTTAATGTTCGCATTTACACAAAATATTTTCCAGGAGCACATTACACGTAAAGCCTTTTGAGAGTATTTAAGGAGGCTACTGAATGGCCATCAGGCAAAGCAACCAGTAGTGCTCCCGTCAGAGCAAGGGAACCTGTGCCTTTCCACTCCAACATACAGCAACTCTTTGTGGTGTCTCCAAGATCAGTATATTAAAGTTGGCAACATCCACAAAGAAGCAAATGTTGCAGTTGCCTTTTATTCAACAGAAAACCGTTGTGTTTTCTATTTATCTGTGCTGTCTAAGATTGCAAGTCCTACTATGGTAAAAAGTCCCTGTATGGCTCTTCCACTTTGGGGGATGGAGTCTGTGGTTTTCTCTAGGTTTGGAAAGCACTGATCACATTATGGGTGCTATTGTAATATAAATAAATAGTAATGACAATAATAATAGTGTAACATTGCAGAAAGTGATATTGTGTTTGTAACCACTGCTGAAACAGAGGTAGTGAATGATGACCATGTTTAGCCAGACTGCTGATGCAGGAATACAGAGACTGGAAAGATATCAACCAGTCTGATTTAAGACTTGGAGAGAGTACAGAGCTGCGAGATTGATAGCACAGAAAGGAATCTTTTGGTTGAGGTCCATGGCCTGCATCAGAGCTTTTGGGATTGATAGCACGCAGCACTATCAATCTCACAGCAGCAAATGGGACGACTATTATCCATGAAGAATGGGCCATATTAAATACCCTGACATCCACTAGATTGAGAACTGCAAAATGAGTAAGGAAGAGTACATGTTTGTAGAGATAATACAGTGCTGATTCTTCATGTAGTTTGCTTTGCAGCAAAAAAAAGCCTCAGTGGCTACTCCAAGCTCAGATCCTGGAAGCTGCAAGTCATGCTAGAAATAATAATAATAAGCATAAAAATGCACAGAAGGTAGGGAATATCTAAGGGACAGTGACTACTTAAAAAAAAAGTGCCATAAATAAGCAACACAGCTTATTGTGATCTGTTCACTATTTTCCATTTGTGTTTCATTGTATATTTTGAATATTACATCCTGGCCATTTTCATGCTGCATCTTCCGTTCAGAAACTGGTGGCAAAAACTCTGCTTCGTTGTATCTTGTGCTTCGATTCTCCTTGTGTTTTTAAGCTTGTGAACCTGAAAGCTAAGACTGATTTAGGTAGACATGTCTTGCTTCAGGTCTATGGAATTAACTGCATGAATTGGCTTGCATTTATTATTTAATATTTTTGTTTAATACAACCATATATTTTCCTTCAAGAATCCTATCCTGTATAACATTATTCCATGAGCAAAGTATAATTTATTCACTCTAACATTTCAAGGGATGTGGAAATCACTTTTTTGCCTGTGTGGACACAGTTGCCTTAGCAAACATTGCTGGTCACAACACTACCAGATGCATTGCTAAATGAACATAACTACCTCATGTGTGAAATGATTCGGATAGTAGCAATGCACAGACAAAGCCATTAAAGGACACAACCCGAGCAGTAAACGCTGTTGTTGCCTTCCAACAGTAGAGAAATGCATGAATAATAGAGGATCACCCCTGAGATTTGGAAGTTATTTGCTCCTGTAAATCCTTACAATTTATTAATGTGTTTAGTTGCTCAGCACAAAATTAGAGAAGTGTCGAACCTTTGTCGAACACAATGTTTGTTCAGAAGTCTGTGAAAAACTGACTTTTACCTAAATTTATCTTCTGTAGAGTCTGAAGGCAAATGGAAATGGTTATACTAAGCAAGGAATAGCCACTTGCTCTTGCTGGAGGGAATTCCCAACTTTGAATAATGTCTTACTAGGTTTTAGTGTTCATGTGTGACATTATTTCTTTTTCCTCTTTTTATACTCAAATTTTTAACCTGTTTTTAGTAAATAAAAAGTCTTATTTTAGAAGGCTACAGAATTACTTATATTATAGATGTGCTAGACTTGACTTTGATGGCATGACTCTTCTCTTAACCCCTTTTGAAAGATAAGGGAGACTTAAAACATGGTGCACCTCAGTCAGGGAACATTCTCATTTCCAGTGATTCAGGGCAGGCCTAAAATGAAAGGATGGTAAGCTGTAAAGACCATATCTTTTATCTGAGAAATCAGTATTTCCTGCATGAGTGATAAGCATTCTAGGTAATGCTAAATAAATTGGTTTATTGTTCAGGCTTACTGTATTATACATACAGAGTTTTGGCAGGAAAAAGTATTTTTAAAAGTATTCAATTTTAAATGTTTGTTTTTGTGAACATTTGAATGAATGTTATAGACTTGCTTACTGTAATGTACTGACAAAAAAACAAAGTATAGGTAGATTTAATTTTAAGCATGCACAAGTCCATGAAATACTCGTGAGTGTGTCTCTCAGGGACAAGTACCTGGGGATAACTAACTGCTGGTCTAGCAGTCCAATAAGACAAATAAACTGTTGCTGTTCTGGTCATTAAGGAAGACGTAGAGGTAATCATGTTTAGATTCTTAGAAGACATTTCATAATAGCCCAAAAGGGATTTTGAAGTCAAAGGTGAAAACTAAAGTTAGCTGAAGTACTTCTAGTGCTTGTGTGTCACAAATTCAAACTTCATAGCAAATGTTTGAGCGAGGCTTATGCTGAAACACAAATGTTACATTAGTGTCAGATTGTGACAGATTGAAATAATAGACCTGTGCAGAGGAAGGCTGCAGTTGGCTTCAGCAGGATATGCCCCTTAATTATAAGCTGAATCTCCAAGTAGTAATGCTAACATCAACTGAGTGCATAAAGAAAAAAATCCCATGTGTACAGTATAGCTCATTTGGGAAGACATCTAGATTATGGGACCTACCAATGACAAATGAAATTCAGTCCAGGTAAATGAATAAACAATAAAAACAAAAGCTATTCATAAACTGGAAAATGTGCTGATATCTAGACAAATAAAGCAATCTGGGTATTTCTGCATTAAAATAATCCCTAAAGTATTCATCCCAATGTGTACTGGCAATGAAAAACGAAATCAAGTAGTGGAGTGAATTGAATTACTAATGCTATGCAGTATAAATCAAAAGGAGATCCAAGCATTTTTATTGCTCCATATGGTAGAGCTGGCCATTATCTAAGTACTGTTTATAATACTACTCACATCAAAGTAGGAAAGTTATAATTGCTAGAGAAGGTGGATCACAAAACAACCCGGAACAAGTTTTAATTAATCATTAACAGAGAAAAATAGAATGACCATTCAAGTTAACAACAGCAAAAGGGAAAAGAGCAAAGAAGAACTGAATTAATTTTAGGATCTCCTGGTTAGTGAAGGAAATTTGAAACTGAAAATAAATGAGGAAAATGGAAAACCGAGAGGATGTTTCGGCAAAATTCCACATTCAAACAAAATGCACATTTAATGATATGTGTTATTCCAGTCTGTGGTAACCTAATGGATGTGGCATTACCTGGAGTTCTCATGTATGCCCAAAACATATCAAAGATGGGGTTACTTATTGGATGAGGCTGTGAGCTGGATGCTAGGCAGCAATGTATAAGTATAATATTGACTCCAACGTGAGTGTTATTAGAGAGCCGATACTCCTCACATCTCAAATACCAACAGTGATACTGCAAGAGTTATGAATGAATGAAATTAGGACAGGGTAATTTGTGAAATTAATGCTGATTATGTCTTTAATATAAAATTCTACTGCTGCCTCTTGGATTTCTTCATAGCATTATCCAACTTTACACCATATGTTTGCACAGTCCTAGAAATTAGAGGTGGTTGAACTTGGTTCTACCAAGAATAGTGATGGGTGTTGAGCTGGATCTGCTCCCTGCTGCAGCTTTCCTTGCTTATAATTCTGGAGGTCACTGGGCTGCTAATAAAAAAGAAGACAGCTTAGTAAATAGCTGAAAAGGCCAACATAGAAAGGGTTAAGGGTAAAGTCAGTCACCCTGCTAAATATCATCTGGTAGGGACAAACCTGGGTAGCTGCGGGAGAGGTTACTTGTGACTGTCAAGCCAGCTAGAGATCTTAGAGTGTGTAAACAGAAGAGTGGTTTAAAATGAACTGGTGCTCCCTCGCAAGGTCAATTAGGTACACGGAGACTCTGTCAGTACCACCATAAAGCCTTGTTATCCCAGAGCGGTCTTGGTAGAAAGGTGGTCACGCAGCTGGCCTGTGAGAGTGGGTGAAGCTGAACAGGAGTGAGGGTGAGGCTACAGACTGACCGAAAAGGCCTTGTGGTATGATTGTTCCGCAGTGTGTGTTAGTAAGCCGTCTCACAGGCACAGCCATCGTCTTTGTGCTGGTGCCACTGGTTGCGTAGTAAAGAGCGCAGAGTACTGTAAGACCCATTCACCTTTCTACTTTGAAACTGGCAGGTGGCCTCTTCCTTAAAAAAGTCTTCAGGCATCCACTGGTTTGGTTTTTTCTGTGTTAGCTTTGTGCCCAAGGGAGGGCTTGCTGATATAGTTTGCTGATTGTAACTTGCCTCAGGACTGCCGAGTTTGCCTTTTTGAAGTTACAACCTCAGATTTAGGAACTTGTGGACTAAAATAGCTCATCAAAGTATGCAGATGGGAAAGAGACTATCCTCCCTTTCCACTACATGGAATGAATTGAAATTTATGGAGTCTCCAGTTATTGAGTTTTCTTTTTTATGGAAGCATTTGGCTTATATACGTCTGTTAGTACTAGAATGAATTTTAAACATGTTTCCACTGAGCCTAATTAAACATATTAGAGCCTCAATGAATTGTATTGTCCTATGCCAAACTAAAGACTGCAAGGAATAAAAGGAATTAAAATGGATGTCAGAGTGAAACAAAGTTAACATTGAACACCTCCATTAAGATCAATTAAAAAATTGTTGTTGTTCAGTGTATTTAACAATGTTCTGGAGATGTAAAACGAAATGTCTCATTGTTGATTAAAATTAAAACATTGAAATGCTCTAGGAGATCACAGGTAATATAGCTACCTGAGAATATATCACGATTCTAGCAGTAACCTAATAATTAAACCTTTGTCTCAGTGTGAAACCTATCGCATATTATACGATACTGAAACTTGTGTAGGTGAAATGATAAATGGAAGCAGTTATTTTAATTCCTTATTTTTAGACACTTTGGTAAAGAAGCCAATGTTAAAGCTCAATTCAGTGTATTGCTTTTTATTCCCGAAACTAATATCTGTTGCTTTTTGCATCAATAAACACATTAATCAGAAGGAGGAAAATAGAAAACATTATTCAATGATCCAATCAAATTCTATAATATGAAGCTAGTAATGAATAAAAATTGATGGATGAATGAGAACGGTGATATCAGATAAAAAAAAAGCCTTCCAATACACTTCTTATGGTGTTTGAATGAGTTTCAGAATTTAAGTATGAAAAATTATTCTAACATATCCTATTATTAAGGGTCCTCTGAGCTCTTACCATATAAATTTATAGCATAGTACTTAAATCTTGAACGATTCTATACTTTTTTTCTGACATGAGGGGGAACCCCTAATTAAAACAACGCACCATACATCTGGGAGAAGTATGTGAATTTTTCCCCACCTTTGTTAAAGATTCCAGGGATCCTTTTGCAGCACAACATAATGCAAATTATCATATTAAAAGCTATTTCTCATTGTAAAGGTGTTACTGTCCTCTTCTACTACTTCTCGTATACCTTGCTCACTTGATTTTGATGCCTATTCTCCTTATGTATTTTCATTCCACATAAACTCATGATTTGTTAACAGGAGTTTTTGATTTTTGGGGGGCAATTTGCCAAACTTTTTTGTTTGCCTAAACTGCTTCAAGTTTTAATGAAAATGGAATTGCAAGAAGAAACCAGAATGCTTCAAAAACATTGATACTCACTGCATGTTGTCAAGCTGTGCAACAGGCTTGGATGTTACTGTGCTAGAAATGTGTGTTTCCTTAGATTTGTATCTGGGTCATTTTCCATGTGTCCACATGTCTACTAGGAGACAATAATACTTTAGTCTGATCGTCTGGAAAAAAAAAGGCTGATGCAGTCAGACAATTTCAGTGCGCACCTGCTAACAACTTTTGAACATGGTGTCCAACCAAAGCTGACAAAGAAATCAGTGATTACTCCTAGATGTTTTGTGAAAATAGGTTGCTAAGTAAAGAAAAAAGACCCAATCGTTCTGAAAAGCCATTTGTCTATAGGACATTGAAATGCTTCCACAGGATCATATAACTGTCCCAGATACAAAAAGACTTTCTGAGTAAATCCAAAATAAAAATCCACACATGGCCAGGCTTTCTTAGTTCTAATGACAATGATGCATTTTGTGTACATAGAGTAGTATATTGGCTTTTTCTTTGCATTTATCTGTATGCACATCTAACAATATGCAATCTTTATATTTAAACAAACAAAAAAACCCATTGTGGTGTGCTAGGCAGGATAAAATCTGTCCTATAAGACAGAGTCATAAACTAAAATTTATTTTCCATGTTCTGAGTTAAAATAACAAAAAAACCCTTTTTAAATCAAATCTCTGCTATGGTAAGTCCGAAAGCGGTAAGTCACTTTGCTTTAAATTAAAGATACTGATCCACTTCCTCCAGCTTCTGTAAAATCTGACATCCCCTCCCCTTTAGATTATAGATTTAAATAGATTATTTTAAATTATGACAAGTAATTGGTAAAGATGAATTTTTAGACTACGGAGCGTTAGATCTTTTGGTAGATTTTGTCACCAACACATATTCTCCTAAAACTATACTAATCCTGAAAAGCTGATGCAATGAATTTACACTTCTTAGAAAAATCAAATGGGAAGTTTCTGTTTTCAGTGTAACCCCATTGAGTTCCATGGATTTCCTGTTGATTTATGTGAGTATGAATGAAATCAGAGGGGACCCAGTAGAATATGTTGTAGTTTACACAAAAAAGATTTATTGCAAGGACTCATCA
Source organism: Calonectris borealis (assembly GCF_964195595.1). Taxonomy (NCBI): domain Eukaryota; kingdom Metazoa; phylum Chordata; class Aves; order Procellariiformes; family Procellariidae; genus Calonectris; species Calonectris borealis. The sequence continues at coordinate 7,050,328 of NC_134317.1, forward strand.
AAAGAATTTTTCAACATAATTTATAGAACTGTTTACTGACTATACCTGACCTTCAAAATTGCTATTAGATATTCACTCTAAGGACTGCTCTGTATATTTAACTAAAACCTTTAGAAAGGTTGCCAGTACATTTCTACTTAGTGTCCATGTTTTCCTCCCAGTTTCAACGGAAGACAAAACTTATTAGCTAGAAAATACACATCTTTTCCACTTAGAATTGACACCGATATGTCCAGTAATTTTTGATGAATAGTCTTATTTCATGACTCTAAATGTCCACCAGAATCAATGTGCTGGATTAGGCAATATTTTATGCTTTCCTCTTTCCATGATGTGTTCTTGTAATCATCATGTCTCTGAGAATTTGTCCTGACTACATTTATTGAAGTATATTAGATACTGTTATTTTGTGTACCAATTGTGTGACTGAGATCCACACTTTCTCGTGTGTGCTAGAGTAGAATACCTTGCCTGCAATTTTATTAGGAAAAAAGTTTCCTTTAACCGTATTGTAGTCAGAATATGATACTGTCGTGCTTCTGTAGGGTAGAAACATCCTTTGAAAAAATGCTAGAACATGTTAGCTAATCCTTTTCAATGATGCATTTTTACAGCCTAATCAAGATAAACCCCAGGAGGGAAAGGGAGGTTTGTGAGATGGATCTGTGCCCCGTGTGGTTTTTCAAATGGATTACAAGTCCATTTTATTAACAGAGTGCAGTGTAGTATGAAATAAACCTGAAAGCATACGGTTTTGTCCTGCCAGAGAGCCATAGGTTGAAGTTCTGCTGTGATTTTCCTAGTCCCAACCTTCCTCTGCCAGGAAGCTTCAACAGCTTTGGACCAACAGCTGGACCTCACTGCTCCTGTTGTTTTGAAGCCACAGCGGTGGCAGTGAGTGGGATGGGGCAGTGGTGCCAAAGTGACTGAGCCAAGCTGATTATCCAGGGCTGGAGAGGGTGAGGGTGGGAGTGCTTCATTGGAGGTGGCACACGGTTTTGGGTGGACCTGAGTCTTTGCAGACTGGCAGGGGAATGTCCCCTAGGTTGTGCTGTGAGAGGGCAGGATGCAAGGCGGTACGTATGGTCTGCATGGCAAAAGCCCATCCCAGGCTGTGCATGGGCACAGTGCCGTGCTGCTGGAGTCATCTTGCTTCCCGGCAAGGACAATCTGATCCTTCATCTGCTGCCAAAGGGTTGGCCAGGCATCGCCTTACATGCCTGCGGGCAAAGAGAAATGACGCTCCCCATGTGCCGCTTCCATGCTATGGGCAGCATATAGCTGCAGCTGAGGTGGCTGGTTTTTAGGCAGCATTTCCAGCTCCAGTGGCCATTTCCCGTCTCTGCTGGGAAAAAAACGAGCTCATTTGGTTACTTGGTATTCTTCAAGTCCACCTCTGCAATCACCGTGAATAGTCCTTGGGTGGGGTGTGCCAGTTATTTGTAAATTAAATTTTATTAGGGGGAAATTTTCATGCGCTTTCTTCCCCGTTAATAGAATGGCTTTCTCTCTTGAAGAAAAAAACAGAGTTTGATCTCAAGAGCTGCTAGTGCATCTGCAAGCTAAAGGTAATTTCTGTTTGATTTGCCAGGGTCCTGGGACTATTTCTGGCTCTCAGCCTTTTTCTTGAGCCTCTGCTCTTTTCCCCACAGCTGCCAGGGTCATGAGGGATAGGTTTTGCTTTCTTTAAAGTGAAGCGCTGTAGCATAGCTCCCACAAAAGGCAGCCAACACCATCTTCTACCCAGAACAGGGGAATACTAGTGTGGATATCCATTCAAGCTGTTCAAAACATTCTTACCCACATTGCAAACCGAGCCCAAGATTTCCTCACATGCACCACATAAAATATCCCACATAGTTCCCTGGATTTCTGTTGTATTTCTTAATACTTCCTCCAAGAGCTTCAAAAACATTTTACATTAAGTCAGTTGCAGCTGCTCTGTCAGGAATTCACTAAGCACTGCAGCCACTGAAGCAATTAAAAAAATTGCACAGAAGGTAATTAAAAGCTTTACTGGTTCTTGCTATTAGACTGACATTTTAAATGCCTCTAGATGTTTTATTGTGCCAATAACCTATTTCCCTAGTCTCAAAGAGAAATACAACTGACATCAGTAATTTACTAAAGTATTGTACAGGTATCATAACGTTCCAACTAGAAATCTATATTAAATCACTGTGGTTTTCTGTTCTGCACAGTCCTTGCCACACAACTTAATGAAACCGTGGTTGGTTGTTAATGGGTATTAGAGCTTAGTCTCTTATTCTCATTCCCTATAGTGAGCTGTGTAATATTTGTATTACTTGTACACAAAGAGATGCCTTCTGGTTATCATGAGCATGAGGGCTGGAGGGAGTCAGGCAGAGGTTCTCCTTCTTCTGTACAATAGATCAGAAGTCCTGATTTATTGTACGGGGCAATGCAAGTGGCCTTTCTCTGCCACGATGAGCTTTACAAATGAGTAAGGCTGTACAGTATGTGACTGGCTGCTGTCCACAAGGTCGGCAAGGACATAGCTGGGTTTCTCAGTGGATCTCCATCCTCAAGTCCTGTGTTTGCAGACAGGCTAATAGAAGGACGTCCCTCCCAGAGACTTGAGTCAGTCCCCGCAGCTAGAAAAGTTAGGCTGCCTTAGTATATCCAGTCCCAAACCCCATGTGTGCCCAGAAAGGAAAGCTGGCAGGATATTATGCAGTTTGCTAGCTTTCAATTCAAGGGCCAAGCAGAGACTTTAAAAGGATGCAGGGAAAATATTTTATTATAACATTTTCTCTGATAGCCTCAAAATGTGAACGTGCTAATCCAATGACTTTTCAGTGTGCAAATGAACTACTATTACTCATCCCTGACAGGAATTTATAGGAAAACCACATGACAGAGAGGAAGATAACTGGAGGTTGCTTAAAGTTTTTCCCCTTGGTTTATTTTGTAGATCCCACTGGAACATAAAATCAAACCAGATTTCAAGTATATTACACTTAGCTGTACAGCTTACAGAAGTAAGACTATACCAAACTGCATTGTGTTATAGATGGTATAATGTCTTAAAGTTTGACAGAAATTATTCTGATGCGTAAGCATGAGGAGCAGCATTAATGCTGAGCTTTCAATTTTTATTTCATTTTTTCTCTCCTGGGTTGCCTTAATACTATGTAAACAGGGGTATTTTGGAAGGGATTTCAGCAATAAACAAACCCACACATATTTCTGTGACCCGTGAGAAAGCCTACACAGGCTAGCTTACATTGACCTCTGTGGTGTCTTTTGAATCATATCCTGCTGATCAACACTACATGTCTCTACAGTTTGCATCAACAAGAATGTACAATGGTAAAATTCTCTTGGCACTAATCTCTGAAGCCATGTCTAATTCTCTTTTTTAATGAGGCATTGAATTATTCCATATAGCGAGATGCCTGTCAGTTTGCAGCATTGCTCCATGCATGCTGTTATGCCACCAGAGATAAACAATCAGTAGGATTGATCAGACAGGCAATCAGTTAAACAAATCTGAGTAGAAAAAAAATTGCACATGCACTGCTCAGGATGAAATAGATATTTTGATAAAGTTGCATAATGAAAATATGTGATATGTGAATACAGTGACTGGCGGTAACTAATTAATAGAGAGTTAGCTTTTGCATAAGTGATTTATTTTCTAGAGTTACAATGGGAGGAAAGTCTAGGGATCATAACATGGAGATCCATGGTCAGTTCACCCCTTTTGCCACAGATTTAGCCTTGAGTCATTTAGTTTCTTCTCTGTGTAGCAGCTCTGATCCTCCGTTATAGAAACAAAAATAATGGTGCGAGGTACACCTCTTTAGGGCAAGGGTGGCCCTTCTTTTCAAGGGGAAAAGGCAAGGAGTAAGTTATGTACTTCTGTGAGAAACATAAGGCAGGCAGCTATGGTGGTGGCCATCCTCTTCAAGGCTGGACATCTGTGAGTGTGGCCAGCTGGCAATGGCCAAGCAAGAGTCAGCAGACGGGTCATTGCGGTTATGTGACACTCATTAACTGGTTATGTAGCATATAAAATTTTCAGGGGAAAATGGTGTCCATGTAGTAAGCAGTCTTAAAAGAAGACACACCACAAACCACAACCCAACTATATCCTCCGTACGCCTGCCTCTAGCCATCCTACCTACACTTGCCATCATACCCGTGAGCACCACAACAAAATAGTAGATGCTTACTCATACCCCTAGGAAATGGTGCAAGTATTCCCGGTGATACCTGGATTGCTGTTCAATAATCTTTGTCATGATCTCATACCATTAGCCAGTAGTGATTCAAGCACTTTGGTCACTCAAACATGCTCTGTTGTTCATTAAGTCAATGGGTTTCTATTGAGTTTGAAGGGCATCAAATAATCAAATCAGGCATTTTAACACCTGGTTTTGCTGCATCCTGGTTTTACTGTCACTATTTAAGGCCAAGTGATGGATATATTGATTTCTACATTTACCTACATCCTACCCAATACATCATTTCCTTTGGATTTATTTATGCTCAAAGGAGTTCTCAGCTGCTTTACAGAATCTTTTTTTTTTTTTTTTGACTCATCTGTCACAAAAAATCTCACCAAATATCAAGATTTCATTAAAAAATTATCTTTGTCCTCTATTTGGGTTAGAGTGTATTGAGTGTCTTTTTAAAAAGACAGGGAGGATTCCTCTCTAGCAAAACCCTGTGAAACTGGACTCCCATGCTATGCCATCTTTGCGTATAGGAAAAATCACTCAGAAACAGTGATTCCTTTTGAGCTTCATACCATCAAAGAGTAGCACATCTGAAGAAGTCACTGTCCAGCTGCTTGTAATGGCTCTCTTGTTGTCAGTAGTTATCTCCCCTTCAGCCTGCTGGCTGAGCTGCTTGTGGGATTTCTCCAAATGAATCATTTAGCATGGGCGGCTTCCATAATAACAGGTTCTCACCAAGCAGGTGGGGCAGCACAGTTGGATCCAGCAGAGGACACGTGTCCACAGCTTAAGGGAATATGGTTTTATAGGGAGCATAATCCAAAGCTCTTGAAACAGGTTTCTCTGTCTAACGTGAAAGTCTGGTGTAAAGTCTGATGCTCTAAAGCTTAAAAAACATTTTAATTAGGAAACATAGATGGTTAAGTTTAACTGAGTAATAGTCTAAGAGTGTTTGGGTGGGAAACTTGGCTGTTTAGGCAGAATTGTAAAGTTGTGAGCTAATTCACTGACATGCAGTGTAATTTGTGATTAAGGTTATCTGCAGTATCTAACCTTTTAGTAAATGCCAGCTGCATAATGACTGTCAGTTTTCTCTCCTCAGATATTACATTGCAGAAGGTTCTATCTGACCATAAGAATCTATTTAATAAGACTCTAATGGGAAATGACCAGTATCTGAGTATTACAGATTAAAAGTGACAATGCTAATTGACTGCAGAGGTATCTACATGAAGAGGGACCAGAAAAATCATTTAAGTCTAAATGAAATTGGACTGATTTGATATTTGAAAAAGCATTACATTCCTCTTGTGTTTGGTAGTGTGAATTAATTGCTCCCTGTGTCAAACAGAACCAGTTTCTATGTAGCAATAGGCTAAGATCGGTGGGGAGTGAACATCATTAACTTGGGGGGTTTAGAAATATGTATTAGTTTACTAAAATTAGAAGTATATGGGAAGGTTTGTATTGTATGTAATCTTTATGGTGAGGAATGAAATGATATTTTGTATATGCAGAAATCAAATTCTAGAAAACTTTTAATGATTTGATTGTGTGGGTTTGTGATTGCTAGTAAACAAATGGGGAGCACAACCACATTTCTGCTCTGAAGATGCAAATTTAATTACCTTTTTTCTTAGCTTTTCAAAAAGCATTTTGCAAATAAATAGAACAGGAAAATAGAAAATCACAATTATATTTCATGAGGAGTAATTTGTAGGAATCATAACAATAGGAAAATGACCATACATGGCATATGCTTATCTCAAAAATGACTTACAATCATTAAGCATCATAAATGCATGTGCTTGATTTCTATACGGCTTGCTGTGCACAAATCTTTATTTTCAGTCGAAGAGGGTGCAGTAGAAATTAATTTCTCTACATGATTTTTTACAGGTCTATGAAGGGAATCAGACACATATAGCATTGATTCCAAGTAACATGCTATGTGCACAGAAGATGCAACATTTTCACATCTAGATGCATAAAAAGTTTTCGGAAAATAAACATTAGACATCCTTTAAAAGTCCCAAAATACTGAGAAAATTTCTCTTCTAGCATGGCTTTATGTGCTTCAAAAGACTATGGGAAAATAGTTGTAACGAGACAGAAAAGGCTTAGGAGTTCAATACATGCTGCCACTGTGCCCCCCCGCTCCAAAATCCAATCAAGTTCACTTCAGGAAAAGAAATATCTGGCAGCATATAAGCCAACTTGCCAGATTTCATTTCTATTTTTTAAATTTTTTTTTATTATATTTTATATAAAAATGAGTGTTTCATTTCTCTGTGGTTGTTTTTAAAACCTACATGAATGCAGGTAAAACTGCCAATGAATTCAATACAGAATTCAATGAGTTAATACAGAAAACAGTTATGTATGTGCTTAAATCCAGTATGTGAGGAATTCTGTTGAAGTTGGAGGAACATGTGGCATGGTTCAAACTAAATGGATCCATAAGTCTTTGCAAAATCATCTGCTTAGCGTCTCTGGTGGAAGATAAAGAAGGAAGGAAGCATGGTAATTTTACAGGAATATGCACTGAAATATGCCCTGCTTTTCACTGCTGTATAATCAGCTCATACCTAGGAATGTATGCAATGTACATTCTGCCAATGCTAGGAAGGAAATAAGGATGGGAAACAAAAAAATAGTAATTCTAAATTCTTTGAAATACTGTAATTGTGTTATTGTACAATTTTCAGACTAAGGTTCAGGTAATTTATTTTTAAGGTAATATTTTTTGTGTTCTGCTTATATAATACATAGGATTAAGACAAAATGAAGACTGTTCTTAGAGTTCAGAATACAGGTTACATTTACTTTTATACAAAAATTGATAGACCATTCATACAGCTGCTGCAATGTAAAATAATAATCCACAATTACTTACACAGCATGGAGTTGGGAAACATACCAAAATAATCAGCATGAAAGTGAACCATAGAATATGTTCAACTTAAATACATGGCGTAATTCTCCCTTTGTGTCAGTTTTAGACCAATACAGCTATTGCAACATAAATAAAAAACCAAAAATAATTTCACTGGTTTCAGTGTAGCTGGTCCATAGATAAGTGAAAATGTTTAGGCTTTCATTCTGTGGTCTTTCGTTTGAAACAAAATGTACGGTCTTTTTCTTGCCTCTGATTTTTATAATTTAAAATTAATCAGTATAGTGCTAAAGAAAGAAAGTGTGTGAATATTTATATAAATACTGTAACTTTGGTTAAATTTGATCATAATGGCCTTTGAGGTCTTTCTGTTCCACAAACTCAAAGCTTTTTGAAGCTGGTCTGCATAATTCAGTCAAATACAGATATCATATGCATATTTATATTTGTTATTCAACATCCATATCTGAAGTCGTATCTTTGCATTCAGCTCACTAGTAACTTGTCTTGGGACTCTTGAGGCTTAAATATCAAACCCCAGTGTTGGTCTTTTCATAAGTAATCTATAAACTGCCACTTGCTCATTTTTATATTGGGAGGAATATTTTTGAAACCTGGCTAGATTAACAAGTAATTGGATTGATTCATACATGTTCTGCAAAGGTCAAAATTGACCACATTTTATTACAGAGTAACATACCGATTGACTAGTGGCTAACTTGGTGAATAAAGTCATTTGGTTTTCTCTCTACAAGTACTCTATGGCTATTATACAGTTACTTTACCCTGTCCTTTAATCCTGGCTTGCCTCTGGATGAAACTGTAAATTTTGTTTCTTATGACATTTTATGGTAAGCAATAGTATGCAGCGGTTCTGCAGAACAAAATTTGAGACCGTCATCTATATGGTCTGATTTATTGGGCCAACTTTAGGACCCTAACATCAGTTTATATCACAACAAGCATTTTCCCTGCTGTACAAGCTCACCTGCTCTTGCTGGGCTAGGTGCTGTGCTTCTTGCACATCAGGACATCAGCTGGGAAAGTCTGCTCCCCTCTGTGCAAATTACACCTAGATAATCCCGTAACTGAATACTGGAGATGACCTCTTTCTCTTTCTCAGCTTAAAGCAGAGATAAGAGGTTGTTTCATGTCTTTTTATGCTTTTATGTTAGCACAAGATATAATTGTAGACAGAAACAAGAACGCATTAGCACAAGAGGCAGATCCGTATGAAAATGCAAGACATGGTTCCTCAAAATGATACCTACTAAGCATGGTAGAGATTTTAAAAATATGACAGCAAAAGTGCTGAAATATTTTACTTTCAAGAGTTTTAGCCAGTTTTAAAAGTCATCTCTTAAACTAAATGTAAAGCAGAGATGATGTTTTATATTTGTCCCTCATAATATAGTAGCGGGGCAAGGAGAGAATGAATGTAAAGGTAAGAAAGGCTACTTTTTCTGAAGATTACCACTATGGAGAGGAATGTGTGTCTGCACAGATTTGCACGAATAGCTCCAGCAGACAGCATACAAATAAATCATTTTTAATACCACAAGACACAACAAAAAATAGTTCTGCTATTTTTTTTCCTGCTTTTTCTTCCTCAGTTTATATAGGAAAAATGCACATATCCATTAAAAAATATGGTTTACTTTTTTTTTTTTAAACATCGATATTGTGCCAGAATCATTTTTAACCTAACTGTAGAATCCATCACTGTCAATAGATATAAGAATGGCTTCAATTCTTTTTTTCTTTCCAACAACTTACCATTTTGACATGTAAAGAAGAGTAATTTTGTAAAATTCTAAACTTTTACAAAGGTAAGGAATGGCAAAATAATAACATTTGTCTTCTGTCAAGAAATATTGACATGGTATTACTACAGCAAAATTGGTTTGTGTTGTGAAGTGTGTCTCATAGATAAATCAGATTTGAGACTTTTTAAAGCTAACTAAATTGTACTTTAGTACTGATATATATAAGAATATCAAGACACATGATACTGAATTTCTTTTTTTTTCTTTTTTTTTTTCAAAAGTGAGAAAAGAGCACTTCAGTTTGCAAAAAAACATTTCCTGCTCTTCATCTGCTTTCACTTTTTTTACACTTCACTCTAATGTGATTCCATATGTCAATAAGCAGACAGTGCATGCCTCAGCCTCATATATAAACAAGCAGTGGTGAGATAATTTATATACAGGTTTACAGAAAGATGCTTTTTCCTTGTCGGTTTAAATAGGTACCGTTCCAGCATTTTAGGATAGGTACATTTTTATTTTCACATAATTAAAATGTGGGTGAGACAAAGCCAAAAAGGCTTTGTAAAATCTTTAGAGGCATATGATATTTATCAGACTCTCTGCTGAATACTTCTGCATTAGTTGTATGGCATGGTGAAGGACTTGCAGAAGATTTGGAAAGTGCTACTCTTCCTGCTCATGCTTTGCTGAGAGTTGTTAAGCTGACATCTGGCTGAGCATCTTCTTGCTTCAGGGCATCCTCCATGCCATCATAGGAGGTGCTAGGCCACTTTGCCAAATGCGTGGCTTGAACTGGTTTCTTCATGCCCTGCTCTGCAGAACACCAATGGCTTTCCCCCATGAACTTGAAAGGAACAGCAACAAACAATTAGCAGTTCTTCAATACTAGAAAATATCCATCTGCTCTTGGCACAACTGTTTGTCAACATATAAATAGCTACACTACCAGCAAATGGAGCAATTTTCTGCATCTGGCTCATGCTTCCTTTCCTCCCTATGTAAGTGGCATTTGCAGTTTGGTAAAAGGAATTAATATCTTCACAAAAATGTCAGCTCTTGCTACATTATTTTAAAAGGAATAATTTCAGCAAATAAATGGAAACATGGAGAGTCCTTGAATTTTTTTTCTCCTGCTTTTTGGCGCTGGGGTACACTTTCATACTCAAAGAGGGGTAAAGAACATATCTGATGAGCTGTGTTTAATTTTGCATTGTGTAATTAGTTACCTGCTGGAGTTTCTCGCAGCTTTTCCATTTGCTTGTATAAGGGCTAATCCTAAGTAAGAAAGAAACGAGTCATTCTGTGACCAGTGGAACTTATGAAGCTTCGTTTCCTGCAGTTCCCTCCCATGTGGTTTCTCTAGTGTCTAATAGCTTGGTTGAGTTCACACTGCAGGTTCTCCCACAGTAAGATACCCAGATTAGTTCCCTTTCATTTGACTTTCAATTTTCACAGAACAAGTAGAAATTTACTTTAGATTTAACGTAATGTGGAAATATATTTCATTTCTTTTTAAAAAATCAACTAAAAACATTGGTGCTTCCGAGCAGCCACAAAACTGCATTTTACTTTTTCCCAATTAGCTGCTGATCATAAATGCTATCAGCTGTGTAATGGACACAGTAGTAGCACTTGTATATCTGTAGTTGCCCTTGATCTCACCATTGGGCTTTCTGAAACACTGCAGTATTTTTAAGCGTTTGGAAGAGGCAAATAACCAGTTTTCTCAGATGTCAACAGATGTTGAGTGGGAAAACTATTGTTTTTTCTAGAACAGCCTTTGTTGTTTAGAAGACAGAAGATGATATATTTTCAATGTTTGCTATGGAGGATGCTTGGAATTCCAAGTGTTGAGATTTGGAAGCTGTCACACCTGTGACAGGTAAGGCAGGCATCAAACCTAGATCTTCTACGGAGGAAAGTTTGGGTTGGCCCAAGTTCTGCCGGTAAAAGCAAGGGCTGACTGACATATTTCCATCTGGTATCTCCTCTTCCTTCCATAATTCTGTTTAATTGCATGTACATGCAAGTGATAACTACTCTGAGTGTCTGTGAATGCTGAATCAATGAACCCTGAGGCTTATAATCTAATCAATATACAACACAGTAAATGACTGGTAAGTCTGATTTAGTAAATTCAGTGTTTGTTACATTTTTGGACTCTTGGAAAGTTTAATCTGTGGGTTTTGATCCTCTGCAGCAGACTTGTGAGTCCGGTTTCAGTTAGCTTTGTTTAAATCCAGAGAAACTTCATGGCTTCCAGTTTTCCTGTGATCAAGAATTTGGGGAATAGACAGAGCATGTAGCTTTGTTTTGACTTGTCTTTTAATGCACTTATTAAACATATCTGTACTAGTGATATATTGATGGAAAACTTTTACAGAAGTAAAAGTGACAAGGCTCCAAGGGATTCTCAGACTCCAGTCCAGGTTGAATGGGAATTATCTCTTGAACAGTCAGGTGTTATTGCATACATGTTGACAGATCCCAGCTGGCCAAGCGCTGATCTTGTACCAATTTCATTCACTTTAAACCCCACTGGCTTCTGTGGTTCCTCCATTTTAGATTGGCATTGCTTAGACTTTCTCATCCTAAGAATTAAATGTTCATGTAAAGCAATTTAGGAACTGAATGTTTTGCAAGTTTCTTCCTCGTGTGATGGTGGTACAGATGTTTAGGTTTCTGAGGAAAATGCCAATATTGGACAGAAAGGACATAGACATAGACTCTTACAAATGATCCTTCTTGTCATTATTAGATCTTTGCAGATGTCTATGTTTGTTATCAAACTCCTTCCTAATATAGGACAGTAAATGTAATCTCCATGGGCTGGATGCTTTCTGTATAAATTGCAATCAATGCAGGTTCCTGTTATTTGCAGGCACTGCGTGCTGCTAACCTAGCCTCTTTTAAAATCAGCATTCTCCTTTGAGGAAATGAGAAGTGGAGAGAGGAAAAAAATTGTTGCTTTTCCTGCTGAGCCGGTCCTTCCAGACTGACTAGCGAAACACCAGCCGCTGGTGCGAGTCACCCGAAATCCACAGGCTAGGACACATAGGGATTGAGGATCGTTTAAGTAAATGGACTCTACCATTACCATTGAGGAGTAAAAACAATGACATGCTCTGTCTGCCTGCAAAGGCTTGTCTTGTTGCAAATCTACTTCCAGACCTGCTTGTTCCTCTTTAAATTTGTTGTTGTAGGAATTTGGTGCTTTTTTTCCCAAGCTAAAGGTGACCAGCCACCTTGCCGACATGGTGCTGGTGAGTGGGATTTAAGCTGCCTGCACAGCTGTCCTTGACCTGCAGATGTCCTGCTGTTGCTGTGTTTCTGAGCCTCGGACAGAGAGGCTGCCTGCTTCATGAGCTATGAGCTAACATTGAGTTGGGGCATACATCCACAAATGGCAAGACTGAGATTTCCAAACGAACTTCCATATAGGTTGAGACAGAGAGTTTCCAGAGATAAAAGCCCAGGACTGTTCTGCTTCGGCTCTCAAGGCTGGTAGTAGCCTGTTATCAGTATAAATTTGTCTGAATTTGGGACCCCTTAAACTAGGGAAGCACTCATATCCAATTTGGCTCATTATTAAAGAGAGAATACTAAACACTTTGCATCCAGATCATATCTGCATAACAGAGTTTGAATATGTTAATTTTCTTCTAATCACAAATTTGTCACATGCCATACAGGTTGCTGCTTAGATTTATGGGAACCTGCTTGAGAGGATAGCTGATGCTTGTCACACCATTGGGGCAACTGTGGTTGGGAGCTTTTTAGCTGCTTAAATAGTATATTGAAGAAATACTTGTCTGTTTGTATTTACCTGCTAGACTAGATATTAACTGAGATTTTACCAGAAAATCTTGATTCTTGGTCTAATAACATTGGTGATAATCAATGACATTAATGTCAATGTCTAACTTATATGTATTTACATAAACTGTCATATAGTAGTAAATTGCCAAACGTAATTTCCTTCCTATTAGCAATTGCTGCTGTAAGTCTTGAGCAAGACAAGCTGAAGCCAAATCACCTTATTTCCACATTCTAGGAAAGCAGGTGGTGGTATTTGTATTGCTGGGTGTGTGCTCCTCCTCTCTATGGTGCCATTTCATGGTGTTTGGAGAACTGGGAGACGTTTCATCTGCCTGAAGTTTGAACACAGTGACCATTTCTCTGAGACTGATTCAAAAGGAAAAATTTCTCACGTGTGCAGAGGAGGAAAGATTTGATTGTTGGAGTAAATGTGATGTTAGAGTGTAAAACCAGGATGATAGTCTGCCTAGGTTCCTTGGAAAAAGCAAGGTGATTTTTCAATATTTTTCCCTGAAAGAAGTGTAGCTCTTCCATTAAGTTATCTGTTAAGACTTTTCTGTGATAAAAAGTCAAGCCAGCCTCACAGGACATGCGAGGACAATGTCTAGATTAAGAAGCCTGCATTTGATATATCCAGATGCAATAACAAAAAAAGGAGAACTCGGACAAATTTCAAGCTACTACTTGAAAATTGGAGAGTTTCTTCCCACCCTTGCAGCCCTTCCCATTACTTTGTGGATGCTTCAGTGGATCTAGAAGGAGACAGACACAGTTCTAGTGATACAAAGCTTCATGTTGGTATCCTCAGATTCAAGGCTCCAGATTTAAGTAAGATTACTAGATCCTGGTCCATGGAGCACAGGACTGATGGGTTGCCACTATCATAGTAAAGGAAGCAATAAAAAATAAAAAACAAACAGAAAAAGAAGCAGTTAGTGAGTGATAATGACAATTTGCATTAGTTGCTAAGAGCTTAGTGCCTTGAAATATTGTGCCCAGGCTTTGCTTCTAGAAGTTTAAACACATGTAAATAGCACAGCAAATCATGATAGCACCGATGGGTGTTCAGAGTTGTCATAAGATTTCTCAGGCATTTTCATTAGCTTCTTTTCAGGGGGTTATAAGCCACATGAATTAAATAATAGATTTTTGTAACCGTTGCCACTTTTTAATTTTCCGTATGACAACTCCCTTTTAATTTCTTGTTTGAACCAGCAGAGCCCAGTGCAGAGTTACTGTGCGTATGCTGTGAACAAGCTACCCACACACACGCGCACACACACATAATTCTGTCTGTACAAACCAGAGCAGAAGCAGAACACTACTTCACAGTCAACATAATTGGCAAAAAATGGCATACAAAAAAAAGATATTATTTTCAAAGGTAGATAGTGTGGTTTTTAAAGGATTTTATTTTGCTAAACTTTATTTACTTTTAGGACTTTCCTCAGGGATATTTAGGATTTCCAGAAAACAAATTATAATATAGTGTGCATTTTAAAACAAAAATCTCTTGTGCTCTGCTGAGAGAATAGACCTAGTTTGGTATGTGTACACTTCCAGAATGAATAAAACCCCCATGGAGTTTAGTCATGCACCAGGTATAAATTTGGGCTTGATGAAAAGTTCAGGAGTAAGGAAATGCTCAGAACCAGGCAGATTCAAACCAGCTGCAGTGCTGATGGTTGGTGATCCAAGTGAGATGCCCCCAGCCCACCCAAGGGGTTGGGAAGCCCCCGCTCTAGAGCCCGTCCTCTGTCCAGCCCCAGCACAACCCCTGTCTGCTGGGGGCTGGTGTGACGATGTTGTGGCACTTGTGCCAGGAGCTTGCAGTTCCAGCATCTGGACACGGTGACGGCGTGGATCCTTTCTTACTAAAATCCTGCACTAGGGTCTAAACCTAGAGTAATTCAGCCATTGTTAACCTAAATACGCCGTCTCATGTTTCATTCAGGCTTACTTCAGCGCGGTTTTTTCTCACTGATTGCAGCTGAAATGAAGACAAATCAGGCTTATTATGTTTAAGGGTTGTGAATATTTTTATTTTTGGTTTTTCAGTGGGCCTGATTCTAAAGTGGTAGCCATTTCCACCATAGTAAATTGGGAGCAATCACCTTGCTCCTCATCGTCATTCACCCCGCAGTTAAACTAGACTGTCATTCATCGGAGTGAAAGGTGCCTGAGCCTTGAATAATCAGCATAACACAGTGGGGTATTTAGCAGAGCAGGGACTGAAACACAAGTCCATCGTTCCTCCAAGTGCCCCAACAGGAGCCTGCAGAAAGTGGCTGCTGTCACTTCTTGCTTTCTCTCTCTTCTCCCATTTATATAAAAACTGAAGCAGGGGGAGAGTTGCACTTTACTTGGTGTCAAGTCACCATAATGGGAGATTTGGGCTTTAATCCCACTGGAGAGATCAGGTGTTGAATCAGATACCTGTGAGATGAATGAGTTAAGCTGCTGGAGAGGCTTTCCTTTACAAAGGAGGCAAGCTGGGACTCTTCAGCTTGGAAAAAACACGATGGGGGATATGACAAAAATGTATAAAACCATGAATGGCAAGGAAGAGGGTGAGCAGGGACTCTCCGGTCCCTCTTCCAAAACAAGAGCAGGTTTAAAACAAACAAAAGGAGATTTTTCTTTTCTTCCCCCTCCCCTCCCCCCCAACCTGTGATTTAAATTTGGAGCTCCTTGCCAGAAGAGGCTGTGGATGTTGAAGCTTTAAGTGGGTTTGGGGAAGACCAGGCAAATCCATGGAAGAGAAATCTTTTAAGGATTAGGGAATATGGAGAAACCACCCTTTGCATAGGAAGTGCAGGAACTGCAGGCTGTTGGAGGCTGCGGTCATGTTCAAGGGGAGGGTATGGATACTCCTGCCAGCGCAACGAGCTGCATGGAAAGAACTGCTCTGTTCCTGCCGTTTCCCAGGACTGCTGCCAGAGACAGAGCAGAGAGCTATAACGCTGCCTTTGCCTGAGCACTATGGCTGGTTTTGCATGGATAAGGGATTGGGAAGGGTTTCGTCTCCTGCCCTCCCTCCTGTGAATCCTGAGCTTGGGCTAAGTCCTCCTGCAAGACTGGGCCCCTGTGGGGCAATGCTGAGCCAGAAAATCCTCCGGAGAGCTGCCTTGTGCTCAGGGAGTGTGAAGTCTGATGTGCTTCCCTGCGGTTCACAAGCAAAACTTCACACATTTGCACACCCCGAGTCACCCGCAGAAGTGATTACAGGCCTGGGATACCTTCAGGTATAGGCAACAAGTTTAGACTTGACTACCTAAATCCTTTCATAGATCCATCCCTAGAAAACACTTCAAGGTCACCCAAAGATGCCATAGTAAAAGATGATGGCTGAAATCTGTCTTACCTACTGGGACCGTCTTACTCTTACAATTATTGGCATAAAAGTTTTTTAATTTTAGTAATTTAGTAATTTTTACAAGGATTCAGCAGCATTTAGAAAAAATAGGCTTATCTTTGGTAATGCTTGCTTTTTCTTTATGAAATTCCTAGCATAAATAAAGTCTGGTTACTGTAAACCTGAAAAACACAAGGCTTTAAAGACATTTTGTCAGATCATGGTAAGAGCAACCTTGATGTGGTTTGCCAAGCTTTGAATTATAATGTATGTCATCAGTAATGTAAGTTGTTATAATTTACTTCTGACATTAAGATCTTGCTTTTGGGCATATAGTTGCAAATGTATCCTATTCACTTTCTTACTTTCTAAATGCCCTTCATGTCTCAGCAAGACAATCCAATCAAAACTAAAGACCAAATGCACTGTAAAACAAATCAAGCATACAAACAATTCTTAAGCATTCCTCTTATATGTTAGCTTGCTTGCCCAAGGCTTCTAAACTTCTTAAGCTATGCAATCGTGAAGCGTACAAAAGTTTTCAAAGGAAACATTTATACCATATATTTTATATGTTGCCTAGGTTGGAATTTATAAAAAGAGAATTACACAGATAAGAATTTATCATAAATCTAACCAGCCCGGTCTAAGACTCACTGCTACTGAACATCCTCATTCAAAATGTTTTCTTTTTCTGATTTTAAGTTACAATTTAAAATAATAAATTTTATGGTGACAGCACTTTGGAGGTGACTAATTGTGCTAAGAGATATGCAATGCCTGATGAAACAAAAGCCCCCCACAAGGAGAGATGCTTTAATTTAATGATAGTCATAAAGCCAATTTTTAAAGCTATAAAAGTCACTGATTCTCTGTCTTTACCCTTAGGCTGAATCCCATATTCTGCATGTGCTTTCCATCAAAACCATTTCATGCTCTGCTCATAAGGGCAAAATATGTGTGGTTTTGCCTTTTCCCACCTTTTAGTACAAAGCATACGATTTTTTTCACCAAGGATCCATGAAAAACACTTAGAAATCTATGGCAGGAGTTTGGTCTTTATTAAAACTTGATACCAACCTGTGCTTCAGAGGCGCTGGGGCCACAGCCCTTTGCACCAGCGTGGCAGTGGGAACACACGGTCCCTGGTTTGGCGGTGGCTGCCTGAGTTTGCAGAGTATCCAAATTGCTCCGTTCGTTTCTTCTGGCAGCTGAAACAACCACTGGGGATATTTGCAATCCCAGCGTTAACGACTGTGTTGCTGACTGAAACATGGGAAAGAGCAACAGCTTAGAGATTTCCAGGACAGGGTCTGCATTCAGGGAGACTGTGAACATGTGCTTGCAAAGCCCCTCTAACCTCTGGAAGAAATCACTCCCCTAAAAAAACACCAAAAGGAAAGGGGCATGTACTGACAGACAAGTTACCAGGGGCCGGGACTGAGGTAAGTACAGGAATCCTAACTGACTTCCCCGGTTTGGGTTTTAAGCTGATAAAGAAGAGGATTAGGTTTTCCCTGTGCGATAACCATCTCCCTGCCCTCCTCAGCTGCAAATAATTAAATGAGTTTCAGTAAGTGTGACATAAGATCAGATCCCAAGAGCTCCTGCCAAAGAGCACTTATAAGGCATGAATTAAATAAAGGTTGAAGTACTTTTAACCAATCAGCCGGTTTCTCGCAGAGAGCCAGGAGCTTCTTCATTTAGGAACCTGACATTTTGTTCGAGTTCTGCTGAGCAGAACAGATCACACCAGTTAACGCGGTAATGAAGAAGTGATGGTGGTATTTGCACTTGACTCAGACATCAGCATAAATTTTCTTCCTCGTCCAGATCAGTACGACTTCCCTGAAATAAAGCAAATTTCAGCCTCATTAACCGATTTAAGTTCTAAAATGAAATGAGATAAATTTAACTTAAGACTGGCTTTAAGAATTAGTTTTTCTGGGTCTGAAAGGATACTTCCAGTAGCTGTTCCTGCAAGGTAATCTATTCTGAGCTTTTTAATGGGCCCAGCTACCCACAAAATTTTAATTGTAAATACTCAGATCAGATATATGGACTTCTGCTTTCTTAATGTTACTGCCACCCGTGAAAACTTGCAGTATTCCTGCATTAGCGTTTCAGGCAATAAACGAATTTTAATGTGTTAAAATGGTATATTTATCATTTAGCCGCCAACACAGAATTAGAACAATAAATGATTTTTAAAATAATTACTGCACTTTAGAATAGCCTTTGTTTCAAACTATAGATTTCAGTTGTCTTCATATTGCACAGTTAAAACTATGTTTAAATATTTTCACTTTTCAACAAGATGGCCACCCAAAGTGGATGTCTGAGAAATAAAAATTGTAATTAAAACCTTGAAAGGAGGTTACATTTGCTAAGTTACTTGTTGTGAGAACTGCATCATGGTTCTCAAGGCTCAGCCTGTTGGGATTAGCCAAATAGGTGTAGTTTCTGCATAAATTAATTCATTTTCTCTCAGCACTAGTATAGCCAAATGTAATACTCAGAATAACCTGTTTCTAAGGGGTCACCTCTGTGTGACACCCCTGCATTGGTGTCATCAAAATTAATAGGAAAACTTGCCTTAAGCTTAATTGGTATTTTAATGCCTACATTTTTAAATTACTTGAACACTTTCTTAATTAAACTGGAACATTAAAAATGAAACTGCTCTTTATTTTTTGCTCTTTTCTTAATATTAAAATATTTCAAAGATAATTGCAATCCATATGGAAGAGTGCTTTTTAAAAAAAATTTAAAAATCTTGTACTCGATACTACATGTTAATTATAAGAAAGAAACGACCAGGGGAAAAAATGTAATGGGTAGTCCAAAGGCCAGCCATGATTTCACCTGAATGATTGAACATAGCAATTGTTTCCCAGCTGTTTAGATTGTAATCTCATTGTGGATTTGTATTGCTTTCACTGACTATATCTTTAATATCTACACCGACAGATGCTGTTGTGGTTGTTAAGACATTTTAGGAAACTTGCATCTTCCATCACCATTGTCACAAGTTAAAGGTCCAGAAACCTTAAGCTGATGGTTCAAACTCATCTTGCCAAAGCAACAGAGTGAAAAAATATATATGTTTTTCTTACTTCTCATTTTAAAGGAAAATTAAGTGAATGATGAGATATTTCAACGTCAATAAAGTCATTCTTTCCCTCAGCTTGCAACGTTTGTGGAGCTTTATTTAATGGATAACTTCTGACATCTTTCTAATCTATGGATCATTTATTGTGTAGATGTATTTTAACATCTACCCTGTTCTTGCATCCTCACTTATCATCCTGAAATTAACCATATTCATCAGATAAACCATATACTTGTGTTCACTGAGCAGTATTACAGTTAGGGCTGGAATTGTGTTATTGAGCTTAAATTAATGTACCAATTCATTAAACATTTTCAAGCTGTGTGCCCATCTTTGTTAGAGACAAAATGCTAGCTGATTGCAGTAAAAAGCCTTTTACGCTCCAACATAAGCAACCTAAGTCACCTCAGCTTCCAGCTCAAACAAACCTAACCCACACTGAGCTGTGGTTGCTGGAAATTAGATAACTTTCTACCGGTTGTTTTAATCTGGTCTCGTTTTCTTTCAGGTGCACCAGTGCCAGTTCAGAGTGACTGCACCTTGGTCTGTGTTATTTTCGGTTTTATATCAGCGTAAGCAAGACCAGAATCAGACCCTGGTTTCTCTCCAGTGCGTTGAACCAGTATTGGCATCGTGCAGCTCTTCATAAAAAGAGCCAATGGCTTATAGCGGAGTACCAGACTGCAGGAGGTTTGCCCATCTTTTCTTCTGAATCTATTTAAGCTTGGTATTTGCTTAAAGAAAAATACATTGCTAGTGCCAATTAAATAACTAGATCATTCTTTTTCTTCCATCAGAAATTTCTTTTTCTTTTATTTTCACTTCTAAGGGCCCAGCTTCTAAAGCATAATGGTGCACACTGAATTAAGTGGGCTGTTTGTGAGATTGAGCTCTGAAATTATAAATACCCTCTGAGTTTGTAAGCAAGTAATATTCCCCGGAGAAATTTGCACTCCTCCATTTTTAAAATGGGGACAAAATGGAATTTCCATCATTTGCCGAGCTCAGAGCTATTGCTGTCTTTTCTCTTCTAAACCTGCTTTTTGCTCAGTTGCTAGACCAGCCTCCCTCGTGAGCCTCTTCCTGGGAGAAGCAGCAAAAAAGGCAGAATTGAAGGAGAGAAAGAGCAAAGGTGGTCGTTTGCCACTTGTCCGTGTCTTATCTTTCAAGTGGAGCTGCCGTTTTCCCCCTTGAGAAACTAGAGCAGTTAATTACATGCTCTGCAGCCCACAGTAGCTCTCACCCACAGTAGCTGCAGCCATGTGCTGTTGCCCTGCTCATCGCAGCCCGATGCCCATTCCTGCATCCCAGCCAGTGATGCAGCACATGCCGCACCAGTCACCGCAGGGGAAATCCTCTGGGGCAGCTTGTCCCAGCCCACACACCCCGGAGCGGGACTGCTGGCCTGTCCCTGGGCAGGGGACACAAGCCAGAGCCTCTTGCTCCTCTTATATTGACAGAAATGGGAGGAATTCTGCTGCCTTCGTTACTTTGGTAGAGGCAGCGATGTTTGACTTGCTGGTTCTTCCTGCTGTTTTTTTTTTCCCTATGCTTTACCCAGCAAAATAACTTGGACAGCTGGAGCGCTCAGAAAGGGCGTCTCTTTTCCTCCCAATTAATTACGGAGCTGAGTCTGTGGTCTTTGATGTTGTTGCTGTGAACACTGATAAAACCTGAGGAGCTTTAGAGCATGGAAGTTGCTACAACCACTTTTTCTTGCTGTTCATGTGTCAATACCCTATGGAGTCAGCAATTATCTTAAACCTTTATTGCAAGTCAATGCAAAATAAAGGAAAAATTTCTCCAGAATCAGTTTTTATAAGACCCTTCCACAAGACCCTGCTCCACAAGCAAAGTCACATGTGCTTGCTGGGTTTTATAACAATCCTGGAATTCTACTCAAAATGTTTTTACTGTTATTTCAAGTGCTGGCAAGATACTGTGCTGGTTTTGGCTGGGATAGAGTTAATTTTCTTCACAGTAGCTGGTATGGGGCTATGTTTGGATTTGTGCTGGAAACAGTGTTGATAACACAGGGATGTTTTCGTTGTTGCTGAGCAGTGCTTACACACAGTCAAGGCCTTTTCTGCTCCTCACCCCACCCCACCAGCGAGGAGGCTGGGGGGGCACAAAGAGTTGGGAGGGGACACGGCTGGGACAGCTGACCCCAACTGACCAAAGGGATATCCCATAGGATATCCCATACCATATGACATCATGCTCAGCATATAAAGCTGGGGGAAGAAGAAGGAAAGGGGGGGCATTCAGAGTGATGGCGTTTGTCTTCCCAAGTCACCGTTACGTGTGATGGAGCCCTGCTTTCCTGGAGATGGCTGAACACCTGCCTGCCGATGGGAAGCAGTGAACGAATTCCTTGTTTTGCTTTGCTTGTGTGCGCAGCTTTTGCTTTCCCTATTAAACTGACTTTACCTCACTTTTACCCTTCTGATTCTCTCCCCCATCCCACCGGGGGGAGTGAGCGAGCGGCTGTGTGGGGCTTAGTTGCCGGCTGGGGTTAAACCGGGACAGATACCCTGATAAGGTTAGCATTTAGGAGGGAAGGGCATGTCCACCCAGAGACACTTCTGACCAAGCAGTGCCTAGCATTGCTGGCAGAATTTACCCTTCTGCGCGATGTTGCCTCTTTTTACATTTGTAATAATATGGCTCTTTAACACACTGGAAAAAAAGGTTCTGCATTTAAAAATGCCACAGGAGCGAAGATTAAGAAAGCAAGCACAGACACCCAGCTGTTGAAAGCAAAAGCAGTATGAAATTGGGGGTGGGGGACAGAATTAGCATTCTCCTCACACGCTCGCCGCCTGCTCTAATCACAATGCAGGCATTATCAGCGAGCGTTGAATCTTTGTATTATTTCCAAGTTTCCCCTATTGTCAGTCATTGTGACAAAGTGCAGGACAATCTGACACAATGATGAATCACTCCAGACATTGAGTTTTCACATGGCTGTCAGATGATCTCAGTAGGCTGTGTCACCTGAAAATGCCACAAGACTAAAACCGTGTTGTACTTCAGAACAAAAACAGAGTTTGGTATAAACTCCACTGATTCAGGACATAAACATGGGAGTCTGGAGGGCTGCCTCACATTTCTCTTACCTGGAAAATCTCTGCGTTTTCATCCAGTGTGAATGAAATCAGAACCAGAGCTCAGGATTTATTAACATGTCTTGCATGCAAACCAGGAAGATATGTTTGGGTTTTTAAATTAAATTCCTGCATGGAAGGATTTGTACCGTGTGCATTTTTTAAAATACTCTGTTCAAGACATAATGCCTAGTATAGGGTATTTTACCCTAATAGTTTCAGTTATATATATTAAAATAATTTCATGCAGTTTCTTTTCCCTGCATTTCAAAGTTATCTAGCAGGCTTTTTATTTTCTCTATGGCTCAGGTAAGATGTAGCTGTACTGATAACTGATTGATATATAGTCAAATGCAAATATGCTTGTTTAAGTATATGCCTTGCCTTCAAGTATATTTGCTTCGTGGTGCTATTGTGAGTCCAGCCCAGAACAACATTGCTCTCTCCCACATTATTATTCACAAAGGCAGCTTTCTGAGTTATTTCTGTTCCTGTACAATATTCATGATAGCAATTTGATACCTTAGCAGTTTCAAGGTTATCAAGTGATTGAAAATCCTACTGCTTACTTCAAGGTGTAACATATAAACTGTACTGCCATCCATTCTAGTAATATAATAGTTTTTCTTAATGCCTTTCATGAACTCCTGATTTAAAGTGTAAGCTAACTTCAGAAAGGGCTTATCAGCCCCAGACTTCGTCGGTGCTGCTCGGCTGTTGAATACAGTCCCCTGAGTTTGTATCACTGCATGTAGCACTTAAACAGGCAATATTTAATCTCTTTCAGAGATATTGATACACCAGCTCCTGAATGAGGACATTAAACCGCAGTCATAATGAGAAACAAAGAAGTGGTTATTTATCTCACGTGTTGAAGGGCTGGCGCTCCTTTGATATGAATCTTGTGAGCAAGAATTGCAGACTGTAGATCATGGGATTAACTTTATACCAAAGAGCAGCTATAGAGCCATATGATACAGTAGCATTCGTTAACGATGAACAAATAAATGCCACTGAATGCTTAATGAAGACATTGAAGAAAAGCCCATCATCTCTCAACCTGTTTCGGAGGCTCCCAGCCACCCACTGAATTTTGGCTGTGGATGTAGTTTGGGTTGTTTCTGATTGGTGGATAGTGCTGCTTGATAGAGTTTACATGGTGGCATCTGCTTAAGTAACAGATGTCTGAGCCACTAAGGTGCTATGTTCTCACTTTTTATATAGAGAGAAATTGCTTCTCAAAGAGTTTTTATTGTCTTTATGCAAATTAAAATACAAAATTCCTCTCCTTAAAGGATCCTCATTATAACAAGAACCTTAAATAATCATAAATACATATGCAGCCTCATAAAATCTTTTGCTCTTTGGATATCGAGGAAGTTCCTTCTGCGCTGCCAATTGTGCATGAAATTAGTTCTTATTTCAACTACCAGTATGAAGATACTAGCTTTTATTCAGTGAAGCCCCACTGGATTTCTAAACAAATAGTGCAGAATAGTTGTTTGTGCCAAAAGTATTTCAAGGAGGAAATTTTGCATTCTGTTTCTTATGCAGTGCTGAAGAGGAAGATAGAGCTCTGTACTTATTCCCTAGAAGCCTGATGACAGAAATATATGTGGTTTTTATCTTTCTTTTGCCAATTTTCTTTAGTCGGCAAATGCATGACAACTATAAGGATTCTCTTTTTTTTAACCAGGGATTGAAATCAATGAAGGAATCATGCCTAGAAAAATGCCCACAGCTGCCAGCCAACTTTGGGCTGAGTGTTACAGTATCAAGCCCTTACGTTCCTGTCATGGTTTAACCCCAGCCGGTAACTAAGCCCCACACAGCCGCTCGCTCACTTCCCTGCTCCAGTGGGATGGGGGAGAGAATCAGAAGGGTAAAAGTGAGGTAAAGACAGTTTAATAGGGAAAGCAAAAGCCGCGCATGCAAGCAAAGCAAAACAAGGAATTCGTTCACTGCTTCCCATGGGCAGGCAGGTGTTCAGCCATCTCCAGGAAAGCAGGGCTCCATCACACGTAACGGTGACTTGGGAAGACAAACGCCGTCACTCCGAACGTCCCCCCCCATTTCTTCTTCTTCCCCCAGCTTTATATGCTGAGCATGACGCCATATGGTATGGGATATCCTATGGGATATCCCTTTGGTCAGTTGGGGTCAGCTGTCCCAGCCGTGTCCCCTCCCAACTCTTTGTGCCCCCCCAGCCTCCTTGCTGGTGGGGTGGGGTGAGGAGCAGAAAAGGCCTTGACTGTGTGTAAGCACTGCTCAGCAACAACGAAAACATCCCTGTGTTATCAACACTGTTTCCAGCACAAATCCAAAACATGGCCCCATACCAGTTACTGTGAAGAAAATTAACTCTATCCCAGCCAAAACCAGCACAGTTCCTGGTTCATCTCACATCATAATTTTGCATCAGGTATGACTTAGTGCCTTGCACAGCACTAGATTCCCCACCTGTTTTGTTTATTTCCAGTGACAGAGAGGGATGAAGGACCTTTATCCTGTGCATTACCTATGTATGGACCACGCAAGATGGCAGGTGCTCCGTAGCACAGCACCTTCAGGCAGGATGAAAAGAAGGGCTGCTAAGGGAGGCCATGGCCCCAACCCAATTTGCACAGGAGTGAGACCAGACCCTGAGGCAGGTAAGACTGTACTGTGACAGGACGTTTTGGGTTTTTCTCCTATGGGCTACACAGTTCAGGACAACAGCCCCTCAGCTGGACAGAGTAAGTGATCCCTAATGAGGAAGGGAAGACAGATGTGCCAATACCAGCCTAGAGCATCTACCGGCCGCATTTGCAGAAAAATGTATGGGGTTCAGTCAGCATTGAAAATGACCTACCCATCACCTCACCACCCTTAGGCAGAACAAATTGCCTCACGAGGGCCTCTGAGGTCAACTTCATCTGCCAACCCCAAGGACGATTTGGCTGCCCCTACCCCTCCCTGCCACCCACACAACTGGGGCAAGCCGGGCACAGGGCTGCTGCCCTGGGCAATGTGGACATCCATGCACCTTCTCTTCCTTCATGTGGGCTCAACAATGAAAGCAATGGAAAACTTGAGAGAAATAGCTACATTCTTGCAGAAAGGGGAGCCTGGATCAAATCTGGTCTCATCATGTACTTTCTGCTTGTTTTTGTCCTTTTAGAATACGTTGTACTGAGGGAAAATAAATTGAAAAAGAAAGTGAAGGGAAAAGAAATGTGATTCTTGATTTTTTCGGATCTGTGGGATGTGATGCTGTAGGAGTCAGAAGCCAAAGTCTGTTCAGTGTTTCAATGGGTAAACCTTATTTTAGATAGATATTTCTGATATGACCTTTTCCTAACAATGCTTTTTTCACATATCTAAGCAGTAGACTGAGTAAGGAGGTGGTGGATGTGTGGTGTATTATTAACCTGGTGGCAACAACATTAATAACATAGAAGTGTGCTTTATTCTACTGCTAGCACTCGCATCTGTTTCACAAACATTACCAAGATAATCACATTCTTCCTGCATCTGCTTTGCTTTAGCTCACACAGATAATTCAAGGGTAATGCACCTTGTCTAAGCTAATTCTAAATACATGCCTCAAACACAACAAAAAGTGCTTGGTGGGTATTTTGACCCAATGCACTACATCAAAGTAACCAAGTAAGCTGTAAATGCTTTGAATAAAATTGGACAAAAATTGGCATTTGTCCAGACATGTTTCTGACTGGCAGTTGTTTGAGTTTTAAATTTTCCCTTTATGTGAATGTATATCAAATTACAGTGCAACCTGTAAGTTATTCAGGTGCTCAAGTGGTAGCTGTGCTAAGAGATAAAATATACAATGGACAGTGTGCTCTCAGGTCTAGGACGAATCCTGGAACTGAGACCTGACCTTTTCAGGTAACCTGCAGGTTATCAAAATTGCCTATATGGGACGATACCTTTGAGATGGTGCTCTTAATGTGGAGGAGCTCGGAGCCTTCTGGGTCCAACTGGCTGGGACTTTGCCTGGTGGATCTAGATATTAACTCCTGAAAAATGGAATAATGCAGATGATTTTTGAAAATGAGGTTAAATGAAATTAAGTTAAATTGATAAACATAGTAAATGATTATTAAAAACAGAATGTTTGTTGTTCCTTGAAAATCAACAAGAGGAAGCCTTACATCCTTGCTGAAGCTGTGCTTGTGGCGCACTACACGTATCCTGGTTTGTATGGTTAAGAAATATCAGTGACCGTTGGTATTAGCAGCTTCTGTTAGGTACTGTGATCAAGTAATAATCTAAGGTGTCAGAAGCTTGAAATGACTCCATTAGAGCCGGGAAAGAAGAGAATTTATGAAGGCATCATTAGCATTTCCTTTTCAAACTTCATGCAAATTTCTTGGAGGAACATATGCTGAGAGTCCTCCGTTAGCACTTGGAGCCAAGAGGAGTCTCCTTCTCAACACTGGCTACCGCCTGTCATCTTCTAAAAAGTATGCCATATGGTTTCAGATAGCTAATACTACATTGAACATCATTCCATTCATAAGCTTGATTTCTTCTAATCATAACCCATTTTTAAATGTTACTGCTCCCAATAATCAGTATGAAAAATCCATTTAAAAATAGATTATTAGAACTATTCCCATTTGCAAATACGTTCACCTAACAGACTTGATCAGTAAAGTTTAACTTGTGTTTGACTGACATTACATTAAAGTGCCCATCAACGTAAAAGAGCAAATAAAAATGAGGATTTTTCAACCAAGTCCTGAGGTTGTACAGACAGCAGAGACAACTCTGAATCCCTCCTAAAACAAAACGAGCTTGTATGTAGCAGATCAACATTTGGAAACACAAGATGGCAAAGAGGGGTCTGAAATAGGCCTTTATTCCTCATCTTTTAGTGCTAAAATACAGAATTGGGCATTTGAAAACAAAGGCAACAGAATATGAACAGAGAAAACATGTAAGTTTGTCCCCAATAGGAAAATTATTTAGTACTATGTAAAGTGATCTACGAGTTATCTTCTTATGGCACTAATAAACAGTCACAAACCTGCAACACAAATTTGACTTGAAGAGAGTCCTTGCGTTATCTTGGGGAATTGCATCAAATGGAAGGGTCTTTGTCCAAGGTTAAGAACTGCTTAAACAGTAAAAACACACCCTGGATTTGATTGTTCATCTCACCAACATTGTAGCATTGCGTTTTGGGGACTAATTTCTAATTTAGCCCAATATAAGTGTGAGTTAATTTAGGCCTATTTTATTTTTTTCTGCTCTCACTTGTTCACGTCATTGATATTTTGCTTTCCTGCCGTTCTGTCTCTGTTGTCCTTACTGTTTTCCTATCTATGTATTTTTTAACTCAAGATTTTTATAACATTATAATTACTGTAATTCCTCACAAAAAGCCAATAGAATTTTATCAGTAATTAATCATTTAAATTAAAAGCAATATGTGATAGGAAAACTTTGAGCATGCTTAGTGGTGCTCAGATATTGGCCAAATGTGATCTTGCTTGCAGCCCTTGGTGCCATACGTGAGAATTCCTCATGGCCAGCAGGAACAAGGAGCAAACCAGGATGAAAGGCTAGATCCTTCTGCAGCTTGTAGGAAAGAGATTTTAAAACGTCTTGTTGAAACACGCACACAAAACACTGCCCTGTCATTGGGAATAATAGGCGACAAATTGATACAGTCATTAGGGAACTGAAAATGAGAAGTACAGGAAACAGCAATTAAAGAATTTCAAGCCTAAATCATAACAGCACAAGAGAAACTCCCCAGATGCCTTCGCAGCCTTTCAAATAATCACTGGAGAAGTTTTGCCAGGGAAAAAAAAAAAGAGAAAAGAAAAAAAAAAAAAAGAAAAAGGAAAGCAAAATCAATGTGTATACTCAGGAAAACACAGAACTGCAAAATCAAATTAACAAGGGGAAATTCCCAATGGACAGAAGAGGAAAGGACATGCGAGGACTGCACAGTCCCCCGGGGCAGTGCCGCAGGACACGGCTTTGCAGGAGGAGCTGTGCAGGAGCCATGTGGCCACCAGCCCCGTCCCCAAGCCCTGGTGCTGCCCTGGCATGCCGTGCCCTCCCAGAGACCTCCTGATTTTCGGCATGGGATTTCTGTTGCTGTGTCCATGATGGAAGAGATTCACCTTCAATTGGTGATTCGGGGGAGTGGAGGAATCTCCTCTGGGAAGCTCCCTCAAGAGCCCGCTGTCCTCCTGGTTTTTGCAGCTCTCCCCAGGCTTACGCCCAGTTGATCTGATCCCCTCATCTCAAAACACAACTGGGTAGCCAGAGCATCCCAAAATACCCGCACCTCCAGAGTCCAAACTGGCTGATCCGGGCAGCCTGGCAGCCAAGGAGATGTCCTAAGCAGAAACTTAACAGCACTGCCGCCCCTTGTCTGACTCTCTGCTTGTGAGTTCACGTTTCGGTCATCAGAAGCAATACTCTCCGCTCTCCCAGTCCTCTAAATCTATGTGATTACTCAGATTTATCCCTCTAAGCAATCGTGCAAGGGAAATAATTTGGTTGTCCTTGATGAATTCTCCAGGATAGTTTAATATGGAAGCCTTGAGTCTCTTTGCCTGATGATGAAAAAAATACTGGGATTTAACAGGCTTGATATTTCTTGTGGTTTTTATGGTGATGACTTGAGTTGAAGTCCTCACAGAGCTGTGTGTCTAAGCTTTCCTGAGCCCAGCCTCATTATCTGCCAAGCAACATTGTCCATGTGGATACTGAGAATTTGCGAGTTTTGTCCTAAAATCTTAAACGTGTTTCCAAACTAACTCCATGACTTTGCTAAGTAGGAGTCTGACTGGGGGTTAGAAGTGGCAAATACCTCATATCTGTTGGTGGAAAGTCCAACATGGCCATAAAATTATGTTTATCCCTTTTGAACTGCAGAGTTAGTTTGTGTATTCCCGGAAAGCACTGTGTTTCCTAGAAAAGCTGGATTTGCAGATGTGTGCTGACCATCTGGGCAGCACGCATGCAAGAGGACGCACGCTTTCTGAAGGAACGGGACCCGTTACACACGGGCGTATTTCTTTGCATCTGATGCGAAATGTCTTGCCAGAAATGTATAATTTCAGGACCAGTAAGACAATGATGCGGTGGAGGTCTTAAGCATCTGTTTATCTTTAACAGCATAAGCAGAAAGTCATGGAAATCATTAACACACACAAAAAATAAAAGAACCAAATAAGAGACAGCTAACTATATGAAGTCCCAAATCTTAGCTCCAGGTAGTGCAATCATCTAAATATCTATTTCTTCCCATTTGCATGATTAATTGACATCTTGTTAACTGCTCATTAGGGACACTGCAAATCAGTGCGGAACAAAATAAACACTTCACAACAGAGAAGAGGGTCTCTAATTGTGAATTATACTGGAAACAAAATTGGGTTTTAAAAATACATTTAAGGAGTTAATCTGTGTAGCATGCAAGGTAAACTGGAGATGGAAAACTTTCTGAACTGCTGCCAGAGAACATACGCAGCAGCCTGTGCTGTAGTCGCGATGCTGCTCTGCCTTTGATGAATTCCAGCCTGTGTATTGTGTCTGGCCACTGACCTGAACAGTAAGAAGTATTCACAAAAAAATGTTTTTTAAAAAGGTATTCAAGCTTATTGACATATTAGTCCACCGGAGTGTATTTCTTTGTTAATTTATACACATCTCTGAACGCTCATGTTTACATGTGAATAAGATTTCAAGTCAAGAAATATCCTGTCCTAGTGATGAAGGCTCTGCTACAGACTCGTTGTCTGTAGGTATACATGCTGCATATAGAGCAGGAATATCTAATCTACAAAGTACCTGCTTTACAGTGCACTTTAGAGGTAGTAGTGCTGAGGGCAAAACCAGCAGTGATCCGGCACACAGGAATCCAAAGCTTAAACCCCTTCTGAAAGGTCCCCAGGTCCCATCTCTCCGTGTCGGCAGGCAGATGTCCATCGCTTCGATAGGCGCACGTGTATGCCAGGGGCAGTGCCTGAGCAAGTGCTTTTGCTGGACCATGGTTACTACACAAGACAATACACTGATATTGGAGGTTTGGAAACCAGTTAGTGTGTGCAAACCAGATTGAGATATTCAGATGGAAGGAACTGGCAATGGTTACTTCTCTCCGTTATGCTACTGTGGCTCTCAGGAGCTATGGTAATAAAATAGAGTAGTAGTAATTAAAAATAATAATAAGTAAGGAAGGTATATAGCTACCAACTTCTGTTCATACAATAGGGCTAAAATGATATCCCCTTTATGGCCAAAGAAAGAACATCGGAACCGTTAGCCTAAACCCCACACGATGCTTTTGAAGGGGTGGTGTTGTGAGGACGACTGTGATTATCGATGGCTGCCGTTCTTCCTAATGTGGGGAGGATGAGTTCAATGGCCTGTGGGCACGTGTTAAAAACACAGGCAGCCCACAGCTCCCTGCCCAAACACACGGCAGGGTTGTGCACCAGAGGATGGCTCCGAATGGGTCTATGGAGAAGCCAGCTGTGCTGTGCTGGCAGGCGGCGGTGCTCCGCGTTGGGAAGCCCTTTGTGCGCTGCAGCCTCCCTGGAGAGTTTCCACCACGGCACCGTGGCTCCCTGTACCCTTGCAAAGGGAGCGGTACCGGGAGGAGCGGGCGAAGGTTGTGCCTTCCCGTGCACGGTGCTTGGCCAGGAGAGGTAACAATGGCTTAATGCTCTTGCACGTCGCAGCAGTGGTATTAGGAGATTTTCTTCCCTGTTGCAGCCTGGCACTTCCAGCGGGAATTCTGGACTAAATGGCG
This sequence comes from Calonectris borealis, assembly GCF_964195595.1. Taxonomy (NCBI): domain Eukaryota; kingdom Metazoa; phylum Chordata; class Aves; order Procellariiformes; family Procellariidae; genus Calonectris; species Calonectris borealis. Next base: position 7,081,373 of record NC_134317.1, read on the forward strand.
TTTTCTTTCCATGCACCAGAGAGTAATTTAATCTGTTTTCTCTCTTGCTTGTTTTGTATTGCCGCAGCAGAAAGGACAACAACTGATAAGCTGCGGCAATGATTCTCCATTTTATTTATGGTGACACTGTGCAGCAAAATGTAAAAATAGATCTGGGTGCTGACAGTTTTGTTGCTTCTTGGTCTCAGGCTGGAGATCAAGAGCTTCCACTTCGGTAGCTCCCACCTCCACCACCGTGAGGTGCAGTGCCCGAGCAAAGGGATTGGGCAAAGGCCTGCATCCGATGAATGGGGCTACTCAAGAAAGCAAAGGTGAAAACAAACGAGCGAACAATTTATAGTTTATTTTTCCTGGAGAAGACACCTCGGGCTAAATCTTGCTCTCCTGAAACTGAAGTCAGATGAGTCCTGTGAATGATGAGAGAGAAGACTGGGAACTAGAGACACAGCAAAATCCTCCCAAAGGAGAATATGAGAAATATCATTAAGCTGAAAACAGAAATATCTGGCTTCTGTTACAGCCTTTTCCAAATAGTACCCTATTTGCATGACCGGTGAGCAGTGAATGAGAGACTTTTTGATCCAAAAAAAACCTTGCTGAAGGAGACAATGAACATTTCAAAATCAATGGTCCAAACAACCAGCAAGGTGTCAGTGTTGATGACCGCCCACTTGAAAAAAGCAAACAAAAACTAGTGGGGTGCAATCCAAGCAAGCACAGAATCAGTGATACAATTAGCTTTTCTTTTGAAAACCACTCTTACAGAAATGCACCTCTTACTCACTGAACTGCCTGGCCGTGCATCTTATTTTGTTAGAACAAAAAAAAAAATTTGAAAAGCATGTAAGCAAATATTAAGGAGAACAATCAAATGACAAAGGAGACAGATAGTGGTCATGACTTCTTTTTAACTCAGAGGAGGTGTTCACAAACCACAGGGAGAAAGAGCATGTAAGTATCTTTTCAAATAAGGACAATAGTATTTAATGGCATAGATATACCTTGCTTTTTTAAATTTTTTTTTTATTGCACACCACTGGAGGAAGCAACTGCAACACCTGTTTTCATTAACACTGCAGGTGCGATGCAAGTATTGCCACACTCGGCTAAACTTTTGATGTCCTCAAGGGACTGCACAGGGGAATGACTTTGATGGATCGCAGTTGCACTTGAAACCGAGCTAGGAAAGATTAGCATGTCTTAGGCAGAGAGATTCCACTCACCTGATTTTTCTTTTGTTCTGATGAGATAATTTTTCTAATTAACCTTGATAACATTTCCAGACACACAGGCCTATCCACACACAGATGGAAATACATTTTGAAATGGACATTTGACTTCTACCCATGTTTTCTAGTAGTGAATACAGAATTTTAACACTTCGGTTGCCAACTGATTCATCTGGGGAAACTGAAGGTGAACCTCTTTAACAGAAGCAGAAGATGCCCACAAGAGCCTTTGACAGAAATCCACGCTGCCATAGGCACAAACGTGTTTTGTATATGCTGATTGAATAAGGAGAGCAGTATGAACTTCATATAGAATTATAGAATCATAGAATCGTTAAGGTTGGAAAAGACCTCTAAGATCATCGTGTCCAACCGTCAACCCAACACCACCATGCCCACTACACCATGTCCCTAAGCGCCTCATCTACACGTCTTTTAAATACTTCCAGGGATGGTGACTCAACCACTTCCCTGGGCAGCCTGTTCCAAGGCCTGACCACTCTTTCAGGAAAGAAATTTCTCCTAATGTCCAATCTAAACCTCCCTTGGCACAACTTAAGGCCATTTCCTCTTGTCCTATCGCTTGTTACTTGGGAGAAGAGACCAACACCCACCTCGCTACAACCTCCTTTCAGGTGGTTGTAGAGCGCGATGAGGTCTCCCCTCAGCCTCCTCCTCTCCCGGCTAAACAACCCCAGTTCCCTCAGCCGCTCCTCATAAGACTTGTGCTCCAGGCCCTTCACCAGCTTCGTTGCCCTTCTCTGGACACTCTCCAGCACCTCCATGTCCTTCTTGTAGTGAGGGGCCCAAAACTGAACACAGGATTCGAGGTGCAGCCTCACCAGTGCCGAGTACAGGGGCACGATCACCTCCCTGCTCCTGCTGGCCACACTATTTCTGATACAGGCCAGGATGCCATTGGCCTTCTTGGCCACCTGGGCACACTACCAGCTCATGTTCAGCCGGCTGTCGACCAACACCCCCAGGTCCTTTTCCTCTGGGCACTTTCCAGCCACTCTTCCCCAAGCCTGTAGCGTTGCCTGGGGTTGTTGTGGCCGAAGTGCAGGACCCGGCACTTGGCCTTGTTGAACCTCATACAGTTGGCCTCGGCCCATCGATCCAGCCTGTCCAGGTCCCTCTGCAGAGCCTTCCTACCCTCCAGCAGATCAACACTCCCGCCCAACTTGGTGTCATCTGCAAACTGACTGAGGGAGCACTCGATCCAACTTAAGAGCAACCTTGCAGTATCAGGTGCCAATTTCTGTTTATTCCTCTTTTGATTTTTATCAAGAAAGTCAGTGATGCTGTTCTTTTCTGGGCAGGGTCTGAACAACTGTATATTTTGAAAGCCAAAGCATGCCGGTACCTGGTCCTTTGGAAATGTTCTGTGTCAGACCTTGGCCCTTCACATCATCCCATTTAGGAAGAGGAAGGACCATCTCATAATCCCGCTGAATTCACATGAAAATCATCCCAGAAGCAAAACGAACCATTCCCCCGCTCTCACCTACTTTGTTCAGTTTTAAAATTACTCAGGTGCCCAGCCAGCACTGCTTCCAGTTGTTTTTCAAAGCTTTCCTGAGTCCCCTTGCTCTCTCCTGGTTTTGCACCAACAGTGATTTTCTGCTACGTAGAGCTGGAAAAGCAGTTCTCCACTTCCCAAAAGGAGCCATGACACCAGCGAGAAAGAGCAAGTAACTCCCTTGTTGTTCTTTCACCACATTCTTTGAACCTGCTGCGGGTGAGTCGAGGCGAGTGCTGCTCTGAAAAGCTTTCCCAGGGCACTTGCTGGAGGTAGTGTTTTTCTCTGATACCTGAATGATGCTAAAGCTTACTAAGAATGCAATATAAAAAATAATCTAACACATTATCTAGGCTCAAATATGATAAATGTGAATTTATTCCTAACCATTGATCATATTTCTGAGTTTCTGAATATAGTGTTTAAAAGGAGCTGCAACATCAATTCATAAACCTTCATACGAGCAGAGGAACCGAGAAACTGTAATATCGGTAACAACCTGCATTTTCCCCAGGAACTGGGAATTTAAATTTAGGGAGAAGGTTTAGCAGGATATTTGGCACCAACTAAACTGAATTTAAGGCAGGGCCAATATATATGTGAGATTTAAGAAGGCAGCAATTTTAGAGTTATCACAATTCTTTTCTATCTCTTCAGAGGTTATGCTGGTATGTTATCACTTATCTGCCTTTCCCCTTCTCCTAGAGAGAGAGAGCCTATTCCAATTTTTGCTGCAGTTCGGTTTATATGAAGCCAATAATTAGCTGTCCACTTTCATATGACTTTATATGTCTTTTACCACATCTGGTAAAAGATGTAATTACTCTGGGTGAGCATTACTTTGTTAGGCAGAAGTCATCATTCTGTAGGACTGGCTTTCTTTAGCTGTACCAAGTTTTTTGTGTTATTCTTCTCAAACAAATCAATGACACTGTCCATTTCTGAGCCAATTTTACAAAGTTTGTAAAATAAAAGTGTTTTGAAAACTAAAACATGCCAATACTCAGAAATTACTTATTTTAAAACCCAGTTGTGCCATTGGCCTGAACATGCTGGTGAGGAGGTGCCATTCACCCAAGCCCCAGAAACATTCTTCATGATGGTTCATAAAATAATTTCCAAAAATTTCAGGCTTGATACTATGTATATATTTTTTTGCTCAATGGGTAACACAGTTCTGAGAATGTGTTGTTTTTCCAGACATACCTTGGTGAGAGGTTTTATTTCACTTTGCTCATTTCTGAGGCATTTCTACCTCATCAGCCTGTGCCATAACTTTTAAAGGACACAGGCAGAGAAAGAACAGATGGAAATAATGATAATTGCTTACTTTGAACATTGCAAGAAATGCACAATGCCTATAAGGTCTCATCCAAAGTTAATGGAAAGACTATCAATCTATTGTACTTATATTGCCTCTGTTACCATAGGATCTGAGCACCTCAGCAGCTTTCAGGAATTTATCCTCAGGACTACGTGAGGATAAAAGCATATTTTTCCCCATTTCATTGAGGCAGAGAAAGACTTTTTGTGCTTCCCAAGGTCATACACAATGATGGAGCAGGAATTTGAAGAAGTTTCAAGTCCTTTAGTTGCCTTGATGGTATCCAAATCCTGCGTGACCTGCTGAATGGGTGGGTTCTGGATCCAGCTCACCCTGACAAGCATCTGTCATATTTAATCCCAAACACTTCAAGCCATATGTAGAGTATAGTACCAAGTGTGATGACCAAGAGGACTATAACAGCTATTTAACAATATCTCACATGCCTCAGCACATCAAAAGTTGGCTCTAGTGAAATGAATCTCAAGAAATTATAAAGGCAGTATGAATTATACCAAAACCCATGTGATTTTCCTACAGCTCACTAAAAAAAGTCTTGTCCCTCTCAGATGAAATGCATGTTAATTACTGAAGAGGGTGTGAACAGAAAACCACTGAAAAAGGAACTTTACTACCCATAAATAACATGACCTGTGCGATAATCAGGAGCAAAACCTGTGAGAACATCTCACTGATGTTTCTTGCCCATGTTTCACTGCCCCAAGCACCTGGTCCTACCACATCTGTCATCTTCTTTGATCCACCTGCCACATTGCTGTTCTGGCTCGCCTCTGCTTTCTTACAGGACATTCCCAGGGATAGAGTTTCCCATTTGGCATCTTTTGGCATATGTAACTCTTGTGCCCTGACCTCCTGGTACCTTTGTCCCACCAGTCCCATCCACGATGCTTTGCCACCAGCGGGTCACCGTGCTTGCAGCTTGCCCTCCCGGGCACATGCACCACAGCATCCCCGTAGCATCGAGCAGCCGTGAAACTCCTCCACCATCCCCCAGCCCACAGAGTGCTCTGCAACACCCTGGTATTGGTTATGAAGTTCCCTAGTAAAGGGGACAGTCACAACAGTTTAGGTTATGGAGGCCTGGGTTGTGATGAAGACCCTCCTGCTTTAAACAACGTGCTTGGGCTAATCACAGCAGAAGATTTTACTCTGCTAGAGGAATCAATACTTCATTCATGCCCTAAGTAGTAGATCTCACCTGAATGTTTTGCTTCTGGATGAAAGCAGTGTATAGTTTCTGTGGCAAGCAAGCCTGCAGCAAATGGAGTGTCACCAGCGTCCACAAAAGTGATTGTTTCTGAAACAGGAGGCAAGAACATTGGGTCTGAAAAGAAATGCAATATTTTAAACAACACAGAGCATGTAAAGTGAGATTTTGGGGTTAAAGGTTTGGGTGATTGTTTTGTTTTTGAAGAAATAAAACCGGGAATAATATACAAGCATTCATCAAACATCTATCTACACATCTACTACGTGTGCAGTACATGAAGAGTGCAATTTTGGGGCACCGTATGCGCTACATGTACAATGACAACATAGATATTAATTTGAAGTAAATGTGTACTACATACAGTGCTCATGTCATTTCCAGGAACTACATACAGATAGCTTGAAGGGCTTAGCTATGAAGATTGAAATAGTAGGGAGAATTCAGAAACCATAGTTAAAGAACTTAAAAAGAACATCTAAAAAGATGAACCTTTTGATAGGATTTAAACTGCCTGTGGGCTTCAAGAGCTTTAATCAACAAAAGCAGCTTATTCCATCAATGTCGTGAGCAATAGCGGAAAAGGCATCATCATTGAAGAACAGCGTAGAAAACAATTTCTTTGGTTTAAAAAACTGTTTAGAGAAATCTGAGACTCCTCCCTTTGTCTGGTGGCCATCTGGATGGATTTTGCCTTGGAAAGCCTGTCTTGAACTTGAAGCAAACAAACATTTGTTCACATGGTGGGAAAGAACAGATTGAAGCAATGTGCCAGAACTGGAAAAAACCGCCCATGCATATCAGTATATTTACCTAGAGCAAGAAAAATGTGCCTTTCATTTCTGGGACATTATCTTTAGTCCCCTTGCAAAGGTCTCCTTGATCATCCTGCATAGCATAAAGTCAAGGAAAAGATACTTATTTTTTCCCATGTACGACAACTGTTTCTATAACAAATATTTGCGTTAAAGATCCATTACCAGAAGACTCTCGCACCATGTTAGAGGCTGTGAGGGTTAATTTTTATGTTCCTTAATGAGGTTTTAGTCACCCCAAAATGAGTTTGTGGTAGGCAATTCCCTGGGGGAAGAGGTGCCGCCCTGGCCCGGCAGCGCTGCCGGCAGCCCGGCCCCGGAGCACACCGAGGGGTTTCTGGCGAGTTTTGCAGGACTGGTACCCAGCGAGGCGGCAGTGCCAGATGGCTTCCCCTCCATCGGGCGAGGCTGCCAGAGCCAAACCCCGGCCATTTTGGGCAGCTGGCTCCCACACTGATGGACCCAAAGCCATCAGCTGGTGCCAGGGCCCCATCCAAGACCTATAAAGAGGGATAGACAGTAAACTCGATAATGGGAAGGAAAAATGCAAAGAGGCAGAAATGTTTATTTTCCTTTTCCTTTACGGTTAGCCATTATGAATTTGGGTGGCACTGTTTTGGATGGATCCTGGACAACTTTGTCTCTGTGCTGCAATATATTCACTCGAACACTCCTTTAAATGAGCTGGCAGTTCAGGTGATGGTTGTTTCCCGTTTCAAGCTATTTAGCATCCCTGGCTGTTTCTTCACTAACTGAAATATCTGATATCCTCCAACAAAAAAACAGTGACTGCTAACAATATATACATCAAACCCAGACAGCAACTAAACTTTTATGCTCTTTAGCATTCCCAATGGTCAATATTTACTAGACCTCTGAACCTGTTTCACAAAGGCAGGAGGGACGTGGTATTTCATATTTCTTCTTTTCACAGCTTTGAATATGGTATAAGTAACCTTTCTTATAAAGTCAGCTAATATGATCCTTCATCTCAGACATGTATAATTTACAAATGTAAAAGCGATGGGTCATCACATTTATATGCATCCACATATAGGGTGAAAAGTTAGAGTATTTTAGAAGGAGCTGATACATGCTCCACAAAGGACACTGATAAACGGTACATTGGCTTTTGCTTATTTGTGCACCATCGTTGCTCTGGCAGAAAGACAAACGCGTTGCCTGGCTAATATCAGGTAGTTCAAGGCTACTTTTCTAGTGTACATTTTGACAGTCTAATGTGCATTTTTGCAGGTGCAAATATAGATATGTCCAAAAGATATACGTGGAAGATTTTAAGTTCAAGATGGAACACCTTTTCCTTAAAGACAATTTTGATTTTTTTATTTTAAAATTACCTTGAAGTGAACTACGAATTACTCAGTGTTAAAATGAACAGCAAAGGTTTAAAAGAAAGTATATGTGTTAAAATGCTTTAAATTCCAGTAAAATCTTTCTGAAATTTTTAGAGCAAATTGAGGGTACCTATGCAGGCACATATTACCTTCCCACCACCATTGCTGAGTCTGAAAGCTGAATTATTAGGAAAGCTGTTTTTCTGGATTTCAGACAAATCATTTTAATGTGCCAAAATTGATCATCTATTGAATCATCAATAGACCCTCCGGAATACTAATAGCATTAAAGGCAGAGGCCAGGACTGTCAAACTTGCTTGCCTTGGCTAAAGTTAGGCTCATAAATTAGTAGTTAGGGATCCAAATTAAAGTATTCTGCTTCCACATGTGTGTGTCTGTTGGTCCAGCTGAAGAGATTTCAGCAAGTGACACAGCTGCATGGGGGTACTGGGAGTACTGGGGATGAGGGAAGAGTTTATTTAATGGCTTTGCTTCTCAGCTCAAATCTTCATCTACAAGCCTCAGATGCTGTAGGTAAGCACCCTAGGTAGTCGCAAAACCGCTATAGTTTTGTGCATTTATTATCTTTTTTTAACAAATCCACAGATCTTTCTTTTCACCCATTGAAAACACTGGCACAGCCCAGTGCTCTGAGCAGAGAGCTGGCAGGTGAAGATCACTAACCTCTTCTCCCAGCTCCACTCTGAACTCCCCTCATGGCCTTGAGTGAAACTTCTCTCGGCCTCTGCTTTCTTGTCCGTAAGACAGCGACGATGATGCTTATTTTCCATGTATGCCATGAACATCTCATTATATTCAGCTACTTTCCCCAAAGCACAAATTCACTGTAGGATCTTCGGTATGAAAGTAGAGAGCAATTTTCTTTCCCCAAGCTACTTGTATTTATGGAATTTAAGAGTGCGAAACAGCATTTGGACTAGGTCTTTAGGCAATAAGATACATACATGCTATCTCTGTAACATTTAGGGACAGGAGCCTTGGGTGACATAAATATGCTTTTTTTAACTTTGGTGAATTTGAAAGAATTTCCTTTGGTGGAGATATTGATTCAGTTCAGCTGAGGTCTATGCCTCGTCTTTTCAATAGCAACGTTTCCTAAAATGATTGGGAAAAGTGCAGTACAGGAGGAGATCTTCAGTCAAGCAACAACTCAAGGGAACTAAAACTGTCGTAGCTGATTAACAGAAATGAAAGCAGCTCAGAAACAAATCTGAGTATGAATTTGGAGCACAAGAATTAATTGAGAAGGGGATTCTCTTTGTACTTCTTTTAGTAGGTCAGACAGTTTATCCACTAAGATGCCTTTGAAGCTGCCAGCAAAAAAAGCATCACTGGAAAGATGAAACGAGCCAGTGAGTGAAGTCATCTGTTTGTCCTAACCCTCACTATTCTGAGCGAATTAGTTGCACGGTGAATAACGGAAGCCTAAGCCAAAGATGCTCCGTTAGCCTTTCCAAAGAGAGGGTAAGCAAGGGATAGCTGTGGCAAGGGATGAGCTGACGGTAACATGTAGCCTTAGTGCAAGAACAGGGGTGTAATGCTGAAAGGTTGAATTTCTGCTTTCCTCATGCAGCTGTGCAATACTTCTGCTTTTGCTGCAGAAAACACCGAAGGACTGAACACAAACTCATAGCAAAGTGCTCCCTTCCTGATGGCATTCATTTAACGGTGGTGTAGGGCCGGTGATATTGTGGTGATTTAGTAGACGACTATTCACATTGCCATGAATTCATTGGGAGTTTTTACATTGATTTTAGTGGAATGTGGATCACAAGAAAAAAAAAGCAGATATAGGCGCAGGAATTGATCGGTAGCATACAGGAAAAAGACTGCAGCTCCTGCTGAAGTCAATGGGAGGAAGGGTGTTCACTAATGACACACAGAAAAGTATTTGAGAAAAAGAAAATACGCGCATTCAGAGCAAAACAAATGTACTGTTTGGTTTTTCTAAGACTTGGCTGTTTGAAGATATTGACAGTAAAAAAATTCACTTTTTAAATCTGCCTCTGTTTTTAATGCATAAAGGCAATGTGGGATGTTTGTCCCAAAGAGAGCAGGAATAAAAGAAATATTAAGATCTCGCAGTCCTGCTCCTCCTCATCAGAGAGGAGTCGTGGCAGATCATGCCATCCTCTGCCTCCAGCATCCAACCTTGTACCTAAGGAATCACTCATCCTTTGCTGAGGATCAATTAGGTATAAGAAATGGAGGAAAAGAGGATGCAGTCACAGAATATGGCACATTTTAGGAATTAAATGTTGAAAACAATACTTGCTTTGCCCATATTTTTCCGTACCTATAGCTCCAAAACCAATAAAAGAGGCTTTTTGTCATGATGCTGTATTATGTTGTATTTATTGTTTTTTCCAGCCTAAAGTGCTTTGTGTGTGAGATTAAAAAGCTGCAAGTCTCAGGCCATCTGGCCAACCAAATGGATTTAGTGTACAGGATCACTGCCAGATGTATGCCAGTTGTAAGTTTAATTTTTGAACATATAAAGTGCCTGGGGCTCTGTGTCTGTTATTCAGAGGAAATCGTGTTCCAGTTTTCCAAAAGAATACAGATACAGTTTAAATCTAGGTGTATGTTCTTTTCTCTTTGACATGGTTTAATGTGTAGTCTTCGTTTCTCATACAGAAAAATGATGGCAAGAGAATTTTGCGTATATTTGACATGTTACCTATGTTTGATCACATCTGTCTGACCTTATGGAACGGTAGGAAACACAGCAATAAGTTTTCTTAAGGAGCTTCATTGAAATTGTTTAATTGAAAGATAAAATTTCACAGAGTACTTTAGATTAATTTGCACTTATATTTATTTATGATCAACTTGGAGAATTAATATGTTTTCAAGTATATAATAGTTTATAATGTCTTAAAAGTGATTTTTAATTGATTTGATTTATTTTAAATGAGGAGCTAATGGAAGATGAGATATTTTTAGCTTTACAGACTGTAAGAAGGATAAAGTGCATTTAACTTTTTATTTTGCAAATGTTCTCACATAACAAGGTCTACAGCACATTTGAGACAGATATTGTGAAAATGAGGAAAGGTGTGAGCACAGATACCTCTGGGCTTTGCAAAAAGGTCTAGAGGATTTTGTTCAAAACACAACAGTTGAAATCCAGGGTAGAGCAGGATTTGGGTGATGGGAAACAGTGATTTGCGGGTCTGGCTCTCCTGCCTAACGCGCTGCTGCCCACATCAGTGTATTTCTTTGCAGCTGAAATACTGAGGTTGAATTACTTTCTCCTAAACAGACCTGAAGGCCCAATGAATCAGAGATAAATGCTTGGAAAGGAAAGACAGACTTGTTTGTCAGGGCAGAGTTATTCTCCCCTGTCTGACGGAGCAGCGAGGGAGGAGCTGGTGAAAGCCAGACATCTCGCAGCAGCCAAGGGCTCCCGCAGTGGATCTTGGTGCCCCCGAGAGGCACGGCATGTGAGACAGCCCAGCCCACTGCGCTGACTGGATTTGGCAATTTCCATCATAATCGCGTTAAAGTATATGCAGACAAAAATAGGTTCAAATGTTTGGAAAAGGAGAGTGGTGGCAATGTTGCTAGATGCTGCCAAGAAGCAGAGCCTCCGATAGGAATTCCTTTGCAGATGTCTCTAACACTAAAAACAAATCTCAGTCTTCCAAAACAAGGGCTGCATTAGCCTTGAAATCAGCAGGTCTAATTGCATTCTTGCTCCTGGAGATATACGAGAAGTTTTGGTTAGCCGCACAGATCGGTATGTTAGCAGCTCAGATGATCCCAGTGAAAAGGGCTCCATGTGGTTTTAGGTGCACCTTTCCAATGAAAGCCATAAGAGAAAAGCTGGAACTGTAATTTTTAGTTTATTTTATTCTTGAAAGTAATTTTCCCCGTGATATTAGCCATTTTTTTCTCCTGCAAACTCATTCGGGGAGTGGGAATCAGAGAAACCAAACAAATAGTAGATTTCATCAAGTAAGGAACAGCAAATTGAGCAAAAGGAGGATTATGAAGACTAAATCTTTTGTTCAAAGAGTGATTCAAAAGCATTAAGTTGGATGAAATCAATCTGGAGCTTAACTGCATGAACCTTCTGCTGTGTTTTTCTTCTGTTTGGTTTTACATGTATTGAGAAATTAAAGGAATGGGAGAGACCTCTTGAGGACTGCTGAGGCTGGGGCTTTTTAAAAACAATAGTTGAGCAAAATCAGTTGGACGTAAGCTCTGTTTCCTGGTTTCCAGGCAATGTGAATTGTCCTGGCCAGCTGTGTCACAAGAGCGGCAAGAATAATTTGAGTGCTCTTTTCCAGCAAAGGACTCAAGCAATTCACACCCAAATGTATGTGCCGTGGGGATTCCTCCAGGCAATGAAATTCTGGGATTTGTAGCCTCCTCTCCCCATGGTTTAAGTGAAAACAGTTCCCCTGCCCAAGAGCAAATACAGCTGCAGTTCATTGCTGAAATAAGGAAGTGTCAGGGTAATTGCTATTTGCTTTGCATTCAGAATACGTTTTTTCCTGTGGTTTTAGATTAAATCTGCACAAGATGAGGGCATCCAGCTCTCAGGGTGATGTTCACCTTAAAGAAAACTGTGTGTATAGAGGAGCACAGCTCCTTTGCAGGAAAGAGCAATAGTATAACGTAGGAGTTAGTGGATGCTATATCGTAGCCATGGACGTATATCAAGAGAGACTAAAACCAACAAATAGTCAGGTTTCTGCACTCTGCTTGTGCACAGTACTTGGAAAGCTCTGAGCTTTTTTTCCGCACTGTGTTTATACAGAAAGATCAAAGGTGGGGGACAGAGCACAGCTGCAAACATAAATGAAGTTGGTATATTTTTTTTTTTCCACAGCTTTTCTGTATTTACTGACTTAATTGTCTTCTTTTTGGACTGTGGTTTTAAATGAATTGCTAGTTTGGTTTAAAACTAATTGTTAATTTCAAAATCATCTGTCTCCAGCCATTTCCCATCATGGGCTCTTTGGTCAGGACATTTTGTTATCCTCCCAGTTTGGCCTGATGACATTTCCTTTATCTGAAATATTTTTGTTTCTGGTCTTTGATGTCCTTATGAACATGATTGAACATTTCAATCTTTACTTCTGGAGAATACTGCCCTTGGACAGCAGCTGTGCCCCGTAGCTCTGCTACATGGAGCAAAGGCTCATAATGGAGCAATGCAAAACTCTCCCAGTTGCCAACAACATTACACTGAGTTCTACTGAGCAAAAGCTTTGCTCTGAACCCTTTTACTCTCCTTCGATCTTATTTTCCCCCTTGATTCACACTTCTCTTTCTAATGAAGACCAGAAGAAGGAGCTTCCCCCTCCCCAAGGCACTTGAATAGAGCTTGGAGGAAAGCTGTTTTCCTTCCAAAAGTTGTTTTTGATATTTCATCATCTTTCTCATTCTGTGATTGGGTGAAAACAGGGCTTTTGGTAAAAAGGAAAGTTTCCTTCTCCCCAGAGAGAGCTAATAAGTAGCCTAGTGGCTAGGGCACATGTCCAGGGCAGAAGACGCTGAATACCTCCTCAGCCTGGTCCTTACCAGAGACTGAGCTTAGCTCTTGTGCAGTGCAGGGCCCAGGGTGCCTGATCGTCTTCATCTCCCCTCTTCTTTCCCTCCAACCATTCTCACCTCTTCCGCAAAATAGCTATTATTCCCATGGAAATTTGCTTAATCAGCCATCTAACAAAAAAATCCATGTGGTTCTAGCCAAGCAAGTTGAAAAACTGAAACAGAACTTGAGTTGAAGAAGTTGGTTAGCTCCAGCCATAGGGGATATGCATATTTATATCGGCTTTTTTTTTTTCTCTTTCAAGTACAGTGGATTATCATAGAATCGTAATGTCCTCTCAGAATTGCTTTTCCAAGGGGTGATGCTGTATAAATCATAAAAACTAGACATGGAAAATGTCGAGCAGGTCTCCTGGTCCAACCATCTGCCAGGAGAAGATTGTTCCCTGCAGAATTTTCCCCAGTGCTCTGCTGTAGCAAAGTAACAAAGAGATGCTTTATCTGCAAAACAGCTCCACCGCCTATTTATAGTCCTGCAGAACTCATTACCTTTAGTTACAGAGAAATGACTTTACACCCCTGTTACAGAATAAGGTCCCTCTGTCCACACTGTCGAAACGGAGTTTGCCCATGTGCACGTCCCCAAAGCCAGAAGTGTGAAAGCGGGTATGCATTTGCAGCTCGATAATTAAATCAGAAACATACCTTATCCACAGCAATCACATATCCTGCTCTTCCATAACACATTGATAACCAACTGGCAACCACTTGATTACTCCCCCATGAATAATAGGCAGCCCAGCAAATTGTTCCTGTGCGTTTAAAGCAGAGAAGGAGCATTTCATTACCAGATCCTCTCCCTCTTTGCCAGAAGCTACCAAACAATAAAATGGAAAGGAGAGATATAGCTTGTGGCATCTGTCAGTGCAAGTAGCCTTTGGTTCGACCTGGGCTGTTATAAATATTATATTAGGAGTATTAGCAAGAGCAGATTGGATTGCAGCAGGTCCAGAATGAGACAGCCCGAAGGCCGGCAATAAAGCTGGAAGAAATGAAATGGTTTGGCATAGGTATCTTCTGCTTTTCATTGTGCAAGGAGTGAAAAGGAAAGAGGGAAATCTTTCTGCCTTGATTCAGCTCATTTGGAGCATCTATTTAGAAGAGCCACTTTTGCCACCTTGACGAAGATGGACCGCACCTGCATGAGCAAACACCATGACACATGACACCGTCCTCGCAAAGTCTATCTAATTACCCTCGTCACTGTTTTGTGCTTTTCTGGACATATTTCTCTATATTTAACTAAGTTTGCATCACCATTGGATGTGGGCTCAGTCAGCACTTTGGGCCAGAGCTGGAAGCACGGGTTCAACTTGCACAGCCTTCGTGGGTGAACCTGGGCACATCGGTGAGGGACAGAGTTTGAAGGCATTCAGGTATTGAAAGATGAAAAAGTAGTTACTAATTCCTTCTGAAACTGCCATTTAGTTTTTACTCTCAGCTTTAGATTTGACAATTATTTTTTAAATCTGGTTCAAGTCTCTGCATCTTGGTCCCCCACCTGTATTATGGAGAGAAAATTATTTCTCTAGCCTGAACTTTTGTGAGAAGCTAAGAAACTTCTGACAGAAGCCACATGAATGTCTCAGCTAAATAGGAAAACTCATTGTATATGTTGAAATTCTGACAACTTCAAGGGAGGAAAGAAAATCAAGGGGATGTGAATATATCTCATATTCCTTCCTGTTACTGCAATTTTAGATGTTACTTATAAATAAAAATTGTTCAGCAAAAAGTTTGATTTTTTTAGGTTCACGATGTTACTTCCAAAAAAAAAAAAAAAAAAAAAAAGAAAACCAAAGATCCTCTAACGTTCTTCCTCCAGGAATGAGAGAACAAAGCAGGCAAAAATCATTGAAGAGGTGGACATTCCCACACCACTAAATAAACCCTCCGCCTTGCTGTGCACAGGGGATTAGGAAAGATAGATGCTAGAAATTGGCCTAGCCTATATTTCCCTAGAGGCACAGAGAGATATTGAGGGAAATCACAATCATTCTGTAACATGTGATTAAGAAATCAGGATTTTTTTTTTTTCCATTTTAAGAATGCAACAGATTGGATGGGAACCACCTGAGAAAGCTGATGGCAAGAGGAGCGGGGAGAAATCATTCCAGTCAATACTTATGAAGCGTGGGCTTGCATCGTTTGCTCTACAGTGTTTTTATCATAGCAGGAATGCTCATATAATAGAGAATAGCTTTGAGCATCTTGGGCAGAAGGCTATTATATAAACAAGTATATATTTAATTGCCCTCTATTTGCTCTCTGGAAGGACTTTCCTCCCGTTTCAAGTTGGAGGTAGGTCTAAACTCAAGAGCACTCTGCACAGAAAGGCACTTGAAGTTTTCTGTTTAAGGATGTGCAGTTGCACAGCCTTTTTGAGCAACTTTAAATAGGTGCTGTGAATGGCAAGTCAAGAAGCCGCATTATCATTAGCTTCCACCTGAGGGTAAAAAGAAATACACTGTCTGACCTTAGATGGATCAGAAACACTGGCTATCAAGAAAATGGCAGTAAAATATTCCGACTGCTCTGCTACTGTTAACTGCTTCTGGTATTGTGCCTGCCTTATGAAATGCACCAAGGTTAAGCTCCGCTGGCAGGACTGTAGCCTCCGCAGGACAGGACGAGGCAGCCGCACACCCAGTTATTGATGCCCATCCAAGGACTGGAAGTGGTTTTCCATCGCCACAGCTGACCCTCCTGGACTGTCAGTTTGCTGGTTTGAAATGCCCGGCTGTGGCTCTCTTAATCATGACCCATCTTAGTGCCAGCAAATGACCCCCTTGCAGATGTGTCTTGCACATCTGTAAGAGTGGGGTGGTGCTCCCATCTTCTCAAGTGACACAAATTTATGGTGTGAGATGCTCCTGCCCTGCCTGCTGCTGTACCCTGCTGAGCTGTTGCCCACCAGGCAGGGCCATGAACAACCTGCCCAGCGCTCAAGCACCATCCTTCTGGCATGATGTCCAGTGCCAAGCCAACAGGTCCGGCCACAGAGTGTCTGTTGTCCCTTTGCTACAGGCAGCTGCCATTTGGGGTGGTATTTGTGTCCCCTGTGCGGCGTAGAGTACGTAAAGTCATTTCCCTTCTCTGACTTCCCTTTTACACTAGGCACTGAGATTTGTGCTTTGGCTTTCTTCCTAATGACTGTATTATTAGCTCTATTTTCATCTCCTCTCAGCTGTTTATTTTGCATAGAGTTATTTTGGCTGCTCTGCGTATCACAAATTGAGTAGCTGAACCAAGTCCACAAATGCTAACAGAAAGCACGTTGAGCAGCCATTGTCCTACCAGCATCGTTTTCACCCTCACGTGCTGCTGCTCCCTGCCCATGGAGCTCCCTGCTCCATGCCCTGCCGGCATCCCGACCACCATCCTGCTGTGTTTCCGAAAGTACAGTGGCACAGCAAGGAGCAGAGTGACCATATGGCAACTGGACCATATAAGTCTCCATTTGCAACACCTACTTTGTGCTTCCTAAGACACAGAAGGTGTTTAATATGTTATGTGTCTCTTTATGGACTATTCCGGCCTTAATTGCAAAGTCTGAAATGGTGCACAAAAGCTGTCCTCTTGAATGTGCTCCCTGCAGGAGCGGGAGGCTTTGTCCCTCAGTCAGAGTGGTTTTCCATTTGTGTCCAGGACATCTGAGCAAAGCTGCTGACACTCTTCACCATTCAAGTGGCTGGTCCTACCATTTGTCATCTAGCCGTTATCCCCTCAGCAGCCCATCAGTGCTCTAGTTTTTTGGTACAGCTAATGGAAATGTGACTCACAAAGGGGTGCGAGGGGTCTACGGGGCCCTAGACGGCTTTATGGAAGGGAAAGGAACTGTGTGACTCCAGTTTTCTCCTGGTCTCCTGACAGCTTCAGACCACAGAGATCTGTTGTTTAGGTATGACAGGGATGGAGTCATCCTGAATTCACTTCTCACAGACCTCTCTGGGTTTTTGGAAAGGCCTCATTTACATATATGTATTCCCAAAATAGGTCTCCGGAGAGCCCTCACTGTGATCAGCACCAGGTATGAGCCCTGCAGTCTGCAACGACATAGGAGCTCGCGGCTTCCCCACTGCCCGTCAACAGCTAAAATGAGAATTTCCATCTGCACCATGCAGATTGGCTCCAGATTGTTCATATGGAGTGAATGAACTGAGAAACAGGGAAGGAGCCCTCACCTTCTGCTTTCCTGGGAGCAAAGACTTCTCAAAGGTCCTATTTTCTTCTGGCTCACTGGAAATCCTAGAGGGAATGAGAGGAGGAAGGATATTAGGAGGCTCCCTAAGAGCAAACAAAGCAGAAGCACCTCATTGCCTAGAGAAAAGCAGAGAGGGAACGAGTGGATAGAAGCAGAAATGAATGATGTCCATTCAGCTCTTCTCTTCCCACTAAACAAAGCTAAAAAATTAAATAAAGCTGCCTATCTCCCAGGTTTTGGAAGAGGAAGGAGCACAGGTTATGTGTGTGTGTTGTTACAAAGAAGTCTTAGCTAGAAGAGTTTTCTAACAATTTTAACCCCCTCCCAGCCAATCCATGGTTTTTGCAGCAACCTGGGATCTCTGGTGGGCAATAGCCCACTTCCCAACAGAAAGTCGTCTACGGAAGCTGTGCATGGTTTTTAATGTTTAATGACACAAAATCAATTGGAAGTGACTGCTGGCTTTCACAATCAATTTTAGGAGATCTCTCAAAGAACATGAGAAAGTGGGAGAGTTTCCATTAGCCCTGGAAATTTCATCAATGATAGGAAAATGGTTATAAACAACCCTGCACTCCAATAAATGTATTAATAACCCTGTCCTCACTCATTTCTCATGTCTCTATAAGAGGATACAGTTTTTTCATCACTAAGGTCGTATCTTGGTCTCTATTCCACCCTTTCTTTGCACAGACACACAAACATCCATATGGTTGTGAGCACCTTAACAGAGCGAACTCTGAACCATGGCTCACGGTTGCTGCCCCATGAGCTGTCCTCGGTCTGGGAATATCCGAGGGGCAGGAATCATGGGGGAATCCCCCTGCTTACGGGCTCTGCCCCGTAGCAAAAGGCACCTTAGGCAAAATACAGGGTAGGAAGCTGAGTGGGAAGGGGCTCCCTGGGGAAACACAGGGCTCCTTGCCCTGGGTGCACGCAGGGGCTAGCACAGCCAGATTCACCCAAACACGCATGGGTGGCCACACTCGAGGGCTGTTCGGTCGATGAGAAGGTGCCTGCTGATTTTGATGGGCTTTATGCCATTTGCTAAGCTTAATGCTGCATGGCATGAAGTGCCCTTTTTCTGCCCTTGTTTTACTCAGATTGGGGGAGTGTGATGCCTTCTGCTAGCTGGAATCTGCAGGAAAAAAAAGGTTACTTTTTGCATCTTTTAAAAATCCCAGGACTAAACAAAGTTAGGAACAGCCCTGACTGCAGCTCAATACAAATCAAGAGGCTGTTTTCAAATTTTGCAGGTTCACTCCAGGACTCCAGCTATGTGAAGTCAAGGCAGGGTTTGTAATGCACAATTTAATGAGTGAATTTGTAGATCTCAAAAGGCGTGCTTAATTTAATATTGTTTCTAATGGCTATTGTCTTCATGCTTGCCTGTTTCCCCAGTGTTTTTCCCTTTTGTAATTACTTGAATGGGCATTTCCAGGTGCACTGCATATATTAGCAAGCACTTTCATTTTAGTAATGAGTGAGACGCTTTCAGTGTTTATTTCTTCATTGCCCTAATACTTACTTTATTAAAGGTCTTGATTCTTCTAAAGGAGAAAAATGAACATTTACCACTCGTTTCTGCCTCATTTTCCTCTTCTACCTTATGCTGCCCTTGAAAATAGAAGAGTTAAACTACTTACTGGCCAGGGTTGGACCAGGTTCAAATTATCAGGGAAAAGTAACACTAAAAGGGGCTGCTTGGTCAATGCCTGTCCTCACCCATTATTGGTATCATCAGTAAGCACTTGTTGAACTTAAAGCCATTCCCCTGGTCATCAGGACCTCGGGGCCATTTTAAGCTCTGTTAGGGACACCTGCAGTGCCCGTTTCCTACACCCTGTTACCATCCCTTAGCGTTAAGGTGCGTTTTTCCACCCCTTGTCCCGCAGCATGCAGCCTGGGGACTCGTGGGGCGCAGGAGACCGAGCCTTGCCCAGCCACCCCAGGTTGCCAATGAAAGCTGTGCCAGGATTTCAGCATCAGCGGACAACCTTCATCCTGCCGCTGAGCAGCATTTATTATACATGCACAACATCCCTTTGCCACATGCTAGTCTAATTTTCAGATTAGCTGTTTATGAACATTATTACGAACATGGCTCTTCATTTTCTATTAAATGGTACTGCAGCCACTGCGCTCCCACATGAAGCCTGTAAGGAAGCTCTTGGTTCACTAAATTACCCTGCAAATGTCAGACTTGCTCTGTATTATTAGCTGTACGTCTTACATCCTCTTTACTAGGATTTTGTGTCTTGAGGGTGCCCTGTGGCATATAGATTTTTTAAAATACAAACCAGCGTCATTTCGCTGTTTAAAAGAACTTTTAATTAAACTGGATTCATTGCTTGTATGGGGCAAGTTAAATGAAAGCTAAATAGATGGCATATGATTACATGTTATTAAGAAGAGCGACTGTTCCAGAGACCAAACTCTTAACACAACATTACACTGAACTCATTTCATATGCACAGGTTACCTCTGGTCTATGAGGAGAACATATTTTGAGAAGATCAGCAGAATGGTTATGGGCACTAAACAACTTTTAACAAAATGCATGTTTCGGGGAAGAAACCTTTCCTAAACTAGACTTAAATATGCTAATGACAGAAATCAAAGCTTCGCACTGATTCTAGGCAACCTTTTAAAAATTACTGCTTTTATAGTATCAGATGTAAATGATAAGATTGGCTTTAGCCAAGATTTCAGTAGTTATAAATTAACAAAGGGCCACAATGAGTATAAAAATAGAATTTGAAGTATTTTGTAGGCTTGAGTCGTTTGGTCACATCATAACTTTTTAATGTTTTTTAGGAAAGCAAAAGGACATTACACAATTTCCTATTCCCTACTCCATTTATGTTAAAACTGTTGATACAATCAGATTTTTTTAAGAAGAACACTCACCAAGTCTCCTTTCCAGGCATCTTAAGCTGTTTTTTGAAAGTCCACCGCACCCATGTCTTTCTCCAGCCCCATCCCTAAAATTCACCATGGTTGTGAGCCTACAAAGCCTTCAGCAGTGGTGTGACAGTCGGTGGGCAAACACGAATCACAGCCATCTCATCATACCCTTATAGCTACCAACTGCTCTGAAGTTAGGGTTGCCTTTGGTATTTTTGCCCGTCGTTTGGAGCCGGGACAAGGGTTTGGGTGTGCATCACTATATGGCATTGGCCAGGTGTCGTAGCCCTCTCCCCCCTTCCTTCCTACGCACCCTCCTTGCCCCTTGATTTACCTGTGACTAAGGTTAAAACCACGACAGTGACAAGCTCCAGCTCAAGCCCTCTTCAAATCCTCACAAGGACACCACATCTATTTTCTCTGCTTGCAAGTGAGCATGCACAGCTAGAGGTCCAGAGAGGCAGCTCTCAGCATGAGGTTCATGACCGAAAAGCATTAGATGATTGAGATCTTGATCTAAAACTGTAACTACCTGTTTTTTCCAATGAAGTAACTTAAAATCAGGTTTTTTTGGCATGTAGTTACTGGTGAGGCCAGCGCTGCGTGTCTCTGGTACATGTTCCCTGAGCACCACGCGTTTCATGCAAATAATGCGTGTCAGCAGTGAGGACATGGGTGTGGGAGGATTTGGCCCACAGACCTCCTCCAAATCACACGGAGAGCATGAGGAAGAGGTTTCTCACATGTGAAGTAGATACACTCAGAGGTGAGGCTGCACCTCGGCTTCCCCTGCCCTCTCTGGAAGGAAGCGCCGATCACCCCGCTCTGCCCGACTCCCCCAGTTCCAACAGAAAGTTTATAAATGCCCTGGGCATGAAGATGCCTAATGACCAGAATAAATACCTATGTCCTAAAAATGACGGGGCTTAACTCCTCCGCTCAGCATTCCCCGGAGCGGGTGCGGGTGGCTCTGCTTGCTGCCCTCGGCTCTCCTGGCATGGCCCCAGGGCACCTGGCTGCTGGGAGCTACAGCCCGAGCCCTCGGGCTGCTCCAAGGGCTTGGGCTGCCACATGCTGCCACGATACATGTCCCCGATTAATAAACACAATACCTTTCCCCCGTGCATTACGCCAGACATGTCTCTTTACCTCTATCTAGGTCAGCGAGAGCCTTGGGAGAGCAGAAGTGTGCTCTGGAAAAAAGAGGAAGAGACCTTCCTATTTTAAGGTTGTTTTAATTGTTTTTCATGCTTTTTTTAACATCTGAGAGGAAACTCTGCCCCCCGAGTGCCACTTCCCCCACTCGCGCCTCTTCTGGGAAGACCTGGAGATCTCAGCCTCTCCTGCACCGCAGCCCACTGGCTTTGCTTCTCTTGGGGTCCCTCTCTAGCTGATCTCTCTTGTCTTCTCAGCATGCCTACTTTTTATCTGTCTTTTTTGACTGCAAAAGAAACGGAGTCCTTCCATGCATTGCTAATGCGAGCATGCAGCCACATAGACATGAGAAACTGAATTATAGCAAACAAATTGAAACAAATAAGGCAGTCCTGGAGCAACTCCCCCTTCCAAATGGAAGTGTGGTTGTCCAGAGGTTGAGCCTATAACTTCTGGGCTTTGAAACAGGCTCTTAAACGGAGATCCTGTGTCTTTTTTGTTTGTTAACACAATCCACCCTTGGGGCACATCACTACAGCCGTGGCTTTGAGGCGAGTTGTAGTCAATATAGTAATGTGCAGGGACGTAATTAGCAGTGTTGGAAGGGCTGCTGTGGGCAGATGGGAGTCGAAAAGGCTGCGCTTGTTGTGAGACAGGCTTTTATACATATTGGCCTGGGAGTCTAAAGCAATGTATGATGAATGACCTTACACATCAATAAGCCATTTGAACAGCAAACCATGGCATCTGTGTCCCTCGCTTGGTTACAGGGCAGTTGTACCCTTTCTATAAATCATGCCAGAATGAGGTTTCCCTTAGTAATCTGGGTTAACCTTTCCTGCTGTGCGGGCTAGCTACCCAAGGGTTTAAATTAACTGTTCAGCTGGGTGGCCTGAGGTTCACCTGCAAGGTAAGAAACCCAAAATTGCTCTGGCCGCGGTCTTTTGCCTTCCAGCAGACCCCGATTTCTACCTGTAGGAACCAGAAATACTGTAAAATTTGTGCTGCAAAGACTTTGTCTTTGGCAGAGTACAAGCTTTTAGTTGTATTTTTTTTAGACTCATATTTTGTTATCCCCCCATACCATTACCTGCTGCCAGCCATGCAGCGTTACAGCAGCCCATAGGTACTTGAGTATTTATGTCATAGTTCATCCGTCTGAGCAGCAGTTCACCTGACTTATTTCAGGAAAGATCCCAATCCCAGTAATAGCTTCCAATGGAAATATTCTGTGACTGCTGACTCTCAAGCTTTCTTCGGTCTTGTTTTCCAGAAAGCTGTAATTTCAGGCAGTTTTAGCATCCACCCTCACATTGCAAAACCTGTGAGAACCTGTTTTATACACATGTACAGCAAAAAACCTTTTACTCAGAATTTTCTTAGAAGTATTACGCTAACGCACCACTGCCTGTGTCTTCCCTGGGATTAAACGCAGGACATCAGGGTTCATGCTCCCGTGGGCTGTGCAAGCACTGCTTTCAACAGCCTGATGCTTGCCCTGGGCTTAGATGTCAGTCATTATTAGGAAAAAAGAATGGAAGTGAGGAAGAAGAGATTTGGTGTGTAAAATGGGTAACGATACTTCTGTGCCGCGATGTCTTGTGTAGTATCTCTGGTGGTGGTCATTTCAGACTGGGCTATAACAAGCTCTAAATGGCTGGACTATCAGGATTGTTTATTTAGTGTTTCTCCAGCTGTGGTTACAGGTGAGGACCTAGGAAAGAGTATCCTATACATTTCATATATACAGGGCAAGCACATATGATAGTTTTCCTCAGTATTTTTCCACCTATTTCAGCTCAGGGACCTCCTGCACTGGACACTGGATGTTCCTCCTCAAAACACTTCTTGTCCACTACATCGTTGTCTTCTCTTGAACCCATGTAAAGGTTTAACATCTGTTCCTCTTTCAGGAGGAGTCCCAGAGGTCACCCAGCTGCCATGGGAAGAGCCACCTCCTTCTTCGGGGTTTACAGATCTGAGCAACAGCAGCCATGGGGGAAGCAATTGCTGTCAGCAAACTCATCCACAATCACTGATCCAAATTTGGATCAAATCCTTACAGTCCACTTCCATAAATAATGCTCTGTCCTTCACATAAAAAAAATCATTTGTTATTTATACAACAGATGCACCTAAAAACCACCAACCAAGATGAGGACTCAATTGTGCTAGGCACTATAAAAACAAGCAGTAATCCCCCAAAGAGCTTTTAAAGTAAGGAATTGATAGTTTAGTTCTCCTAGGAAGACTAGTCACTGTGAAGCCTTAAAATATATTTCCATGCAGAACAGAGAAAGTTGTTGGGCTTTCATTCCTTTCAGTTCTTGATAGCGCACATAAAGCACCAAACACAAAAGCTAAGTGTGACTTTGCAACTTGAATCCCAGACAGAATACGTGTGCAAATCCTGCCAGATACAACCATTGACTTCTAAGCAGAAATTTCTTCCTGAATCAGGAAAATGACGAGCCAGGCATTGCTCCTCACTTAAAATATCAGACCTACAGTGGCAGATTTGATTGTATCAGGCTTCATAAGGAAGAGCAATCCCAAACCCTTACCATAAAAGCATATTTCTGACTCCCTGCTATTGCACTGTGTTCATGGATATGCCCAAAACAATCATTTTTAGAGCAGTTCGAGTCCTGAGCTTGCCTCAGTGCGCTTTGAAGCCGTTTGTTCTAAGCAAGTCATGTTCACTATCCTAATCTGACATGAAGCCTGATGGAAAAATCTGTGATCGATTATAGCAGCAGGACAAAGAGATATGAGAGGAAAGCAATGCAAAAGAACAGATATCAATCACTGGTTCGCAACGAGCCTAAAGAAGGTAGCGGTGATATTACTGAATTTGAAGGCAGTGTAGCACATCTTTTTGCTCTGTGTAGGTAAACACTCCGAGCTGCAGACTGTTTGTCTTACAGACAGACCGATTTGGTATGAAAAGTGGATTTTGAAGTATGGATTTCGTCAGAAAGGGACAAAGTAAACTATTGGTTTGCTACCTTAAAAATGGTGTAGCACATAATGAGTGTTTGTAGTGGTTTCACAGCTGCTTATTAGTGTTATTTTTAAGCTTCTAAGTGTTTTTATATTTACAAATTTTAAATGGTTGAATATGAAATATATGATGGAACAAATTTGTATTGAATATGAAATAGCAGACACAATCAACAAACTCTTTCATGTTGAGTTAGCTTTTTTCTCGTTGCTGGACAAGATCATACTTCAAAGCAAATTAAAAATGTGAAGCCAAATTCTGATTGCAATGCAGGCAACAGAAATCTTCCTGTCAGCTGTAATAAAAGCAGGTGTAAGTTTTCAGTATTAGTCCAGTCCATCCAATTCACGTGTCTTTCTGTCTTTATCTAATCTAATACATAGTCGTGAGATAAATTACAGAAGCATATGATAAATTGCATTGCTATTCATTTTTGGCAAGATCACCTATATTCTGGCCACTAATTCATCTCCGCCAGGATCCATCGTTACCTACCCGACCCTTGAAACAGCCTCCAAATAACGTCATTTCATTTTCTTTAAGAAAACAAAGAAATTATATTTGCTGTCAAATATCCTGTTTACCCTCACCAAAATAAATGATACCTCATTGCCACCTCTGCAAAATCACGGGTTACAAAAATATCAAAATGTATTTATAGCATTAAGAATCTCAAAGATATTAGGTCCTTATATTCTATTTGAGTGGGAAACTATGACATGGTTTAGGTTTAGGGATTTCAAAGAGTCATTTACTTGGTTCTTTCTGTGTTCATTGGTTTTTTTTGGCTAGAGACTTGATCATACAGATAGAACACAAAAAACCAAGTAAGAAATCTTCAATACGCTGTCATAATTTATTCTGGTGCTTATTTAGAGCAGTTCACACCCTTGAAAAAAAAGCACCACCCTGAATCACACCAGTACCACCTCGGACCCACACATTCATGCATCTCTGTTAGGTACCATTCATATCCATCTGGGAATGGGAAGAGGAATATCTGATTAAAGCAAAAAGGGAAGATATCTTCTTTTCCTTTAAACTCATCAGATCCATCTCTGACTTGTGTATGAACTCTGCTGGGTAGCAAAGGCTGGCGGTGAAGTGCCTCTTGATGTGAAAGGAAATTAGGAAGATTTGAATGTGAGGTGTTGGGAGGTACGAGCTAATGAAGGCTGACTTTGAGAGTTGTAGGAGAGCTCCCCATTGCCACTAGCATGAAGGAGCACCAAGACAGTAGGTAGAACTGCAGCACAAAAGCTGGTATCAAGTCCATTGATGGCAGAGACCCTTGGTCCCACCACCAGCGTAAGTTGTTGGACGTGCTGGGGTGGTGATGGGCACTGAGCTTCATCCTGAGCCAGCCCCATGTCCCAGCCCCATGTCCCACCACTCAGCTGCCAAGGAAGAGGGGAAGCAGTGAGCTGATGGCAATTTTGGCCAGAGGAGACGTGTTAGCACCCGTGCCCAAGATCAGTGCCAGCCCGGGTAATTGCCCTCGGCATTGCCACTTCAACTGCCGACAGCCGCCTCTTCCTCCTCGTCCTGCCATAAATCGCTGTGAAACGGTGCCGTGAACTGTCCAACAGCTGCTGAATTTCACCCAGGAGATTGCTGCACCTCAGCAGTAAGGGAAGTGATTTTGCATATCAAGATCTTAAAGCAATTTGGGGCATTTTGAAATGGAAGACACTATTGATGTGAAAATACTGTTATTATATTTACTGCAAAATCTGTTAGCAACCCCATGAAAACATGAGCAGTACTTCAAGACAGAGCATGTATTGCAGGCTAATGTGAAAACCTGGCCTTGCTGGTGGGAGGGAAAGTTTTCCCGGTGATTTCAGGAAGGTGAAGGCTTCATCCTACACTATTTAGGAGCAGCTGAGGCATAATGGTTACATCCAGCTAATTGGATGCATTGCTATAGGCACTTGAGAAATATGATAGACAGATGCATTCAGCTAGATAGATATCCCCCGGTGTAGAAAGCTGAAGTCAATTACGGAGTTAAATAGTGAAAGATTTGACCTGATGTCATTTATATCTCGAGTCATAATTAACACTTAAAGTTCAACTCTATGGCAATTTTCTTTTAATAACACTTAAAACCTATATAGAGCTCAAAGAATTGCATAGACATGATGAAGGATGACTTGAGCGGGTGCCAGAATTTCAGCGTTAGTAATTAACCCTCAAAACGCCTTTGCAAGGCATATGGGTAGCATCATTTCTCTTCAGTTTCTCCTTTGAAGAGAAGCAGGGTTTGTCCAGTGCCTCCTCAAAGTCCTTGGCACCTGGAGATAAGGATTGAGGCTTTTTCAGATGCTAAACCAGCGAACACTCAGCTCAGCCTGGCTCCCGTCTTTTTGACTTGATATATTTTTAAATTCTACCAAAATCTTTAGAAAGATTATGGACAAATTGTTTGTCAAATGGCCTGGTTTTTCCAATTAGAAGCTATGCAAACGCAGAAGAAAAAATCTGCCATAAACACAGCTTCTGCCTCTAAGATTTTCATATGGATGAAATATGAATCTTATTGGGGGAAGAAGCGCACTCTCGCACTGAGACCTTGTAAGCTGAGATTCAGCTCGCTGCAGATTTTTATGGTCAAGTTATAACTGCCTGTAAAGCAGGGGTTTAAAATGGAAGTGCTGACAAAACTTTTAAACTACAACAGTGGAAATGGCGCCGCAATAATTTATAATCTACAGGCAGCTTTGGATTTATTATCACAATGACAAATGCACTGTCATTGTTAATAGGATATTTCCCAGCAAGGACTTCTTGTTATGCAAGCCAGGTTCACTATGTCATCCAGCATGATAGCAATAAAGTCTACAAGAATTTGTAATGAACTTCAATTACTAATAGATTATGGTTAATGGGAAATATGTGCAGTAAAGATATGGGTTTTTATATGCGCCTTCTGGTACTCTACAAGGCAATGATTTATGCTACAATTTATGTTAACATTCTCCAGTACGAAAAAAAGCCTAAATTGGTGGAAAGCCACTCCATCCATAACAAATATTTAAGATAATTTTGCACATCATGTAAATGAAGATGTAAAATTAGATATTAATCCTTTTCATTTTAGCATTTGTATTTTATTAAAAATGAAGACTTTGCCCTATTGTGTAATGACATTAAAAAATCCTATCATGGGCTGCAAGTATGAATTACACCGATGTAGGAATGGCGACAGCATCCGAGCTGTAAGTGCATTTGTTCAATTTGCTGTTGTAATTAACAGAGCAGTGAGAATATTTTTCTATGTATGATTTAAAGTAACAGCTCTGCAGCGCCTCAGGCAGATGTGTTTGACGCCGAGGGGATATATACGTGAAGACCGGGCTCCTATGGAGGGGGTCAGCCTTTTCCTCCCCCACTTTTGCTCTCCCCCAGCCTTCCCACGTGGCATCGCTCCAAAGCCATGTCTCATCCGTGGACACTGGGCTATTCCCCCCCCTGCACAGCAAACCTCCCACGGGATTTCTTTGGGAAATAATCACCTGATGCAGCATCAGAGCCACGAGCTCATGCTTACTTATCAGGGGGACACAGGCCCGGGTGTTTGCCTGCTATTTCAAAGGAGAGTTCCTCCTCCTCCTCCCTCCCTCCCTCCAGCTTTTTTCTCCTGTACCTGTAATATAATCTGTATAATCCAGGTTTATGTGCCCACGAAATGAAAAGAAAAAGGGATGTCTCCCGATTTAAAAACAAACACTGTTCAGAACCGTCTCTGATGAACGTATAGATGCAATGTTAAGGATTGCATTTAACCAGAGTCACGTTTCTGCAAAATGTTTACACTTCATATCTGAAGCATGTATTTACCCAGAAAGGGGCACCCATGCACGAAGAACTTGCAGGAACATTTCTGGTATATTTTTAATACAAGTAGCCTGACGCCCAGCTTATTTCAGTCAGTGTTATGCTGATTTAAGACCATTGCTCCCAGCGAACCTCTGTATAAAGTCTATAAATTCACTTTCTAGGGGTGCGAGTGAGGAAGATCCATCCCCTTGGCTCACACATCCAGCTGGGGGTTTGCAAAGAGCAAGGCTGGTCTGGAGATGTGCTTTTGGAAGAAATTTCTGCTGGTTGAGATAAGGCAGGCTTTCTGAGAGGAAAACAATTCAGCGCGGAAAGCACACAGGTAAGCTCAAAATTGCTGTATAAATCCCAGTCCGTGGACAGTCTGGACTCCCCAAACACACTCTGGAATAGCAGTATCTCGCTGTACAATTAAGGATGATTCTCGCATGAAAATGTGGCTCTTCAGGCTATTAGGAAGTTGTTTGAGAGATTTACAAAAACTCCTTCGGTTTTTATGGTCAAATGAGCATAAAATTGTGCTTACCCACACTCATTTCCTACTAAATAATATTTACAGTACTTCTTGGAAATGTGTGTGTTACAAATTTAAAATTAAAAATAATTTATCCCTGAAGGGTGCTCTTCTGATTCAGTTTTCTCCCAGCCCCTTAACGGAAGCAGCTGCATATACAGAGTGGAGTTTACTGTAATTTTTTTCTCAAAAAGATTTTTTAATGAAATTCATAGAATTATAAAATAGTTTGGGTTGGAAGGGACCTTTAAAGGTCATCTAGTCCAACCCCCTGCCATGGGCAGGGACGTCTTCAACTAGATCAGGTTGCTCAGAGCCCCGTCCAACCTGACCTTGAATGTTTCCAGGGATGGGGCATCTACCACCTCTCTGGGCAACCTGTGCCGGTGTTTCACCACCCTCGTTGTAAAAAATTTCTTCCTTATATCCAGTCTAAATCTACCCTCTTTTAGTTTAAAACCATTACCCCTTGTCCTGTCGCAATAGGCCCTGCTAAAAAGTCTGTCCCCATCTTTCTTATAAACCCCCTTTAAGTACTGAAAGGCTGCAATAAGGTCTCCCCAGAGCCTTCTCTTCTCCAGGCTGAACAACCCCAAAAATTGTCCTCAGAAGCGAAAGCAGTGGCGGAGGACCACCCTGACGTGTCTGGTTTCCGATGAGGAATTTTCTTCTCTAGCCTGGGGTGAAAGTGCTTTTCCCCCCAGTGAATTCTGCTTTTAAACAAGACCCCGTGCAACTCTACGCACCCAGCAAGCTCTCCCTCCCCCTGGCCTCTCCCTTTCTGATCAAAGAGGGGAAGGAGCTCTCACATGCATTCACATTGAATCTCCTTTTTTTGTGTGTGTCTGGTCATATCCTCCTCTCTTCTCTCCAGATCATCGCTGCTGTTCCTCGTCTTTCCCCCTCTCTTCCATTTTCAGAACAAACCTCCCCCAAAAACTCTAAAAAGATTTTTCCTGTATTTTTTACCTCTGCTAAACCAGAAAACAACAGGACCTGCATGTGCATCTTGTTGCTGGGTTTTGTTGTTGGATTTGTTTTGGTTTTTTTTCTTCTGGCATTTCTGTGGCTCCCAAAGATATGTCTCTCCTGACAGGGTTGATGAGGCAATATTCAGCGGTCACCTCCCTCACATGCACCATTTAGAAGAGGTCACTGACAACACAAAAGAGCTACGAAAATAATTGTAACTTTAATTTGTTTCCCATTAGAAATACATGCAGCAATCTGTCCTACTGAGAGATTTTCTTTCTTTCCCGCTCCAGCATGTCACCGTAACAGCTTACAGATATACTGAGGTCTTCTAATGCAGAAATCTGTACATAACACTGTGTAAAAGCGGTAATAGATTTTGTTCTGTTCAACAGTTGAGAAATATCATGGAAACATTCTAAAATACACTGGAATTAATATTTGATCACTAGGACAAGTATGTGTTTCAAACAATTCGCTATAAAATGAATATAAACAGCTATTAACGCCCAATATGGTCTCTTGTAAATCCCTTCAAATCTTTAATAACCTATGTTCTATCAGGAATGTATATGCAAAAATAAAACATAATTTCTTGCAGCTAAAGCATTACCTAAAGTAAACCATTTCAACACTGAATCAAATTATTTCAATGGCAGAAATCACACCTGTCTCACGGGATAAACTGAGTATTCAGACTATTAAATGCATTTAAGAGACTATATTGTATTCCACCATGCATTGTGCCCTGTAGAGAGCATAACACTTCTTAAAACCATAAAATCATTTAGCAAAACAAATGCATCAACTAC
Organism: Calonectris borealis; assembly: GCF_964195595.1. Lineage (NCBI taxonomy): Eukaryota > Metazoa > Chordata > Aves > Procellariiformes > Procellariidae > Calonectris > Calonectris borealis. The sequence goes on from NC_134317.1 coordinate 7,111,844, forward strand.
CGGAGTAGAGACAGCCCCACATGGAGAAGGGACCAAGGAGGTGAAGTACCTTCTTGTTGAAGATCCTATACTCTATATTGGACAGATTTACCTGGCATGACCCCATTGAAAATGAAACAAATCCCACTGAAACCTGTCAGTTTGGCATCAGAGTTCATTTTTACATCTTCCGTGTTCCAAAGCTCACAAGCCATGCATGGCCCTTGCTGTCAGGCTAGGGAAAGGCAACCAGGAGGTTTGTGTGTTTAGCTAAAAATACCAAAAAGCCCTATGTGACAGCAGTAATTTATTCCTTACAAAGGGTTTGCATCAGGGGTCATTAGTGAAATCCACCTCTCCGGGACGGTTGTTACCACTGCTGCACCTCAACCATCTTCAATCGCTTTGCCCTTGCAGTGCTGGTATGGACCTGTCCACAAATCGCTCTGCAGATGTAACATCATAAAAATAAAGTGAAAATACAGGGAGAGGGAAGCAATGCTGTTAAATGGAGTTGGCTGCGGAGGCAGGAACAGGCAACCATCGCATGTGCAGAAGGTGTGAGGCCACTGTAATGGTAACTGGAGGTATGAGATCTTGAAGTCACAGCAAGCTCAAGAGACCCCATTGAGCAGCCACCCAAATAGTTGGTCGTTCTGAGCCTCCACTCTTGCCAGTTGCACTGAGAAGTTGTAATTTGTTTATTTGGTCTGTAGAGAGTTTTTAAATGAAGATGATGAAACCACGTATAGTTCTTGATTATTTTGTTGGAAATGGTCAGGTTTCTGCAGTGCCTGAGTAGATGGTCCGAGTTACATCTGATTATACAACATTCATATGATAAAGCACAATTAACTGCTTTGTGAGTTACACATTCGTAGATTAGTACAGAATTAATTGGGTATTAAAGCTCAGACACTAATAACAACAGACACTAATACTGATTTCTTAACAGGCTCCAAAAATTATATAGCAATACTGAAGTAAACTAAGCCATTTATAAAATACGAAGAACATATTACAGCTGTTAACAGTTTGTATCTGACTATTTGTTTTGGATCAAGAAGCAAGAAAAGGTTAAGTCATGGCTCAATCACTATTACACTCAGGTTGTTATTAAAAAGCACCTTCCCGTCTCTTTTTTCACTGCATTCAGGCTTTCTTAACTCTTCCATTACCTGACGCTTTAGTTCTGGAGGAGCAGTTTTAGAAAACTCACAAGTTTCTGTCAGGAAATCTAGCAACAGCTCCCCATCCTTGTTCCCTTCAATAAAGCAGCTCGTTATGTCCATGTGGGATGGGAGCTCATGGAGCTGGTACTTCAGCCTTGCTGAATCCAGTATCCTTTTGATGTCAGCAGTGGAAACATAACAGCAGAGATCATCTAAAGGGAAGGAGGACCTGTACTTCTCCCACAGCGTTTTCCAGCCACTGAATTCTGAGAAATAAACCACCAGAAAAATGCTCAGGAATAAGGAAAAACACTATTTCAACAGATTTTTGATCAGCTGTTTTTTTTAGCGGTTGTCCTCATTGCGGGCAGGGTCCCTCCAGAATTGGGACATATGTCCTGGGTCATGGTGGAGACGGCTGCCTCCCTGCTTCTGTGCCTTGGGGTTGGGGGCTGCAGGAGGGAATGGACACGTTACCTACCCTGGAGCTCCAGCACCTCCCACCGAGCCCCCAGCTGAGGCCAGAGCAGCTCACTGCACTCAATCCTCCCCCCTTCCACTCCCAACACGCTGCTTCATGCACATAGGCAATATCTCTCAGGGACATCCTTCTATAGTCCACATGCTGAACACTAGCTATTCAGTGCCATCTTCTTGATTTAAACCATTCCCTAGATTTCAGCTGCCTGTTTGGAAGACCAAATCCTCTCCTATTCCTTCACCTAATTACTTTGTGGTCGAGCCACAAATGAGCTGCATTGAAACACCTATTGCCAGTAAACTATCTCTCTGCTACGTGAAATACGTGGGGTGCAGAACCCTGATCACGTTGTCCACGAGGCTGGATGTGTGGTGAAGAAAAGGGTGGGATGGACAGAGCCCAGGGTGAAGCTGCACCATCCTCCCAGGCTTCAGCCTTCGCTCCCATCACGCTCACATGCTGTTGGGCATGGGCAATGAGAGGGCTGCCCCTCACCCCAAGCAGACCTCCCCAGTGGTGCTAGAAGGACGTTTTGGCTGTGTTCTATTTGGGTGTGCGAAGATGAAGGGTGAGGAAGGAAAAGGCTCCTGTAGCACCGCATCACCTCCAGAACTAAGCCCACGCCAAGCCCACGCTTGTGCACGCACCTCTTCTCGAGGGTTGTTTTACAAAGAAAACCACCTGGGTAAGCTGAAAACTCCCCAGATATGTCTTCGCTTCTTTCTTTTCCCTCACTCTGGATCTGTGATTCAACATTTCTGCTATAAATCATTTATAAAAGGATCACCCAGAATGACTGGATGGGGTGAAAATAACTTGGAGCCTAATGAGCAGCTCTTGAGAGTTATGACTATAAATCTCCATAACTACTAAAACCAGTTGCTCGGCGGTTTTGCAGATGCTTTATCTGCAAGCAGTTATTTATAGTCAAATAAACAGTTTGGTGTTTAGAAGAGGGGCTACAAAATTTTCTTTCACCTGGTGGAAATTGAATGCAGAGCACTAATTGCAGAAAATTTGCTGGTGTCAGTGTTGTGTGACTCAGTGCCATCTCTGAGCCAAGCAATTATACACTACCTGAACGAAGCATTATTATAATAGCTCTCAATAGGCTCAGCATATGGCACTACTTTTGTTTTCAAGGCGATGTAAACAGATTTTTTAAATGTGTTAAAAATAACTCTGCATAGCTCTTGCAACTCGCCTGCTCTCCCGGCAGCGACGGAGCAGGAAGGATTGCAACCTTCACCGACTGACCAAGCCCTCTCCTATCAATCCTATCCCCAGACTGGTTTTTAATTAACACATCCTAATGTGTTTGTGTTGGAGATGATATTACCTTCATTTTTTGAAAGGAGCTTTGTTCTGCTTATCTTTCAGTACCTCTTTTTGCTTCAGTGCTCATTTTCATAGCACTTCTTCCTTCCCCTCTCTATACTCTTCTTTCCCCCAAGGTTCCCCTGTTCCTTTCCTCTCTGCTAGTCTGAGCCCTACTCGTCTCTCCCATTTTCTTGCTGGCCCCAGCAATTTCTGCTCCATTCTGCTCCATCAGAAAACACAGAGTCACCTGGCCTAGAGAGGACTGCAAAATACTTTTCATGAATTCAGATTTTTAATCACATCATTAATTTTGAATGGACACATGTTCCTCCCTGTATTCACATTTCATGAATATCCAAAGGGCAGGTTAAGCAACTGGAAAAGAGTTTCAATTAACTATACGCAGGTAATCAGCAACAGTCTGATATTATGATCTATCCTCGTTCAGCCAAAGAACAAGGACAGTAACTCAGATTATCTGAAATAAGATTTCTTGTAGTGAACTGCTTGAAAACACTTTAAACTAAAACCATTTTGGAGAAAAATAGTTTGACTAAATTCAGGTCAGAGAAGTGCCGCTTCGCTGTGGACACTTCATGAACACAAAAAAGGAACTTCATCAAATGCATTACAGTTTGCAGACATGGCCAAATTCAATAAAAAATTAAGTTTAAACCTCTGAACAAATAACACTTAACATCCCTGACAAAACTATCAGATGTAACTGTTTACCCAATTAAAATTTCCGTAGCTTATGAGGCAAATTAAAGGCTTTCTAGAGTCAAATTATACCCCACCATTGCAGTATCTCTAGCACACCTTGCCCACAGTGTTAAAGGGTCGTCATTTACTCCGCTCCCACATTTTCCTGCTGCATTGACCACAGAGCATCTCTTTGAGATCTGAAACAGCCCAAGAATGCTGTTTTCCACCCAACATGATGATATTAGGAAATGGGCAGTTTGAGAAGAAAATGAACCATATGTGCTCTAACACCTGCTGTATGGCACAGCCGAGCCCCGTCGTAGCCGTTTGCTTAATGCCACAAGTCTCCAGGAGTGAGATAATGCGGTGCCCAACCTGAAAAGCCTTTTACAGAAAATAGCAGAGGCTGAAGGAGGTCTTGCGAGCAAGAACCGCAGGACAAAGCCTCTGGCTCGCTTCGGGGCTCTCTGCTGCCGTCCATCACTGGCCAGGCTGTAGGATGGGGAAGGGCAGAGGGCGAAAGAAAGGCGTTTTGTGCCCAGGGCACGGGTTTGCTGGCTCACAAAGCCTTCGGCTTTACAACCTGCAGCACAGAGCTGCGCAGATATAGGTGGCGTGCAGATTTCAATGGATGTAGATGAGTGGACACCATTTATTACGCAGCCTGTTCACCTGGTGATAAAGGATGTTTTAAATAAAAATGTGCATTGGGTTCTAGCTGGCCTAGGTTGAACTCGCAGGAACCCCAAAGGTCCTCATGGCTCTTGCCTGACCGAGCAGCGCTGGTGGAGCAGCTCTCACCTGACACCAGGATAATGAGGAGCTTTGCCTGCGGTTCCAGGAGGCTGTGGAAAAACTGGATAGTTGCTGGGACATCTTTCACATAATACAGCATCTGGAAAGAGCAGAGATGCTTACAGAGATACGGTGCGGTGCTGGTGAACGTTATAACTGGTACCACGAGGTAAAAGAAACCAAATGGGGGCAATCTTGAGAGAAGAGCAGTGGGACAGCAAGACATGTTAGCACAACGCTGGGCAGTGGGCTTGCTCTGCAAGCTCGGGGCTGTCACTGCCTTGCCTGCTCTCTGGCTCGCCCAGGGCCAGGCTCATGTTCATTCATTAACCTGAGATAAAAAGATTTGCCTTTCTTAGCAGTGAAGATGGTTTGTAATGGCTTCAGTAAACTTGGAAATACACAGGCAATTGACAGAGAGAACAAGGAGCTTTGAAAACACTAGTTAAAATGTATTTTTAGTTGACTGCCACCCATAGCCTGGTTAATAGGACTACTGTGCTCAAAGTTGCTTTGCTGTAACTCACCTTTCATTTTTGCAGTTCACTTATGCTTAAGTACTTTAAATTATGGGGAAATAAACTCACCTTTCTTCGCCTTAGAGTGGATAATGAGGTCACATACTTCATGCGTACTTTTAACAGCCAAGTCTTTGACAACATCTACTTTGCAGAGACTTTTACCTGGATCATGTGAATGAAGTCCCATTTTTTAGACTTCTTTTCTGCATTCATTCGACTTGCATATTCATAAGCTGTCTCCTCATGCCAGGTAAACTTTACGTTCTCGAGGTTTGATGTCTCAGCCACGCGCTCTGAAACACGGGAGGAGGGAGGACAGGGTTATCTCAATTGCAAATACGGGACCGATTTCCATTCAGAGCTTTAATACATCCAAAAGTCATATTTAGGTAAAGAGTTTTGGTAGCACTTCAACACAGCAGTGGACTATTTAAAACCTTGAGCCTGTATGTGAGAAGGGGGCTGTAAAGGTCTTTGTAGGATGAAGTCTTAAGAGGGTCTGATACTTTACCCTTTGCACCCTCATTTGGGCTCCTCCAGTCTTTACCTAATTAAAAAAAAGAAAGAAACTCTTCCCCATGACTGGCTCAAGCTGCATTAAAAGATGTTGGCTGGGGTAAATAGTTATGAGGCCACGAGCAGCACATTTCATGCTGAATGGGAGAAGAGCTGATGGCCCCTTCCTTACGTGCCATGCAAGACCCACATGGCTGAGCAGAAGCCAGGCCATGGCAAAGGGTTTTCCAGAGGCTGAACAAATAAATACAGGGGCTCAAGGATGGATCAAGGGGACTGTGTTTTGGAGAGAAAGCATAATTAAAAGCTCGAGAAGGGCAGAGAAAGCAAATGGCTCACTCTGGGAATGTGTCACGGGGATGGTGGGAGAGGGAAGGAGCTTTGCTCCGTGAGTAAGGACCCATATATTGATATTTGGCTTCTGCTGTGTTCAAATAATTTTTCAAAAGCCCACAGTTTCGGCCAACTACTTCTGGTAAAAGTGTTTTAATAGTGATAATAGTGTTTCAAAGCAAAGACTAGTATAAAAAGAGACACATGGCGTGTTTTCAGACCTCAATACAATGCACATCTAGCAACTGAGGAAAGTAGAAAGCTGGAGAAGTGGATTCAAGGAATAAGTTATATCGAAGGCCTGGCTCATCACTGCATTTCTTTGCTTTTTATGGGAGCAAAACTGAGAGATAATTTCATAATTTAAGGGATGCCGGAATACTAATGTCCATCTGTTGGCATATGGAGCTCATCTCACTGCGCTCCTGCCTGGCGCTCGGGATTGCTCCAGGACAAAGCTAGCCCTGATGCGATTCCTGTGCTTCGCTGGAGTTAACATAAATTTAAAACTTAAATGGCCCAAAGGCAGACTGAGCCTTAGCTACAGAACACATGTTCAAAACAACATGATTTGCTAAGACCAGTGCCTTTAAGCCACTAATCACAATGTTTCTCCTTTTGGGCTCTGATTAGGACATATCCCCCTCAGACAGATGAGAAATGCTCCGTCAGTGCTTATCTCCTCTCTTTTATGGCTGGAAATGGGCCACCCCTTTTGGATGCTGCTGCTGTTACTCTGGTCGCTTCCATTTATCAGTCACCGGCCTCGGCGCTTGCAGTTCAGATTTAATTTGCTGTTTTAAACTCAGGCTTCATTCAGCAGCAGTTCATATCACCATCACAAAAGTCTGGTGCAATCTGGTTCAGTTCAATTGCTAGGCAGTCTGCGAGGAGGCACTAGGAAGAAAACTGAATTGCTTGCCAGGGTGGGCTTTTAAAGTCAAAATTTCAGGAAGGGCAAACTCATTCTGATTATGGGAAGTTTCTGCTCAAAGATTCATCTGAAGCCAAAACATATCACCCTAACTGTTTCGAAAAGTTTTCCTTAATTTTCCCCTGGTCTCAACCCAGGTTGTTGTCTGGGTCAGAAGCCGGTCATGTGCCCTTGACAGGTGCCATCAAAACCAGACCGCCTGCACTTGTGCCGCGCTGTGCAGGCAACAGTTGCAGCTCGGTTGTGGCGTGACCCACACTCCAACCATGGTCACCAAGGGGCTTCACCTGGGCATCGACCAGGAATGAAGGAAAGCCACAGCCTGGCCATGGGACTTTGAGGAGAGCTGTTGTACGATGCAGTCTAAGATAAATCTCAGTTTGTCGTCACTGCATGTCCCAGTATTAAGTTTCTTTTGTGAGCGTGGCTTCTCCTTCCCAAGAAGAAAGTATCTGGTTAGGCAGGAAACATAACTACTGAATCCTCAGAGGCACAGATAATGTTTCCAATTCTCCCCGGAAAATCTTAGGGCTCAGAAACCTAATTAACGATACCTACCGGGGACATGATTAATTACCAAATAAGAAAGTTTAGAGAAAGAAATTTCAATGAATATTTCATTTCTAGTTTAGCATAAAACTTAAAACAAGGACAACATCTTATATTTTCTTTAACTTTCTTCTGGAAAGAAACTCACTGCCAGTTAATTGGTGGTAGGTGGCGAGACCACTAGGTTGGAAGATTCAGCGGAAATCCAGTCCCACGTAGCCTATGGTTAACGGCCCAGACAGGACAGAAATGCTATGTGCAAGTGCCCAAACTGTCTTATAAACAGAGCAGATGCTCTGTTGCCCATCCTTCACCATCTCAGCCTGGAGCAATGTAAAAGCTCCTGGGATTTTGCACAAGCCATCTTTCCAAAAATCAGGTCCATGTAATACAGAGACAGATATAAAAAAATTATGTGTTTCCTGGGAGCCTTTGGTGCTTCCAGTGACTCTGAACTCCCCCACTGCAGGGAGAAAGAGATTTTTACTATTTTTTTTTCTTAGACTTCCACAAGTTGCTTCATACTGGAAATGCTTTGTTTTTAAGGACTTAAGCAAGAGTAAGAGTTGGAGATCTACAGCGTGGTTTTGCAGTTTGGTATTTAGTATCGTTTGGAGCATTTCCAACAACACAGGCAGCTGACGAGGTTGATTCATTACTGCCACGTCCATCCAGCAGCCGCTTTCTGGCAAGGTGTGCTCTGCTCGGGGCTGCCGACAGCCTGTACGGTGTAGCTGGTGTCACCTCCATACAAGAGCATAATTACCTGCTAAGGCAAAGACTGGTGGGTGTTAATCCAGTGATAATCAAACTGTGGATTGATATTTAATGCTCTCTTCGAAGGGCAATTTGACCAAAGCACCCCTGCTAACATTCAATCCTCCTTGGAAAATGTTTGGCTTTCCTTCATGAATGTTGCTCAGACCTTTGGGCTGGTGGAAGGAAACAAGCTCTAAGCCGTGGAGCACACAGCAAAAGTCTTTCCTATCCACCTTGCTTTCCTTTCCATGTTTTCAAATTCAAAGGATGGCAACTAATTTAGTGCAACACTGTGAGGTTTAGCTATTTGTAATTTGGAAACAGTTTTTAAGATATGTGAGAATTACCATGACACACTACAATTTTCCCTTCGAAGTTGAGGAAGGATCCTGATTCAGTGCAAGTTGAAGTAGAAAAACTTTCTCTCTAAGACGTGGGGATTTTACTCTATTCCCATCCAATCACCCACCAGCTCCCACCTTGCTGAGCTTTTAAAATCTGTCTGGTCCCAAGCGTTTGCCACACAGAGTTCTCTGCAGTGTGAGAGACTAAGATTTTAATGAGAGACTGGACATTGTTGAAAAGCAATGATGGCAAAAAAGCATAAGATAGTGGCTTTTTTTAACTTTCAAGAACCAATTCTGACAAGAACGCATTTGAATGTGGGGTCATCCAGCGTTCAACTCTTTTTAATGCATTTGGCGTACTTAATGTAAATTTAATTTATTTAATGTAAAAATACCTTTGTACTTGAAGATTTGGTCAGCACTTGGCTCTATCACATCGTTGTTGATGGTGACCCCTGGATATCTGGCTTGTACTTTTGAGAGGATCAGCAGGTCAATCTCACCTAGGGAACAGGCAACATGAAATACAAGATGAAAGCAAAGCTCAGGCAAATGTTATCTCCCCCACCATCACATCCCCAGTTTTGAAGAGGGATGCCTGCCATTCATGTACAGAAAATGTAACACACAGGTACCTGTAGCTAGGGTTTAGCTCTAGGATTTGAGAAAAATTTAAATATCAGTCCCAACTATATTCATTCCTCCTCTCCGACTACCACCACCAGTGCCAAGGGAAAACCAGACACAGTCGTGTACATGGGGTAACCTCATATTTTCTGGACATGACCTAACCTCCCGGGAAAGATCCTAAATGACTCTGATGGTCCCGCTTCTGATGATCCCAAGACACCAGCAAACCTGGCAAGATTTCTCCGGCGTCAGTAAGAACATTTTTAGCCAAGCGTCTCACTGGTTCCCAGGTCATGTGGGTGAGGGAGAAGAGAATATGTGTTTACACTGAAATCAGAAACAACATTCATGTCTATTTGTCTTTAGTGTCCCGTGACTTTTTCCGTAAGTACGATCAATAGGGCACATACCATTTATGTTTGTCTAACCCTTGTTTACAGAATACCCCAGAGCTGACTGTGCTTTCTTTGCGAGGAATACTTCTCTCTGGACACTGTTCAGGCCAGCTGCAATTATTTTACCGATGGAAGTACCAATAGATACAACATTTCAAAATTTAAAACAGGCTGCCATTGCTTTTGGCCACCTCTCCCCATCCGCAATATAGGAAACTTGGGGAGATGATGCTCCTGACTGAGGCATGGTCCAGGGACAACATTGCTCTGGCTTGCTTAGCTTTCTTAGGGCTCACTTCTGCTTATTGTGCTTGAATAAATTTCAGGTGGAAAAAATACTAGAAGAATAAATCAAGGTGGAAAGAGTGAAGCAGAGGGTAACTGTGGTGAATAATAGACCTAGGGGTCATGTTAGAAATATTGAGCTGTGTCCTGAAAGATGTACTTAAGCTTGCACACAACTCCACGTTATAAAATTCCCTACAAATGAACAAAATTATGGACTGAATGGAAGAACACCCAGCAAACCCTGATGGCCAGGCAGGCCCTTGCTGAGAGACTGTGGAGGTAGTGCTCCCGTCGTATCTGCATCACCTCTGCCCATCCTCATGATTTTCAGTGCCCCTGGGCTCCCACCAGCCCCTTCAGCATTAGCTCCATTTTCCAGAAGATTTGAGGTACAAAAGGAAAATATTAGGGATTAAATAGCTATAATGTGTACCCCAGAGCTCAAACCAGCACACCAGGTCCTCCCCCGGGAGGGTCCTTTTCACTACGAAGAGCTCTCTGCCTGCTTCTGGCCCCACCACACATCACCATGGGTCAAAATAAGACACCCCAGCCCGGGTCTCACCTGCTCAATTAACACCCTGAGAATTTAACCCAAAAAGTTCAATCTTTTCAGACTTACGTGTCTTTCTTAAAGAAACTAATAACACCAAAATTTACGTGGCATCTGTGCAAGCACGTTCTTTGAGGGAAGGAAATTGGATTTCTGAAGTAGCAGAAATAGCTGCAGCTTTGCTATCACTGCAAACGCTGTATTCTGTTGAAAAATCAGAGCACAGTCAGTCTGCAGGCTGCTGTGGTAAAATCTGGGAACACAGAATTTCTAATGAACTACTGCAATATTTTTGATTTTTGGTTGCTTTACCAACTTAAATGTAAAATGGATTAGCCCTTTGAAAAGGCTGTGCAAGTCCTGATAAAAAAAAATTTGAATTTCGCATTTCCATACGCTGATAGGTTAATATATTCCCTTCCACTCTTCCATGGCCAAACTACCCTTGTATTGTTTTTACCCAAAAAAAACACCCCTTTGATTCATAATTTAATCCACAGCCTTAATTGACTTCAGTTAGGTCTTTTATATGCAAACAAGTGTCCTGAGGCATTTTACAGTCAAATCGGTGGCAGCTTGCATTATCAACAATTTGGCAATTAGGCTATCCGAATTATTTAAACTCTCCAACACAATTACCTTTTAAAGGCTACCACTATGTTCACCATTAAGTTTCTAATTAAACATTTTACGTAACGGGATAGTTTATAGCACAGTTGCTACTTTATAGCAGCGTTGATGACTTTTATGGTTTTTAAAGGTACAGAGTGCTGCGCGCTGGAGTGTGAACTTAATAAGGCAGAGGCTGTAGGGGAAGGCAGGCACTGTAGATGGGCGGGTGTAATGGGATATGATGCTACATTAAATGGTTTACTTGTCTCTCGAGGTGGAAAAGTGGAAAGGAAACGCTTTCCTTCCGTGCTCCCTCCCTGCGAAGCGCAGGGGTGGATGGGGCCAGGGCAGCTCCCTCGCCGGGGTTAGCTGGGGGGATTCGGGAATTTGCTGCCTCCTGACGCCTCCAAGGACCCATGGAGGGAACAAGCCAGGAAGGAGCAGGGTTTTGGTGGTGTTGAGGTTTTTTCACATCACAAAATGAGCTTTTTCTGCACATTATTGATTGAATATCCATCATGCTAAGCTGGAGTGTCCCTCGTTAGGGAGTTGAGTACCTCACTAAGTAAAGTGTTCCTGTTAAAAACAACATTTTTTTTGGCAAAAGTATGGTTTCCCTTGTTTGGAGAGCAATGTTCCTATTCTGTCACACTGTCTGTTTTATAACTAATGCTCACCATTTACATACAATTATTTTTACTTATTAGGAGAGATTGACAAAGCTTTAGTCATAACATCTCCAGTCTTTGGAGATAGTATGACTAAAGCATTTAAATTAAATTAATTGTTCTTATAAAATTTAAGTTTGATGACTTAACGGGCAGAGCAGAATTAGAAAACATAGGCTTTAATTATGGAGGAACTTAAGCTAGAATTTAATGAGAAGAAGCCACTTGACGTTATTGGTATTGTTTTTCCACCCAGTGAACTTCACATAAGAGACCTATTTCTTCTGATTTCTTCTGGATTTCTTCTGGAGGTTCTGTTCATCTCCAGTGTTTTGGGGGACAGTAGCTCCAGGATGGTCTTAGGCATTGACTGTGGTCAGCAAGAACGTCAGCAAGGCAAAACAGAGATCAGCCGAGGCTGTCACATAGCAGGGCAGGAGACAGCAATGATGGGGAGTTACTACACCAGTGAATAGTTACAGGGGAGAGTAATTGCAATGCAAGTAAAGATTTAATATTCTGAGGAATCTAAGACGTTATGGAGCTTTTTTTGCATGGAAACACTATGGGGCAGTGCAAGACTCTCTCTGCCCTTGAGGAGTGATGGTGCAGAGGGCAGTTTCTCGTGGAGGACATACAAGAATCAGGGTGGGGAGGCACAAGCTGTTTTCAAATGATGTGGCCACACACCAGCTAAGGCCATCTGCTCCTGGAGCTGACTTTTCAAGAAAGGACTTATTTCCCCCTCTACTCCTTTCTGCAATTTGTAATCCTCTACTCTTTGAAAAAAAAGGGAAAAGCATATCAATATTGGAGTTCATAGCATACCTGCTCCACCACCAACACTTAGAATATTGATTGTAGACTTCCCGTTTCCAATACTGAAAAACATTATTTATACATTTTAGGACAGCTATCCAGTAGAGAGCGTAACATCCATTTTGTGAAGCACCAGAGATCCCATGAAGACTAAAATCTGCAGGACAAAATCCAATGCAACGTGTGCATGTATAGGCATGCCTGTGAGCTGGCAGGATGGATCAGATTCAGAACTCTGCTCTTTGGAGATTCCTGACTTCCAGTTATTTTGTCAGTTTGTAAAACCTGCTTTTATTGTGAGTGCATACAAGAAGCAGCGTGCCTTCTCCATGTCTGTGCTTCGAGGACCAGAGACATCCCTGGGTCTGGACCAGCAGCTGAAAAATTATTTGTAGAAGTTTTACATTTTGCAAAATGGGGAGGAAGAGAGGAGAGTATAATGCGTTTGAAATCCCTTAGCAAGGCTTTGGCAGAGCCATAAATCCCTGGGCCCAGAGAAGGGCCTCGCCAGAACCAGGATTTGACCCCAGTTGCCTGCTGCCTGAGCCAGCCCACAAAGCGAGGGGTCCAGCGAAAAACACGCATGGCCGGCAAAGCAGAAGCATTATTTACACATACTAGAAAGAGCCTAAATATTACCTGAAAAGATTACTTTTAAAAAGATGCTTTCAATCAAACTTAACGTGAGAACGTAATATCTGTTAGTGCATTTTAGAGCTGATTCAGGGTAAGCTATATTTGCATGCAGGAAAACAATCCAGCCTTATCTCCTCCCTGCTAGGCAGGCTCCGTCCCGAAGAACAGCCCTTCAGCGGCGTGTGCAAATGAAATCTCCAGCCAAGTCCTATCAGAGACCTACAGACAGGGCGGCCGGCGGGGAACAGCAATCTGCCTCTTGCAGGCAGCCCCCCGAGCCCATCACCGCCGCGGGACCATGCCCCGGGCTGTCCTTCAGCTCGATGTGGCCACCTCCGTGTTACCTCGCTATCACGGCCGGCAGCTGCCCCTCCATGAACTCCCGCATGCACTGGTGCTCGGTCGAATTCGCGAGGAAGAGGCGGAAAGACTGGAAGTATCTGGCGGGGTCGGTGGACAAACACCTCATGGGCGATGCCATGCTGGGGGTCGGAAGGGTGCAGGAGGGGACAGGTTGCTCCCTGCAGCTCTTCTTTCAGACCTAGAGAAGGAATAACAAACGCCGGAGAGGTAAAAAACAGCACACACTTGGACTTTGCTCCGCATCCTTGGTCCTGCTACTTTGCCTTAGAGCATTTTAAAAAGTATTATGCAATTTTGTCATAGAAGCTGTAAATCAGGTTTAAGCAGCAAAGGGTAATATATCACCTTTAATCTGTGCAGAGGAAATGCCAACATTTTTTAACTGTGCTGACACAGGGCTCTGTTAAAACCCAATAAAAGGGTCTTTAGACGGTTCTTAAATAAAAGAAAAATTCCCCTCTTTCTTGAAGACATGGAGAGGCTCCAAGGGCTTGGTCTGGATTAGAAGAAAGTGCAACACACATCTCCAGAGATGCTGGCAGATGTCTCTATCTGGTTTTTTAAGCTTTTGATGTTCTTAAAGGGAATGCTGATTGTGGGGTGAAAACAGTACAAACCTTATAAATGCACTCTTTATTTTTCTAGTTCCTCTGGAGATAATGGTATGATTCCCATGGGCTAAGTAGTTAATTCACAAAAGCCACGTGAGTTACTGGAAGGGATGTTGTGCTAAACCTGGCTTACACAGCGTCGGGAGCAGGGGAGGCAGAGCGTGCTACCAGGAAACATTGGGCTGTACCTTGAAAAGTGCACAAAGATATGTTCATCCTGTCTTAAACTGCAGTTGAAGTGTATCACGTCTTGTCCTAACTGGCAAGGAGAAAGAGTTCCTCTTCCTTCTTGTGAAGGCTTAAAGAACACACTGCATCTCTTACCATCAGATCTGATTTTCCCGCAGAGGTTACGTCCCAGCCACCTCTCGTTATTTTTATTGCTCCCTTTAGACTGTCTCCAGCCAAGCCCTGTTGTTGTTGAAGTGCAGCAGCCAGGGGCGAAAGCGTCCCACCCGCTGAGGTCCCCCGGCTCCCAGTGCAGCCAGGACGGCTTCCCTCGCCCCACCGAGACCCCACGCCACTTGCCTTCACTCGCCAGTGTGACCACTGAAATACAAACCATGGGCTTTTTCCAGACTACTTCTCTTGTCCCTTTGAATTATAATTCTGTCTTCTGTTGTGCTCAAGTCCCTCCCATCGAATAACCACAGTCTCGTCCCTCCCCCAGATCATGAACGGAAACACGAAAGAGTAGCGGGCTCAGGTTCATACTCGTCATTACCTCCCTTTCTGGTGGTGAACTGCTGATAACTTTTCTGACTGACTGTGCAACCGGTTTTCCATCCACCCTCATTGAGGCCACGTCTTCCTCGCTTGCTTTTGAGAATGTCATACAAGATGGTGCCGACCCTAAAGCCCCTGTATAGGAGCGCCTCCTTCTCCCCTGTATGCTGGGACAGTTAGACCACTGGCAGAAAGATGGGCTTGGCAAAATTTCTCCCTGACATTTCCATGTTGCCTGGCCACCCCCTGATTCTCTTTCTGGTGCTGTCCTGGTTTCAGCTGGGATAGAGTTAATTTTCCTCCTAGTAGCTGGTATAGTGCTGTGGTTTGGATTTGGTGTGAGAAGAATGTTGATAGCACACTGATGTTTTAGCTGTTGCTAAGTAGTGTTTACGGTAGTCAAGGACTTTTCAGCTTCTCAGGCTCTGCCAGATGCACAAGAACCTGGGAGGGAGCATAGCCAGGACAGCTGACCCAACTGACCAATGGGGTATTCCATACCATATGACGTCATGCTCAGTATATAAGTGGGGGGGTTGGCCGGGGAGGGACGATCACTGCTCAGGGACTGGCTAGGCATCGGTTGGCAAATGGTGAGCAATTGCATTGTGCATCACTTATTTTGTACATTATATCATTATTATTATTATTATTATTATTATTATTATCATCATCATCATCATCATCATCATCATTATTATTTTCCCTTCCTTTTCTGTTCTATTAAACTGTCTTTATCTCAATCCACGAATTTTACTTTTTTTTTTTCCTGATTCTCTCCCCCATCCCCCTGGGGGGGCGGCGTGAGCAAACGGCTGTGTGGTGTTTGGCTGCCTGCAGGGTTAAACCACAACAGTGCTCACTCCTTCTAGGGACAGCTGTCGTGCTGAGCAGCTGCAGTTCCCCAGTTCCTCCTTCTCCTCCTGCCCCCTTTTCATAGAATCGTAGAATCATAGAATCATTTAGGTTGGAAAAGACCTTTAAGATCATCAAGTCCAACTGTTAACTGACCACTGCCAAGTCCACCACTAAACCACCACCATGTCCCTGAGCACCACATCTACACGTCTTTTAAATACCTCCAGGGATGGTGACTCAACCACTCCCCTGGGCAGCCTGTTCCAAGGCCTGACCACTCTTTCAGTAAAGAAATTTCTCCTAATGTCCAATCTAAGCCTCCCTTGGCACAACTTGAGGCCATCTCCTCTCGTCCTATTGCTTGTTACTTGGGAGAAGAGACCAACACCCACCTCACTACAACCTCCTTTCAGGTAGTTGTAGAGTGCGATGAGGTCTCCCCTCAGCCTCCTCTTCTCCAGGCTAAACAGTCCCAGTTCCCTCAGCCGCTCCTCATAAGACTTGTGCTCCAGGCCCTTCACCAGCTTCGTTGCCCTTCTTTGGACGCGCTCCAGCACCTCAATGTCCTTTTTGTAGTGAGGGGCCCAAACAACGATAACATGAGCTGCTTGGCTTTGCTCACCTTCCTTGCTGTACAATGTTAAAGATAACATCCAACTCGTGACATGTTTTGGTTTTGCATTCCATGAGCTACAACTCTACACATCCCAAAGGTTCCCACAGGAGGATGCGTAGCGAAGACTGGTGCTGACGCGCCTCCTCCAGCGCATGCTATTACCAGAGCCATTAGGTCAATTAGCAATGCCTGTTTATTGCTGTCCTTGAGGCAGTCCCAAAGACCAGCAACAACCTCCGCAGCCCAAGGTGTGATTTTTCCACCCATACCGCCGCTAAGGCAGACCCCACTTTCGGCATGTTCCCTGTGCCCTACCCTCTCAGACAGCACGGATGCTTTCAAGGGAAAAACCAGCAAACCCGAGTATGTTAAACAACAACAATGATGAAAAGGGCCTGGTAACAAGTAGATGGGAGAGCTTTAAAAACTTTCCTGGGTCCAGGATGCCCACGAGGGCCGGTTCAGAACAGCATAGGAAGGAGATGCCCCCCCCCGCCACAGAGCTCACCCCCTGCCACCTGCTCCAGTGAGCCTGGTGGTGTGCGATGAGAGGCAATCTGGCCCGCGCATTAGGCAGACAGACCAACGAATTGCAGCTGAATTGACTCTACTACATGCAGGAGCATCGCTCAAGGGCAGATCTCCCGCTGCCCACGCTACCCACCCAGCTCAGCCGCCACACATGAGCCTTGGACCGACATCCCCTCCTTTTCCCAGATGACCAGCACTCGAATCCCCAGCAAAATCTGAATTAACCTGAGAAAACCAAGTGTAAATGTTGCCAGAGAGAGTAAGGAAGCAAACACCTGGACATACGTCAGCTGAGAATTACTCACTGCTAACCCATCCTGAAAATAAAGTGGTATATTCCTTGTTTACCCATTCCTCTGCTCTGCTCAACTCCTCGATTTTTACTTTACGTGCATAAAGAGGCTTTGCCATTTGCCACTAACATATTTTACTACCTTCAATCTTGAAAAAATATTTTGCAGTTAATAAGAGGAGATTTAGATAATCGACCTTTTTTCCATGCCTTCTTCTACTTCCCATGATTTAATTTGCCCACGTCCTCTGCTCGGCGGTCTCTAATGAGCAGCTGAGATTCATTTTCATGTTAGGTGCAGTTCAAGGAATTTGTCTCATTTATTTCATTACGCTTTTGGCTGTTTGAATTTGCCCCATTTATTTCATTATGTGTTTTGTGGTTTGAATTGCAGCCAGTTAACTTTAAAAATGAGTAAAGAGAAGGAAGAAAAGGATTTTTTCTGAATCAGGCTGATAGAAACTTTTGGATAATAACGTTCACTTGCGCATGTTCCCTTCAGTGATAATCCAAATTTATACGTAGCTCCCTAAAAAAGATTGAGGAGTTTTGAAAACAGACTCCGTGTTTACGCTGCAGTTGCTCGATCCACCCCGGCTTGCGCTGGTGCTAGCAGAATTAAACCTGCTTTAAACTCACCGGAAAACTTTTTAAACCTTCCCCGCGAAGCCAGAAAACAAAGCGAGCGTGCCCTCAGATGTAAACTATTTGCAGTAGGAGCTTGGGCTTATTAGCACAGGGTTACAGCTTGTGGCTGCACACCAGCAAAACAGGGATCCCTCTCGGAGGAGGCTGATGGAAGCTGTTAAGCTCGTGCTTAACAGGCAGCCGTACTCACCTGCGAGCGGTCTGTGCCTCTCGGGGCGGCGGGCTCCCACGGTGCGATGCCGCTGCGGTGCTCGGGCCGCGCTCCCGGCCGGCCACCTTCCCGGCGGCTGCTGCCGTCCCACCCCCGGGGCCGCGACGTGGCAGCACGGAGGAGGTTTTGCTGCCTGAGATAGGAGCAGGGAACTTCATAACCTTGTACGGCAGCAGCTGCCTGCAGAGGCAGAGGGGACAGTTTAAAGCCTGCCCGCCGTGTCCAGCCGGCACCCTCGGGGTGATCTGCAGCGGCTGTCCCAAAAGAGACACCTGGCACGGCCACCAACACACTGGGAGCATTTAGACACGGAGATCTATCAGCGTGTTAATTAGAGTCTGGATGAAAAATAAAGCCCTGCCGCTGGTATATAAGAAATATGACTCTTGACAAATTGGAAATAGTTGTCTCAGTGTGTGGCACACGGCAATATACAGTATTATTTACGGTCTGCCTATAGAAGCCTACCGTTATAGATTACTTTGCTTTTTAGCTGGTTTTCTTGCCAGCAGCTGAGATTTTGCTTATCCCCTACTTTCCAGGGCTTAAGCAATGTGAAGCATTTTCCAAGTTGTATGAACCCTCCACAGCCCTGTTATGAGCAGTTTTATCCCAGGGAACACGCGCGTGGAAAAAAGCACTGACCCATGTCTGCTATCACACCGCGCTTTGGTGTTCAGAGCATTAATAAAATATTTGCCCTGTGTGTGCCTCAAATTATTCATTGTTCCTTCATGTGCTGTGAGAAGGAGTTTTTTTGAAGTTAAATGAAGAAGTTTTCCTTCTGGACTTAGATGGAGAAATGAACTGTTCACATTGCAAAAGTCATATAAAATAATACCAGTAATATTAATAATCATGCTTTCAAAGGCACAGTTATGGGCAGAACGGCTATAGTTTGACATTTAGCTGAAAGTTTACTGAAATGAAGATTTTATATCAACAGTTAAAATTGTTCAGCTAGAATGATGACTGTGTGGGACGGCAACACCCGCTGCATTTTTTTCTCTCCGTACACAGCACCATTTCTAAACCACTTGGAGGGAAGGAGGTCCAAAGCCCTTCACCAAGGAGCCAGCTGAGAGCCGCAGGGCCACGGCGTTTCGGTACCTTCTGCTGGTCCCTTGGCAAAGAGGGATGTCAAAACCGCGCAGGAGGGACGAGCAGCTCCACAACTGTTTTGTCGTTTCAAATCGATGATCACGACTTCATTTGCAAGAGGCATTTTAAGGAAAATGAAACCTCAGCTACTCTGTCAGATGGCTACAAACTGAGCCAGCTTCTCTTGGCTTGCAGAGTCCCAGCGAATGCTCATTCTGCAGCAATGGCTCCCACCCAGGCTGTGTGTGCAAACCCTGCTGCAGCGGCAGCCGTGCAATGCCGTGCAAAGCCCTGTCCCGGCTCCGTACCAGCGATAAGCACCGCTGTTCAAACATAGCTGAACAGCAAGGTCAGTGGTGTTCTCCTGGTTTTCTGTGCAGTTCTGGAAATCCGGATTAATCACCAGAGCTGTGCAAGTTGGTCAAAAGAAAATAAACTCAGTGCATCTGGCCCATGCTTTTCTCCCTCCACTAAAAATGATTTTTCCAAGCGCCAGTTGCCATTTAATATGAAAGCCTAAGTTTAGAGAGCCAAAAATAAAAATTATACGCATCTGGTGCTTTTAAGTGCTTTATGAAAACAAAAGATGCTGCTCTTAGTTTGCTTCTTTAATTTCCCCTGGAGACACATGCTGTGAGCTTTAAGCCAAATCCCAGCCGTTTCAGTTCGACGTGAGCTCAGTGTTGCCCTAGTGCCGGGTAAATGAGGCGGGGGGATCCTGCACCGTTGCCTAGACCTTACTTTCCTTACTTACCTTCCCTTCCCAACGGCGTCTATATGATGTGCTGCAGAGGCACCTGCGCCCAGGGCAGGGCTGTGCTGAGCCGGAGGCTACAAGCCAGCAGAGAAGGGCAGGAGCCAGGACGGGGGCTGGCATCACTCTGCAAAATGAAATCCTGCGGAGAAGCTTGTCACACCGCCCTCAGGCAGATCTGCGGTTTTGTTCATTAATGTGGTTTTACACTGTTTAACGTCAATATTTAGAAAAGAAAAATCACCTCCCTGTGCTATTTTACCATGCGTCCTGCTATATACAGCACTGTCCTAGGTGGCAGGAGGCCGAGTTATTGAAAGGAGATCCCACAAGCCTTGAGGGCATCAATATTTGGGAAATAATAGCTATTGTGCATTAAACATCTCTCTGTCATGACAGCTTAGGGGATAATTCACAACTCTGTAGGTACTTGGCCAACAGTAACGTCGTATAATATTAAAACACAAAATTGTGAGTAAGACGAGTCCACCCAGAAACCTGGCAAGGACCCAACTAGTTGTCACTGGCCCCTTAGGCGAGGGGAGAGCTGGGAACAGTCAACATCTGCAGATCATTTCTTTCTCTGGAGTACATCTGCGTGGGTTTTGGCTGAAAATTTGTACTCTGGGAAGGAGGAGAAAGGAGTTAAATGTTACGGTCTTGGTCCAAATGAATCATTGTAATTTCTTCTCCCAGGGATGCTGCGAACGATGCTGGGAGACGGCCCTCGCTGAAGGAGGAAAGGTGCGGGGGAACGTGTCCTGCTGCACGCTCCTGGGGTGGCCACCAGCCGTGCCCAGCAGCAACGCAGGATTTCCCATAGGTTGTGCTGATCCACAAGCTCCAACAGCCTCCTCGGTCCCATGGCAGAAGTGGGAATAGCAGCACGAAAGTATCCACTGAAGATTTAGAAGCGTTGTGATGACTGGTTAATTAACTGATGCCTTCAGAGATGAAAAGTGCTATCTAAGCCAACAAAAAAAGATGGGTACGTACAGGGCATTGGGACTGGCTGCTGGTTACATGTGAAGACAGGCGATTACAGGCATAAAGCTGTGTAATGCTGATTTTTATCTTGGAAGGGCCGGAATAGCCCATCGGTCATGCGCATGGCTGCAGTGACCCTCGCTTGGGCGAAGATCCATCCCTTTGGAACAGGGACTGAAGCCTGGGGTCACAGCTGAGCAAAGCTGAGCTTGGGAACAGGCAGGGGAGGGCTCCATGTGTAATGTCCCCTCTGCCTTAATAAAACCTGAGAGTCCAAAGTACGGTGGTCAGATCTAGGAAACCGGATTTTCAAGAGGCAGCAGGGGTGGGAAAGGCTGGGCAAGAAAGATCTAATTTCTATCCTGTCACCAGACTTCAAAGCATCTGTAGATGGACCAAATATCCGAGCCTAGAGATCCAGGAGTTTATTGGGCTTACCTCTGGATCTGATTTAATCACCTCAGCCAGCCCGACAAAAGCAGAAGCTAGACGTTGCTTAATGTCTAAAGAATTATTTCTGCTGTCTTCTAATAAAGTGTGCTGGTGTAAGCTGGGGTTGATAACAAGATCGCTGTGCTCGGGTAGCAAAATCTCATTTTACAGGACAACCGAACTGTCAGTGCCAAAGAGCAGACAGGTTATTGTTCATGCTCCTCCAAGGTTGCTTTTATTAAAATGGAAATTTCCAAAGCTTTGCATGCACACACACGCGGCCACGGGTGCAGACATCCCTTCGGGGGGGAGAGGGGCCAGCTGCAAGGCCACAGCCGCCCTCTTCCTCCTGCAGCTCAGTAGTTGCAGCCCTTACAAACTGGGGTATCCCGGGGGATGCAGCACAGCTGTCCCTGACCCAGGTGAAGGGGTCCATGTCTTCACAGCCCCCATCCTCACCACGGCCTTGGGGTGGCTTTGGCAGGTACGGCAGCCTCGGGCGGGTGCGATGTGCTCCCCCACGGCTGCACCCCATGAATTTCCCATGCGATTTGGGTGAGGATTTGCTCTCCCTCCTCAAGCCCAGCATAGGCATCATCACCTTCAAATTGGGCCTTTCACATTTTGGGCTGCTGCAGCTCTTCATGCAAGAGGGGCGCAGCACCCCAGCCCCTCTCCAACACGGCCAGACTCAAACCACCGCAACTGGTTCATCCCGCAGGCAGTCCCCACCCTTAAAATAGAATGGAATAGAATGGAATGGAATGGAATGGAATAGAATAGAATAGAATAGAATAGAATAGAATAGAATAGAATAGAATAGAACAGGACGATTTCAGTTGGAAGGGACCTCCAACGATCATCTAGTCCAACTGCCTGACCACTTCAGGGCTGACCATAATTTAAAGCATGTTATTAAGGGCATTATCCAAATGCCTCTTAAACACTGATGACAGCAAAAAACAAACAAACAAACAAAAAAATATAGCAAAACAAAATAGCAAAAATTAACACCTGGCTGTATTTTCACTTTGTGTTGTCCTAATACACTGAGCAACTGCAAGAGGCCAAACCTGAACTTGGCTACCGAGAACAATTTGTTCAACAAATGTGTCCTTTTATCTTCCCAAGTATATCTGATGAACAGATTAAATTTTTACAAACGTGTGCATTAGTTAGAATATTTTTTCCCCCTGCCCAAAGTTAATTGAACCAGAGATTGTTTATGAAATATCTCATTATGGAGTACTCCAAACTTCTGGCTTGTAATTAGTGAAATAAATCAGTGCTCCATTCCCAGACTGAAAAAAAATAATTTTTAGAGTATTTCAATTAGTAATTTGAAACTGAAATTCTTAATTAAATTAATCTCAGAAAGAAATTCAAGTTCCAAAAACTGTTGGTAAGGGATTTCATTATTGTGTCCGAGTTTGGAGGAGGTAAAGGATGGTGCACACCTTCACCAGCTGGTACTCCTTACCAGAAAGGGCTGGTAGAAAGTGATGCTGCTACAAATCACCCCGAGCGTACAGCTCTCGTCCTACAAAGCCACGAGGCAGCGATGGACCAGACACGAGACGCCCAGCCTCTCGCTGCCCCTCAGCGGTATGCAGCTCATTTTTTTCTTGGGACTTCAATCTCTGCCAAGAAACTAGTGCCTGTGCTGGAGAAGCATGAAGGACTCGGCAAAGACCTGGCTCAGGTTATTGGTGTCATGGGAAGGCAGAATTGTGCCAGGGAAGAGGAGCTGGGTTTTCTTCTTTGCCACTTTTGCTGCTGATTTAGGTTTTCTACACATTTTAGTAAGCAACAATCATTCATTATAAAAAAGCAATTTTTAGGGCATTTTACCCATATATGGGAATAATTATTTTCTCTTTTCAAGAGGCAGTGGTACGAGGACAGAACTGACAGAAATACCCAACTACCTATAAATGAAAAAAAATACCATCTGGGACATTTTTTTTCAGAGACTGTCACATGGGGCCGCCCCTGGTGCCACGCTAACTCAGCGGAGCTTCAGACCCACTGGTGATAGAGGCACGAAGCCATACAGAAGTCATGCAGCTCTTAATACCTGCTCATCTTTTAAATCGTTTTCACTTGTAACAGCAATAGTCTGTTATTTATTCCGAAGCACATATTCCTGGCTCAGAAGATCACTGTCTTTCCGATACCTATGCAATATCCACTTGCGATCGGCACCTTCAGCGTTATTAATTTCCCCTTACCTCCTCCTCTAGCTGTTCCCTAATGAGCTCGTGCGACGAAGAGGATCTGAACGAGCTGCATTTGAAAAGCAATCAACTGAAATTAGAAGGGCTTTCTTCTAGCCCGTGTGTGGGAAGCTGTCACCCCCCTGAGCACACGGCGCTGACGTCTGCTGTCACTCCGGCTCTGACACGTTAATGCAGGCAGCGCAGCGGCTGCCGTCGCAGCCTTATTTTGACAACTGAATATTCCACTTGCAGCTCCTCGGCGTGGTTCACATGCCTCCTAAATCTCTTTGCTTGAAGTGTAATATTTTCGTGCCATTCATATCTCTTCCTGTGGGAACTTATGATAAGCTTTGGAAACGGCTTAGGCACACTCACTCCCCTCGGATGGCGGTAGCCGCGTACGAATCTCATAGTCAAAATCTTTGCATTAAGATGACTGTAAAAGCATGTATTAGGAACACTTCAGATGTCTGTAAGCCATCATTCGTGCCAAACCCCAGCATTCAAATTACCCTGACCTGGTAAAGAGTATCCTTTTGACAAAATCTGTTTTCTTATCTTTAAGTCTCCGGGATCCTGGTCCGGCTGGCAG
Organism: Calonectris borealis; assembly: GCF_964195595.1. Taxonomy (NCBI): domain Eukaryota; kingdom Metazoa; phylum Chordata; class Aves; order Procellariiformes; family Procellariidae; genus Calonectris; species Calonectris borealis. Next base: position 7,135,797 of record NC_134317.1, read on the forward strand.
CTGTCAGCACCAGCACAGGGGTGGCATTCCCACCCCGTGTCTGTACAGTCCAGAGCCGATGCACCACTTTGGGCATTAAATTACTGTGGCAACCTGTATATACTAAGCATCTGACATGGTCCATATGTCTTTTGAAGACTTTCTGCTTCCTGAGAGAGAGAAGGGTGTCCTGGACACGGGGCTTCGCACCCAGCAAGTCCAGCCCCGCCCTACCACCCACTTGCCTTTGCCTTTTTTTCTTTGCCTTTTTTTCTTCTCCTATTTTTCTTCCAACCCCCAAGTCTTTTTCCCTTCTGCCAACTTCATTACAATGATGCGATGTTCTCACAGGTTACTGATGAAAATACATTTGATAACAGAGGGCCAGCGAGCACCCGGACCGCCTGCGTGGGAAGCCGGCTCAGCAACACCCGACTTTCTCAGGGGAACCGCGTGGCCCCAGACCCCCCCTCGGCACAGATGGGAGGAGAAGCTCAGCCACGCTGTTGCTATTTCTCCCAGGCCTAACAATGGGTCAAAGGTGGAGGAATAAGGAAAATAAAGATCAAATACCGCTGCAAGCAGCGCGGGATGGACACGGAGGGCTGCTCGCCTCCCCCTCTCCAGCCCTTGATTTTCAGCAAAAAAACTTACACAGCGGAGTAAGTGCCACTGTGTGACTCCTAACCACAAAGCAAACTGCACCTAGGACCACAGAAACAGGCTGAAATTTTTACAAAACTGAGATTAACAATGATCTCACTCTGCTTTTTTTTTTTTTTAAATGCCAGATGTTATGACCAACTACCGTCACGTGCAATTAGACCCTCGGACGCTGCTATTCAGGGTGGAAAGCGAGATGGTCTGTGGCCCACCGAGACCTCGTAATGCCATGCTGTAGCTTGGCTTTGAGTATAACCATGCTTTAATTTATGCTATATTTTTTACTACAGTTCAGACTAATAGATTAGTTTCAGTGCTGAGCGTACCACCTACTGCCAAAAAGGGTTGCAAATGTGGAATTTCACAGTGAAATATCAGTGCAAAACCACTGTTTCCTTGCTAGCACTTATCAGCGCTAGGTACATGGATCATGCCAAAGCCCTTGACACGGTACTAGAGCATTGCTCAAGTGAAAATGAACAAGAGCTTTTCATGGCAGCTAGTGCTGTCATTTTGGGTTTTTTTAATTACAACTTAATTTGGAGCCAAGAGGAGCCTTGACTGGAAAGCTCCTCCCCACAGAGTACATTCATGTTTTAACAAGGGATGACGAAAAGGCCATCTTAAAACATTCCTAGAAGTAAAACTACTGCGGATTTTCCCTCCCTCTGTGAAAAGTCATTCCCAAAGAAATGACTGTTGTTTCCTCAAGCCCTAAACTGAAGGCGTATTTATTTGCACTGAAGCCAGACGTGAAGAATTTTTTCTGAAAAGGAATTTTTTGGAAGGTGACGAGTGGGAGAAGGGGGCTGTGAGGGATGCTCACAGGTAGCCCGACTGTCGGCTTGCAGCAGGGTGGACCTGGAAGGAGGCAGCTTAGTGCTGCACCCGCGGTCCCCGATCGCATCCTTTTTGCTCCTGTCACAGCCCAAGTAATTGCCATTCCCAGCACCATGTCCTTGCCTTTTCACTCGCCCTCCTTATCTACTGCATCCTTCCCTTTCTGCCCTGCAGGCCTACAACTGTTGCTTATAATAATGGTTTTTTAATACCATTTCTATCTCTCGCCTCAATCCAGCCAGTGCCATTGTAGGCAGTTTCCATGTGTCACTGCTTCTTTCAAACATCATATCCTCCTGCAAGATACCAACACGTCCGACTCAGCCTGGCCACTCTCTCCTTTGTGCAGGCTTTATATTGCAAGTTATTTAAACTCCCAGCTATTTTCCTGATTAAATAAACCCAGGACCAGTTACTCTAAAGGTATCAGGGTTTTATTAGAAAGCTATGTTGCCATCTTGTTATTTTGATCCCTATTCACCTCTCATCTTCCCATAGACAAAAGCCTCTGAGTTTCTTTATATATACATGTATTCATGTTTTTATTGAGCAGGAATCCTCTTTGCAATCTCTACTCTGAGATGAGCCTGCTCTGCAGATCATAGTCAGTGTTTTACTTGGGTTTGATTTTGTCTCTGCGCTGACAAACCCCTAGTGAAGATAACGGCGACAAAAGAAGGACTTCAGGGTTTGGTCCTGATTTCAGTGATAGGAGTTCATCTCCTTGTCACCTGCTTGTCTCCCTGTTGCAGCCACATCCAGATTCTGGGGGGACCGGGAAGAGTAGGGGAGGGCGGCGGGGAATATCTTTCGGGTTAGGATATGCAAGGATGGGTATGGTACATGAAAATGCAAAGCAAACTGAAATTCATTAAAGTGTAGCCGTTATGTCAAAGACAGATAGTTGAAAAAATACACCATCTTGCTATAGTTAATGGATTTTACTAACCGTGCCGTTCAGAGGCCAGAGGAGGGAGACCTGGGCTGTGGTTGTACTCCCTGGCTCCGGGATGCTTCCTGGTAACGCGGGGTTAAAGCTTCAGCCTCCAGCCTCCAGGCATGAAAATGCAAAAGTGGTCCGGCTCTGGCTTTCCAGAGGCAAACATCTGCACAGCCACAGGTGAATAAAAATGTGGAAACATGCAGAAATCATCAGGGCAGCTGGGGATTATCTATTTATTTATTTATTCCTCACTATTTCAACCTGCAAACAACACTCCCTGTTACGACATCCTGTTCCAGCCGCTTTCTGTTAGGCACAATGTCTCACCAGGACTAGAGCTGCACCAGCACCGGGGCACGAGCTCCACAAAGGACACTGCTATTTTGGGGGTGCCTACAAGTCCAATCCCACCTGCCAATTAACAAATTGAAGTGTCACTCAGACTGATCCCAGCATGCACAGAAAACCTGGCATTTTCTCCACCGCACTACAACTTTTTTCCCCAAGGCACATCCCACCCTCGGGAATGCGGCATAGGGGCAGTTCTCGTGGGTCTCTTCACTTCTGACTAGATGTAGGGTAGCAGCTTTCACAGTCACCCCCTGATCCAGCTGGGCTAGAGTTTATCCCTCCCCGACCTAAATTTTCCCGAAGAGAGCACAAAGCAGACCGAGCGCTGCGGACCAGAGTCCGTGTCCATGGCTGGCATGGTAGAAGGAAAGTGGGGACAAGTTAGGGATGTGTTTTATAAAAAGTAGCACAAGAAGAGCCATCACTGTCCCCTCCCAGCTGTGATGGGCTAACAGAAAAACCTCAACTCCCACCCCTCAAAAAAAAAAAAAAAAAAACCAAAACGAAAAAACCAAAAAACTGGCTAACTGAGTCAAAACTCAAAATTCCCCAGAAGAAGTGAAAACCAAAGCACACACCACAGAAAGGGTAATTTGGCAGGTAAGGGCTAAGGCAAACCCAGGGGACTTCCAGCCTCACCCCAGCATGGCCTGAGGCCACCTGCTTTGTCTATGTTCTGTATGGCGGGGACAATCCTCCTTTTGTCCCCTCACCTTGTTGCATAGGTGGCAGAAGAGGTTTGTGGGGCTCCAGGTGTTGCTATGATTAAAACTGAAAGACATCTGCATAGCTTATAACTCCTACAGGTGATATTTCTCCAGCTCCTATCTTCAGGATATGTGTGTAAAATACTCCTGTTGATTCTAACTGATCTTAGAGCAGCCCCTCACTTCCAAGTTACGTTGGCCAGCTCCAGGCAAAATGGCTTGTCCCTGTTGTATCATTGAGGGAACTGAAAAAAGCAAGTCTGAGAATAGCAATGAAAGTAGAAGAAAACAGGAGGCAAGTGTAAAGGCAGGGCTGTTTGCATAAAGACTTTGATAAGATATTAGGTAAGTCCATAGGTCAAGGTCCAGGAGGGCTAGAAATCCACCGATGCCCATAAGTGCAAGCTGAGGCTTGGGGAAGCCCCTAAATGACTGGTAGCTGGGTGGGTATATGAAATAAAACCCAAGCACATGTTCTGTTTCAGTGAGCGGTAGCTAGCGGTAGCTTCTCACGGGCTTCTTGTTGCTCTTTCTTAGTAATTAGTAATTCGGTTGCAGCACAAATAGTTCCTGTGGTGTAAAACACTGATTGAGGCAGAGGAGAGCGGTGATCGGTGGGTTGGGCAGATGCTGCTTTCCCCCGGCTGCGGGGTGGCCGGGCAGGGGATGGACCTCTGCGATGTCCCCTGTTTGCACAGTGGTTTTGCAATGCCCACGGGCTGTCCTGCACGGTGGAGAGCTGCCATTGCAGGGAACAGGCAGCATAAAGGGAAAAATGAAGGAAAACTTGTATTTACCTCTCCTAATGGAAGGAATCCATCAAGTCAGGTAACAAGAGACAAGGTAAAATTGCTGGATTTGGTCACCCATGAGACGAAAGCACCAGTTTTGATGAAGGAGCCCAGTTTCTTCCTAACCCAGTAACATGGTCCAGTCACGATTATCCTCTTTCACCATGTTTTTGTCGGTGGCTTAGAACAGAGGGATTTTTGGGGAGGGGGATAGTCACAGACCATCCGGGATTTTGGGATGGGGATAGTTACAGACCACCAAGCATCCTTCTCTCAGCAGTGCTGCGGCACCGAAGCCCTCTGCCTTGCTGCAGACCGAAGCACGACAGCCTCCTCCCAAAGTAAATGACCTTAAGGCCAGCCAGAAAACAAGAATTTAATTTTGTGAAACATTTGGTTTGTTCCATGGGGACTTAATTGCCTTTTGTTTTGCTTTTGTGCAAAAATGAAAGTGTTCGGCAGAAAGAAATGCACTGCAGATAAGCATATAAACCAGGGATTAAGACACTCACTGGGGAGATGAGAACCTCTACATCAAATCTTTGATTTATTCCAGGAATTGGGCTTCTGTTAATCACCTATTTTTTGGTTCATTGGTCTAGTTGTATTTTGGGATGAATGTACCATTTTGTCACATCAGAAATAAAACATTAATAGGAATGTACCGTTAAGTTGGAGGATGCTTGTACCCATTGAAAAGAAATAAATGATGCTATAATTAAGGTTGAAAAATAATTCACTCAAAAACCCTGGAACATTTACAGAATGCAGAAATGCAATGCAAATTTTCACGCTTGAAATATTCATAAGTGATTTTGTGAATCATTACAGTTACCGTGTAAACAGTGTTTTAGGTAGCCAGTGCTTTGCTCTCGGTTTCATGCTCACCCTCCTACAGGTTGAGGAGTTTTATAACCTTCCATCACACCCGGTGGGTCTGGTGTGTTGATGCTGGGCTGTCCCACCTTGGAGATGGAGGCACCTCAAGGGCTGGGCAGGAACAGGGCATGGCTTTGCCAGTGCCGGGACCCCTGGGCTGAGCTGGGGAAGAGCCAGAGCTGGCCGTGTTTCAAGCAAGAAGAAGGACCTGTGGCCACCCCGGGAAGGTGAGGACAGGGCCTCAGCTACGGGTGTCAGGGGTTTAATGCATTTCAGCACTGTGGTCCCCAGCCCTCCCCATGGATCTGGGTTTCACACTGGGAACCATCACCAAGACATTTCATAGAATCACAGAATCATTAAGGTTGGAAAAGACCTCTAAGATCATCGAGTCCAACCATCAACCCAACACCACCATGCCCACTAAACCATGTCCCTAAGCGCCTCATCTACATGTCTTTTAAATACTTCCAGGGATGGTGACTCAACCACTTCCCTGGGCAGCCTGTTCCAAGGCCTGACCACTCTTTCAGCAAAGAAATTTCTCCTAATGTCCAATCTAAAATTTTCCTAATGTCCAATTTGCAGCATCCTTCTTTGCTGCAGCCAAACCCTTCTCTGCACCAAACCCCGCGGCAGCTGCTGGGCCAGTACCACGAGGCACTGCCTCCTAAAAAGTGTTTTTCATCCCTCTCCCAGGCTGGAGCTGCTTCCCCATCCAAATTCAGTGCTGGTAGAGGAGCCCGAGGGCTGCCAGGGTGACTGACACCTCCAGCAGCATCAGAGGTGTGAGTGGGGCAGGTACCCCGCTATCGGCCGGGCAACCCAGGGGGACAAAAAGGGGCAGAACAGGGGTTTGGGCAGCTGGGACTGTTGAGGCTTTAAGCAAAGGCTCTCCCGGTCTCTGCAGCTGAGCTTGGGCCCCTTTGTGCACCAGGGCCCAGCGCTTCCACAGCCCCTCCGGCTGCTCCTGCTTCCGACATTGCGGTTAGGATTTTGGGGGGACGGGGCACGCTGTGAAGAGCCAACCTGGCCTTAGTTTGGATGCTCCAAAATGCAGACATCGAGAACTTCCCCAGCACTCTTAAAAGCTGCATCTACCATACACTTTCAAAGGAGCTTAATATAAAATTTGGAGCCTCCTTTTTCCAGACAGAGGTTTTACAGCATGGGAACAAGGCAGAAAAGTTGGGCAGAAGGAATTCTTTTTTCCTTGTTGCTATTTACTGCAATTTGCCTCAAGGATTTTCTTGCTTCAGAGCAAGGGAGGGTGATCTTTAGCAATCCTTCAAAAATGGGGCATATCTCTGTTTCAGGCCCCTGAAGCTGAGCTCAGTACCACAAAGAGAAGGGGACCTTCCTGCAGCTGGGGAGATGAAGCTATGCCACACAAAACTGGGTGTTGTAGTAACATGATAATGCCATGAAAAACCTGGATAAAAATACTCCTTATTCTTCCATTGATCAGCTCTGTTTAAGCTGAATGTACCAGGTTTGCTGGGCGAAGTAACCTGTCAGACACCTGAATAGTGACTGTTTAATTTTCTTAAAGTTAATGGAGAGAGTGCCCGTAATTACACATGGCCTTCTGTAACTTCTCAGCTTTCATGATGAAGTAGGAGACAGCATTATGGCACTTACGGCTATTGATTATTTAAACTAATGGACTGAGACTGATTGAATCTATTGCCACAGCCAGGGGATTCTGCGTTGTGTTTGTTTCTTTTATGAACTCAATAGAAAACATCTCTCAAACTGCAGGGTAGAGAGCTGGGTGGACCAGTGAGCACCAAGGTCCAGGCTGCTCCAACCACAGTACTGGGGTGAAAGAAGTGAGTTCTTCACCTCGATGTGCCTCCACAATCAAATGTCTTGAGACCAAAGCTGCTAGGTTAATCCTTGTCCCACTGGTATACTTCTCATTTGTGGTCTAACGTAGGTTTTTCGTGGGACTGTCTTGCTAAATTACATTCAAGTGCAAGAGATGGAAAATATAAGAAAGTGCAGAAATGTATGAGATACAGTAAATGTCTGAGGGGTGCTGAGGGAATGGCAATAAAAGTTTGTTCATCTAACAGACTTCAGTGCTGGTCTCCCTAGACAGCTTGCCTAGATCAATCCAACAAAGTCTGTCATATCACAGACATTTTTGAGATAATTTCATGTTGAGCTTCAATTGGATAGCTAGTGCTGAAGGCAAAGCTCAGCAGGTTTACAACTACACCTAAATTTCCTTGTCATTACCAGGATATATCAAATCCAGCCTTCAAATTGTTTATTTTTGTTAGGTATTCAGCCCAAAATTAGCTCCTTTTGTACCTCCCGGAGGGCAATGGGAAAGATACGAAGCCGTTCTGCCTTTTCCCTGAACCCAGGCCAAAGGCTGGCCAGCACCTCGGCCATCCAGGCACTACCCAGACATCTGGAGCCATAAAAGCCACTTTGCTTTGCACGGGTGACAATACAGTCCCCACGGGCCATTCAGGCTTCCAGGAAGAGCTTTGTGCCGTGCCATTTCCCTGCTTCAAGAGGAGATGTACAATGAGCGCCAGACAGCATGGCTGATGGAAACTGCTCCTGTCAAGAACCTCTGGGGTTTATTATGAGATTAGGATTTTGGCTGATGAAAGCAACAACGCTGAGGCAACCGATTTGACTTGTACCACCACTGGCTTGGTGTTGTGTAATATTTTGATTATGCACTGAGAGTGATATAACATTAGCATGGTGCAGAACATATGGATTAAAAACTGCCTGGCTGAATCACTCAAAATGTAGGTGAAAAAACAAAGACTTCAAAATAAAGACTACTCCTAGCTCAGAAAAAAATATTAGGGACATAGGACAGCAATTAGATGGTCTACCTGGTGGATGGGCTGCCTGATGCCAGGCTGATGGCTCTGAAAATAAGTGTTACGCATTTAATAATACTTCTGTAGTGCTATGTTTACAAGGGAGAAATCTGCCATGGGCCGGAGCCACAGAGCAGGCAAAAACAGGCAGCAGGAAAGGGACGGCTGGACAACCTGGTGTTCATACACACAGAGCATTGTCCCTGTGCTAAAGGCACAGGTTACTGAGGAAAATGGTTCAGAACTTTTGAAGATATAATTTAATCTGAAAAAAAAGGAAAAAAAGGCTAAAGTCTAAGTAAGCAGTTACAATATGTGGTCTATATTAGTATCTTGCAAATGTTACAGGTCTTTGTGTATTCTTGACCAGATAAAACTTTAATGACCGCCAAGCATAAACATGAAATTTTTGTGTTAAAAGCCCCAAATGACTCATGTGTTTCAAAGTTCTTTTAGAAATCACACATTCAAACAAATATTTCCATCACTTACCTGCCTAATGTTGGCTCGATGCACAAAGGGTTTTTTTAGGATTGGAAGTGTGAACAAATCCTGTGGTGCAGGAGTGCACGACATGACATATTTAGGGCCACCTCTCCTCCATGGTTCAGACCAAGGCTTGTCCACCCAACAGCTCAGCCCCAAACAGGAAGACTCGTGCCCTTCTCCTCCGGCAAGGCCAGCTCCTCTCCATGGGTGACTCCCCATGCGGGCAGTGCTGTGAAGGATTTCAACACCTTAAAATGTTCCCCTGAGGGTCTGCTCACATCTCTGTTTCCTTTCCTGGTCCCACATTATGTCAAAAGTACATTTATAAAGAACGAGCAATTATTTAATGGACTAACTAAACTGTCCGATAAGTTGTTTAGAAGTGTTATAATTATCTATATGCCATGACAGTTGGGTCAGTCACATGCTTATAATATCTCTTAGCCGTTTGACAAGATGTAAATCAGTTAGACAAAATACAATCCTGATACAAACAGGACAGAGGGAACGTCCCCGACATGGCCAAGACCCACAGGCTTCATCACCCGCCCATGTCTGGGGATGTTTGCGGTGCTGGGGATATCAGGTCTCTGCTGCTGCTACTCCAGAGGGACATAGGTGTCCCACAGGTCTCACAGCAGCACCCTCAGGATATCTCAGCTGTCCCCAGGAACCTTGAAGAGCCCATGACATGTGCAAGGCCACCTCGCAGCCTCCCTCGCTGCCTCCCTTGCAGGCACAGCTGGTGGCTCGGCCACTTGTCCCCCAACAAGCTGCTGTAGCTCCGAAATACAATTCATGTCCGTTTCATCAAAATAAAACAACAAGGACTAACCAGAAACTCTCTTTGCGATGTTTTGCTGTTCTCTGCAGGTGGGAAGCGTGGTTGCCCATCAGCAGGGCAATGCTGACCTCTGCTGCCTGAAACCAAAATTATGAAAAACTACCTGCAACAGCACCAGCTTGGCCAGGTGGCTTTGAAGGAGCAGCTGTAACACTGCCCAAGTGTTATATCCACATCATCTAACCTGGGTGAGCACAGGCTGCGTTTGTAAGTTCAGACCCACAAGCCAGATCTTGAGGAGATGCTATAAAAGCCAGCCAGGTTACCAGCTGGGACCAAACCCTTTCCCGCTGGTGATGCTGGGGCCTGGCCTGCCTCCAGCAGCGGGGAGAGCTGGGGTCGGTGTCCTCACGGCTGGCAGCCGGTGCTGGTGAGTTCAACCCAGCCATCATGGTGCCTAAGTGGGTCTTACAAGAGTCCTGGCGAAGGGGCATGCAGCCAGCCATCAGCTCAGCCGCGTCCATCAACTTCTTCAAAGTTTTGCTCTGCTCGTCAGGAAACTGGTGGAGAAGGGTGCCACGGAGCCAGAAGTGGTGTTTCAGCTGCTCAGGCTGAAATTTGGATTTTCATATTTAGAAAATACTAGCTTGTCAAAACATAATTATAAAAATACAGGTTATTCTTCTTAAGCATGCTTGGGGTCCAGCAATGAATAGCACTGAAGGGAGCACCAGACCCGGAGGTGTTTTCTAGGACCTTCCCCAAGGGTCAGGCACACTGCTTAATATTTCCATTCATGACCTCGGCAGAAAATGAAGTGTGTGTTGACAAAAATGTGCTGACAACACCAACCCAGGGGACACCTTCAGTATAGAGGAGGACTGGGATGTGACACTGAGAGTGATGGACATCTTTGAGAGCTGAAAATGCAATTTGGGACGGCACAAGGTGGCAAGCGAGGAACTGCTCCTCTGCAGCATGAGATGGGTCTGTGGTGCCACAGTAATACAACCAGGTGAAAAAGGAAAGTGCAATCCTAATATACATATATCAGTCAGTAGATGTACTTTCCATGGAGATGGGGAAGCAATGTAGTCATTTTGGAGTTATTTGGGGTCTGCAGTTTAACTGACCTGGGTTCCAGAAGAGCTTTGCTGCAGATGCTGAGATGCTGACGTGACCCCCCCCCCCAGGCAGGCTGGGTTTGCTGCCCCAAGCACGGTGTGAGTGTGCAGGGCCACATCACCTCCAGAATCCATTCCTGAAGCATTTCCATGAGGTTTCCCCACTCAAGTTACTACTGCAGTCCTGCACGTCTCCCCTGAGCTCATTGCGATGGATGCCGTGTACAGGCTTGAGTCCATTATATCTGTGCTGCTCCCCGTACTCTGCCCGTTTTACACAATTTGCTGAACGTGCAGTGCCCAGCCTGACTGCAAGCTCTTTTGTAAGGGCTCGGGGGCAAAAAGTTAATGGAAACAGCTCGCTCCTGCTTTCCTTGCAGGGAAAATGGAGAGGAGCTCTGCAGCCTCCCAGGCACTCACCTCCCCCAGGGACCTGGAGATCCATCCTGCATCCCTCAGCTACAGACATTTTTGCCGGTTAGAGACTAAGGGAGTAAGATGGGGTAGATGTTTCTGGATTCGGATCCACCAAATTTGGCAGCTTTTGGAGGAGGAAGAGAGAAGCAAAAGGTTCAGGGGAGGTAAAACTGGAGTGATTGCATTACAAACGGATTGCAATCTGCCGAGCTCTCTTCTGTGTCCACCACATGCTGATTACAGCTGCAATGAGAACCACTGGGGGCTTTTTGCTAGAAAAACTCTTTGCATTCACATACAACATAGAAAACTTCCAACTTGCTACCAGCTGGTGTACAGGCGATACAGAAGAGCAAGGCAAGCGTCGTTCCTGAGCTGGCAGCATGTAGAGGGAAAGCTCATGTGTTAATGCAACACCCCGGGGAGGTTTTGCCATCACTTGTTGTCTTCTGGTATCTGCATAAGGTGTTTTATTACTGCTGCTAATCTGCAGCTGGGCAAACAGAGACACAGAAGAGTCAAGTGACCGACACGTATAGGGAAAAGGAAGAGTCAGGGGCTCAGCAAATGGTTGCCGACTCCTCGGCACAGGACAAACCCAACAGCGCTCCACCCCGAGCGAGTTCTGGCTGAAGGATTCGCCGCATAACCCTCTGCTGCTCCTAATCAGGGGGAGAATTATGTGTGTTTGTGGTCAAGGTGGTCTATCCTGGGACGTGTATTTCTTAGTCATTGTCACAAGGGCTAATTTATCTTTGGTAATTAGTTTCTGTGCCTTGGAGCAGTGAAGCGCAAATAAGCATTTAACATTGATCTATTGCAGCACTTCCCTGGGTAAATAGATGGCTCTGGTGTTGGCTGATGCTGATGCATCAGTGTCTTTTATGATCAGAGGAATCACTCAAGCACCAGCTCAGCCACAAGCCAAAAAGCATGTCTAAGCTTTTAAAACCAAGCTTGGGAAACATGTCTTCTCCGACCTGCTCGTGCTCTGGAAGATAACAGCAGCATTTCCCTCCTCCTGCTCCCAGGCACAAGCCCAAAGTGCTCCGGAGGGGGAGATCATATCAAAGAGAAACACCAAAGCTGGACGTCTAGGGCCAACAGAAATGTCCTTTGCTTTTTTGAACCTCGCGACTGCTCAGGTTCAGGTTTTACAGCCACTACACAACCTGCATGGCCAGCTCAGGACTATAGTCTGCCCTAATTAACCTGTTGCTACTTTTCAAGCAATTACATGTGATTGTATGTGTTTTCTTTTTAGGTGCAAGAATGTAATGTCATAAATCTAGGAGGAAAGATCTGTAATAAATCTGTCAAGTCAGGAGTACAGCGATGAGACCACAGACTGAAAAATGTGATCCAGGAACCCAGAGCCCTGATAGCTTGACCTCAGTTGTGGGGCTGGCTTTGGTGCAAAGGCTGGAGGAAACTTTAAGTGAAGAGGTTGAAATGGAAAACAGTGTGTAATGCACCACGGGGTCCTCGGGCATGGCACAGGTCACTTCTTTGGGAAGATTATTTACATATTTACTTACTTAGACTGAAAAAACACCACCATTCTAATCTTTCCTGTCTTTAAATAAAGACTGGATAAAGTGCCATAATTATTTCAACAGGAGAGCCATCCAGAGATGACAAAGTGGATGAGGAAATGGCTAAAAGGGAGATGCTAGATGGTGATTTGAAAAGGCAGTTGTCAGACCAAAGACAATTTACTGTGGAATATCTATGGATTAATCACAGATAGTAATTTCATTAAAAGTCTTAGCAAAAATGACAGAAACATGAAATTTGTTGATGACAAAAAGCTGGGGGCTATCGCCAGTACCAACAGGGATAGGGATGCTGTAAAAAAAAAAAAAAAACCCAAAGAGCTGATTTTGAAGACTTTGGTAACAGAATCCACCAGCAATTAATTGCAGCAGGAGCAGCAATGGCCCCTAACAGGAGCACCCGCTCTAACCTGACCTCGTCGATGGGACCACCAGGGAAAGAAAGATGCACGTACGCTGCTTTAGCCCCAGCATACGGATACAATGTCTGGTAAAAATGAGCAAAGGAGATATATTTTCATTAGAAGAAAACTATATTAAGACATTCATTGAAAAGAATGGATGTAATAGTTGCTAACCTACATGGAACAGAAGCAGAAAAAATAATTTAAAAAAGCATTATTATACGCTAAGTAGGGTAGACTATAAAATACCCATTAATCCAGAAATAAATTATAGACACTAAAATCTGTTAGAACTAGTATAAGTTTTCACTTAATTAAATGTGTTATTATTATTTGGTAGGGAAGTGCTTTATTCTGTGATACTTAATTATTTCTTTGAAAAACTTGCATGTTCATCTTTATAACTGTGAAATTAAAACCAGGCCGTAAAGTCTCACTTTGATTGAAAGACTCTTCCAGAATATGGAAAGAAATATTAATTCAATGCCCATCACCTGGATGCGCTAGCCTGGATACACTGGCTCTTCCGCAACCATATTTAACAAAGTGCAATTTAAAAACTACTCCTTCCTGCCCCAGGGTCTGAGAAGTATCAGCTGCTTGCAGTGCTCAAAAATTATCCCAATTCTTCCTTTGAGGTATGAAACTGGGGTGCACAAATTCAAAGTGGCTAATTTTATCATGACCCCAAAAATGTGTAGCAGCTGGAAAATAATTTCTTCCCAGCTATTAGCTCCATTGTCCTCATTAAATATCTTTTCTTTTGCTGGTTAGATTGGAGATGGAAAGGACTCATAGTTGCTATTCATGATCACATTACTGAATCATTTTATAGCAGTGGACAAGTTGCAGTGGCCAACATTTAAAATTTGGGTATTTCAGTTTATCAACTTAAGTCCTAATTTTCAGGCACATTTTCTTTTTTCAAGGCTGTGAAAATACTCACCGGCATCTGTGAAAATCAGATCACTAGTATGAGTTCCTAAAATAGAAGTAGGAACGAGGTAGCTAATTTGGGGTGCCCTCATTTGGAGATGGTCTCACACTTTTGGCTACCTAGAACCAGTTCTAATTGCAGTTCAACAGGAGCTCCCGGTTTCATAAAAGAACCGACACATGATAAATATATGATTTTAAAACTCTTATCAATTCTTCTGACTTTTTTCTCCCCCTGGATTTGTTTTAGTCTGACACCTTCTGCTTCGTTTGAACTTTCACAGGGTTTTTTTTTTCCTCTCTTTGGCACTTTCTTTCTCGGTATCTCCACAGCACAGGGAAAAGCAGTTAAAAACTGTCGCAGTTGGACTTCCATACCTGTGTGGTATAAAGAGAACCACAATTAGACACAACCAATTGAGGGTCTGGTGAATTGATGAATAAAACATGCTTTGATAAAAGAATCTGCCTAAGTGCAAAGTATCATTATAATGTAGCTTGGGTGTAAAAAGGTTTCTTTCCTCAGTCGAAATTTCTCAGAGCCAGAAGAGCATTTTCAGGCTACTATTACTGAAATAACCATCAAGGTGTTCAGCAAAGTAGTTATCCACCTCAAAAATACAGGTTATCAAATAAAACTCTGTTTCCAAGTATTTCAAACATGGAATTTTCTCAGCTGCAAATTCAAAGGGAAGCGGATGCCTAGGAGCCTTATTATCATATGAGGAGTTATTAAAGAATAGAAATCATCAAGAGAGAGCACGATAGCAGATCGGGTTGAAAAGTACAAACCACTTCTTTCTCCTGACAAGTCAAATATCAAAATAAATTCACTTCAGGCACATTCACATCAGTTTTCATCAGCTTTCTCTCAAGACTTTTATTGGCACAAATGATCACAGGAAGCAAACTTCACGCTGAAAGTGCTCTACCCATCTCCGAAGGGTAAGTTCATTAGGAAGGATTAATTGGGTGAAGGCATTATCTCCTTTGAGAGGTCTTTTTCACGTCAGCACTTAATAATGTTCACTCTGTTCAAGCTAACTCGGGAGTGCAACTTTCCACTGTCATTCTGAATAGGCAAAACACCACTCTGTCGTGTCAACTATTTTTATTTCCATTGTAATGAAACAACCGCCCTTTACTCAATGATCAAAGGAAGATAGATGCCACAGTAGAGGACAGAAAATGAGGTACCCGAGGTTCAAAGGACACATTATATCTGCTGATGTGACCTGCTTTTGCTCAGTGAACTTATCTACAAGCTTCTCGACTCAGATGTACAGGGTAGGCTACAGCCTTGTGCAATGCTTTGTGCCGGAGCCCTGCAGCAGCTGAGACCAACTTCTGCCTTTAACAAAGAGCTTTAGTCACTTTTGGGCATTGTGAAGGCCCTCTGTACATTCATCATTGAATAATAGCCTGTAGGAGAGATGCATGAAATCACACTTTTTATAAGCATCTAAAAGCATTGCCTCCTGTTGAAGTCATCTGACACCATCTCTACTTAGGACTGAGAAGATTTAGAGCACTTGCATTTGTTCTTAAAGGAAAAAGAAAAGAAAGTTTCCAACTCTTTAGAAAAGGAAGGGTTTGATGCCAGTGCTGTATTTCTGCCTGTTGTGCAAGTAGTCCTATGAAATTCAGAAGTTGTCTTACCATTTTTTACATAAATGACATTGCAAAGTGCTTGTTTTGTATTTCATAGAATCATAGAATCATAAAATGGTTTGGGTTGGAAGGGACCTTAAAGATCATCTAGTTCCAACTCCCCTGCCATGGGCAGGGACACCTTCCACTAGACCAGGTTGCTCAAAGCCCTATCCAACCTGGCCTTGAACAATTCCAGGGATGGGACATCCACAACTTCTCTGGGCAACCTGTTCCAGTGCCTCCCCTCATAGTGAAGAATTTCTTCCTTACACCTAATCTAAACCTACCCTCTTTCAGTTTAAAGCCATTACCCCTTGTCCTATCACTGCATGCCCTTGTAAAAAGTTCCTTTCCAGCTTTCTTGTAGGCCCCCTTCAGGTACTGGAAGGCTGCTATAAGGTCTCCCCGGAGCTTTCTCTTCTCCGGGCTGAACAAGCCCAACTCTCTCAGCTTGCCTTCATAGGAGAGGTGCTCCAGCCCTCTGATCATCTTTGTGGCCCTCCTCTGGACTCGCTCCAACAGGTCCATGTCCTTCTTATGTTGGGGGCTCCAGAGCTGAACGCAGTACTGCAGGTGGGGTCTCACGAGAGCAGAGTAGAGGGGGAAAATCACCTCCCTCGACCTGCTGGTCACGCTTCTTTTGAACTCAGGATACTGTTGGCTTTCTGGACTGCAAGCACACATTGCCAGGTCATGTTGAGCTTCTCATCAACCAACACCCCCAAGTCCTTCTCCTCAGGGCTGCTCTCAATCCGTTCTCCACCCAGCCTGTATTTGTGCTTGGGATTGCCCCAACCCATGTGCAGAACCTTGCACTTGGCCTTGTTGAACTTCATGAGGTTCGCATGGGCCCACTTCTCAAGCCTGTCAAGATCCTTCTGGATAGCATCCCTTCCCTCCAATGTGTCGACTGCAGCACACAGCTTGGTGTCGTTGGCAAACTTGTTGAGCATGCACTCAATCCCACTGTCTATGTCACGAACAAAGATGTTAAACAGCACCAGTCCCAATACTAACCCCTGAGGAACACCACTTGTCGCTGGTCTCCACTTGGACATCGAGCCGTTGACCACAACTCTTTGAGTGCGACTATCCAGCCAATTCCTCATCCACCGAGTGGTCCATCCATCAAATTCATGTCTTTCCAATTTAGAGACAAGGATGTCATGCGGGGCACTGTCAAATGCTTTGCAAAGTCCAGGTAGATGATGTCGGTTGCTCTTCTTTTATCTACCAACGCTGTAACCCCATCGTAGAAGACCACCAAATTTGACAGGCACAATTTGCTCTTAGTGAAGCCATGATGGCTATCACCAATCACTTCCTTATTTTCCATGTGCCTTAGCATAATTTCCAGGAGGATCTGCTCCTTGATCTTGCTAGGCACAGAGGTGAGACTGACTGGCCTGTAGTTCCCTGGGTCTTCCTTTTTTCCCTTTTTAAAACTGGGGCCTATGTTTCCCCTTTTCCACTCAGTGGGAACTTCACCGGACTGCCATGACTTCTCAAATATGATGGATAGTGGCTTAGCAACTTCATCCACCAGTTGCCTCAGGACCCACGGATGCATCTCATCAGGTCCCATGGACTTGTGCACCTTCAGGTTCCTTAGGTGGTCTTGAACCTGATTTTCTCCTACAGTGGGCGGCTCTTCATTCCCCCAGTCCCTGCCTTTGCCTTCTACGACTTGGGCGGTGAGGCTTGAGCACTTGCTGGTGAAGACTGAGGCAAAAAAGTTGTTGAGTACCTCAGCCTTCTCCATATCCCAGGTAACCAGGTCTCCTGTTTCCTTCCAGAGATGGTCCACATTTTCCCTAGTCTTCCTTTTATCACCAACGTACCTATAGAAGCTTTGCTTGTTGCCCTTGACGTCCCTGGCCAGATTTAATTCTATCAGGGCTTTAGCTTTCCTAACCTGATCCCTGGCTGCTCAGACAATTACTCTGTATTCCTCCCAGGCTTGTTTCCTCCTTCCATAGGCTTCCTTTTTGTTTTGTCCAGGAGCTCCTTGTTCATCCATGCAGGCCTCCCGGCGTTTTTGCCTGACTTCCTCTTTGTTGGGATGCATCGTCCCTGAGCTTGGATATTAACCAGCTTTCTTGGGCCCCTCTTCCCTCCAAAGCTTTATCCCATGGTACTCTACCAAGCAGATCCCTGAAGAAGCCAAAGTCTGCTCTCCTGTAGTCCAGGGTAGTGAGCTCGCTGTGTGTCCTTGTCGGTGCCCTAAGGACCTTGAGCTCCACCATTTCATGGTCACTGCAGCCAAGGCTGCCCTTGAGCTTCACATTCTCCACCAGCCCCTCCTTGTTGGTGAGAACAAGGTCCAGCATAGCACCTCTCCTCATTGACTCCTCTACCACTTGAAGAAGAAAGTTATCAATCATTGACGCATTCCAGGAACCTCCCAGATTGCTTATGCCCTGCCGTGTTGTCCCTCCAACAGATATCGGGGTGGTTGAAGTCCCCCATGAGGACCAGGGCTTGTGAACATGAGGCTGCTCCTATCTGTCTATAGAGGGTCTCATCTGCTCAGTCTTCCCGGTTGGATGGCCTGTAGCAGACCCCCACTGTAATGTCACCTGTCCCTGCCCTCCCTTTAATCCTGACCCATAAGCTTTCAGTCAGCTCCTCATCCATCCCCAGGTGGAGCTCCATGCACTCCAGCTGGTCATTGACATAGAGGGGCGACACCCCCTCCTCGTCTCCTCTGCCTGTCCTTCCTAAAGAGCCTGTATCCCTCCATCCCAACGCTCCAGACATAGAAGCCATCCCACCACGTCTCCGTGATGCCAATAAGATCGTAGCTCTGCAGGCGTGTGCGCTTCTCTAACTCCTCTTGTTTATTCCCCACGCTATGTGCGTTTGCACAGAGGCATTTAAGTTGGGCCCCTGGTGAAGCTGACTGACTTACGCAGCTTATTTGTCTAAGCATTTCAAGCAGGATGGTTCTCCTGTACCGTGATGGCAGCACCAGCTAAGGTTTTGTAGATATTGTAATTTCCTTCTCTTTCAGATAAGATTTAACTGACGTGCAAAATATTTTAGGAAAAAAATATAATAATTTTAAAGAACTCAGGATTTTCTATTGCTATTTAGCAGGCTGCATTTTATACATCTGTTAAGTTGTATGATTATAACAAGAGAAACCCGCCACCTTTAAGGTTTTCTAATTGTTCCTATTCTAAATCTTGGTTTTCTGTGTTTAAGAACTTCCCCCAGATTCTCATTTCTCAAGCTGAAATTTCTCAAGTTCGGTTTCATCCTGACAGTAAATGTCTCTGGAATGCATGAAAACAAAAGGCATAAAGAGAATGGCTTTACACTTAATCTTTTACCAGTAAAAAAACCCCACACAAATACTTTCAGAACTTCTAATCACATGGCAAAAATCACGAGAAGTAATGTTGTCACTGAGGGAAATGGCTTTTCCTTCTTCTGCGCGAGACTGATGTTGAGTGATTGGGTTATAGAAACCTTTGCAGATGAAGCAAAGGCAAAATTTGGGGTTTTTCGCCCTAGTTGAGGAAGACAGTTCCCTTCACAAGGTGTCACCAGGAGACCACCATATACTTGAAGGACTGAAAGAAGCCTGAGGTCAGGCAAGAGGCTCTGCTGGCCTGCCTGGAGGGGAGGGATGGTGTGGGAGCCCTTGGGAGAAGAAGTGACAATAAGCTGGTGCATGGGACATTTGAGAACAAGTTGTGTCCCTTGCACAAAAAGGAGGATATGTGCCCTGCTCCTGCAGGGTTTGCTTTTGTAGATCTTTCCGTGCAGCATTTAAATATTATCTATTTATCCTTCGGTACATATTAGCTAAAGGGCGCATTTCCATCTTTTCGGGATGAAAGCAGAAAGGGCTGAGAGAGGCAGAGGAGCCTCGTGGTCAGAGGGATGACACTTGCAGCACGTAGAGGCAGCGGGAGAGGGCAGATCAAAGGTGCTTTGGGGCGGCATCGGGGCTTTGATGCTGAAATCCGGCTGCTGTTATGGGCAGGTATTTCAGAAGAGCCCCTGGGGGAATTGATACAGAAAGCCTCCTTCGCCTGTGTACCCTGGCAGGATGCTCTTGGGAAGCCTTTCACTTCACGGACCCATACCCACAGCTGAAAGGGGGCTGAAACGAACGTTGTGGGAAAATAGGAAGCAATTCTGAAAGCACACAAATAGAAAAGCTTACAGGATCAAGCGAGCCCTCCCCTGCCTCTCGGAGGGGTTTCCCTCCACCTTTGCACCCCGGCAGGGTCATCTGAGCCCCGACGGGAGTGATGGGGACTTGCACAGGTGAGAGGTTTCTTGCTGGGTGAATGCACCGAGGACATTTCAGCTGAAGAAAAGCCATTTCTTTCCAAAGTGCGAAAATGTGAGCGAGAGAAAAACCTTCGGTCTGTTCTGCATTCAATCCCAGTCCACACACACTGCAAGTGCTTGAAATGCAATTAATAATGTCAGACCCTTTTACACTTTTAGAGAAGTTATTTATTATTACTATTGTATTGGCATGACACTTATCACCTCAGTAATAAAGCCTCTCACTTACGGTAATGGATCTAGCCTCCTGCCCTGCCTGCAAGGAAAGGAGGATTTTAAAGATGGAAAATTGGGGCCCAGCAAGATGATGTGTTTATGGCCAGACTGGGGAAGCCCGTGGCAGGGCCCCGTGCAAAATGCAGCTCTCCTGGGAAGAGGGACAGCCCTTAATTACAAAAATGAACTTCCCTTTGTGTGCTCAGATTTAAATGTTTCCCTGTTGAATAGCCAAGTGAGAAGTTTTAAACAGCAGGTACTCTCTGATGTGATTTCTAGCCTGATCTGGGAAGCAGAAGATGAGAGACCATTTTGCAGTCGGGGTGCACACGAATGTTAATGGCAGACCGAGGGGCGGAGTGGCACAACAGGAGTCACAGCCAGCCCTGACAAACCTGGCGTGTGGGCTTTCGAGAGAGGGAGGGATCACCCAGCACAGAGGTGATGTCCTGCCCAAACCCAGCCCACCAAAAAGCACCACAATGCTGGTGCTCTGCTTTCAGAGCAACTTAAATCTGATAATAAAATTACGATACCTGCCTGAAAAAACGTTATAAGCAGCCACTGACAGCCGACAGACAACCCACCGGTTCTGCTTTGCCAACTGATAACCGTCAGCTGGAAACACACTCGGTGTCACCGAGATGATCTCATATGTTTCTCCCCGGAGGACTGAAACGTGTGATGGGAAAACTTGTCCTCCATCTCTTCCCCTTGCAATGTTAGGCAGCATCTCCTGGCCGGCTCCCGGTGCCCACCTCTCGTCCCCTGGACAGTCAGCGCTGGGGCTGGTGAGGGCTGTTTCTCCTCCTTGCTGGTTTCCTTCTTCACCCTGCTCTTACTACCTCATGACACAAAGGACGTGGTGACTCCGTGGTGAAGCACGTGCCATCCAGTCCGTAGCGGCCCTGAAACGAAGAGCAGAGCTGAGCTGTCATGTTTGCGGAGCCCAGATGGTCCTCACATTAGAGGAAATTTAAAAAAAAAAGAGATATCTTTCACCAAGATAAAAAGGCGACTGTGGAGAGACACTTGAAATGGATTTATTTGTTGCCCGTCTTTGCAAAACACGTGGAAAGAAATTAGGCAAATTAATGAGGAAAGGCAAGGAGAAGGTATGATTGCCGGGATGCAGCCCTCAGTGCAGGAGGTCCCCCACTAAAGGTTGCCAAAAGGCAGGGGAGGGTGGAGGAAGAAAAAAAAAAAGATGTCGTAGAAGATTGACTATTTTCTATATTCCTTACTTTCCTTTCCTCCCTAGACAGGACAGGATTCTGGTCAAGGTGGAGTTTTTATCTGAGCCTGAGTGAAATTTCAAATATTCTTACATCTTTCAGGGACAATTGTGATGCATAAACAAGACTCCAGTACCAGTATAAATGCTAATTATGTTGCTGAGTGATGGAATTGGAAGATTTATTTACATTCCCACTAGAACAAGAATAAATTTGGGGACTGTATTTGCTGGGGAGATGCCTGCTCCTCTACATGTACAGGGACCCGAAATACTGCTCACCCATACAGAGGAGAAAGCAAGGTGTCTGGGCTGAAATTTGTATTTTTGTCATTGTTATTTTTAAGCATGTATAAAAACGAGTCCCGGCATGAAGGGCTAAGTTTGGGTGAATAATTTTTAGACTGAAGGTTATTCACAGTTGAGTTGTTTGATTCTCCAGTGTTAATTACTTCTGCTTTGCGTTGGATCATACGAGTCACGGGGATTTCTTTGCATCCCAAAGTGGAAAACCAATATGTAAAACTGGAGAATAACCTGCAGTTGATAGTAAATAATGGAGAAGGTCTATAAACTAAATGTATTAAATCTGTAGAACTTTTATCTGAATTTCCTCAAATACCATCCCCTTTTCCCAAATAACAAATGACATCATCGGCACAAGCACAACAAAACAAAGCCAATATTATCTATATGAAAACATCTGCAAATCAAGATCTCATGGAGTGTTTGTTCAGCACTGAAAGTATATTAGCCCTTCTTCCAGAAATAATAAAATCAAAACATTTACCCTCTGGATGATCATTTAGGTACTTTATAAAGTAAAAGCACTCTGAGTCAGGAAAGCATTGCAAAGCATCCATAAAAGCAAGGGGCTTGGTCTTGTCACAGTGAAGTCAATGGCAAAGTGCCCATAATGTTAAAACCTAAAGGAAACAGCCACTGGAGCAACGAGCTGTAATCTTCCTTAATCCATAATATCAGCTGTTGACAGATACATACAGAGTGATTAATAGGATGCTAAAAAATGTTAACAAAGCAATAGGGACTTAGAGACTGCCCTGAAAAATTCTTTATCACGTTTCTAAATTCACCAGAGGTCCCATCGTTACAATGTACGACAAAACACATGTTTTCTCTACAAACTTGCTGGCAGGTCTAACCGAAAGTGTCATCAGACTATCGGGAAGCAACTAGTAGAAATGAAGCTCCTGCTCTGCTCTTGCCTGTTCCTTCTCAGACAGGAGAAGAAAAGACCCGCTGGGATCCGGCCATCTCACATGTTCTACAAACCCTCTTCAGACCCGAGATCTTCCCAGCTGTAGCTTGTACTCTTTAAACATTTATCTTGGAGGGATTTTTTTTCTTCTTTTTTTTTTTAAACAAGAAATTAAAGGAGAATGGGGGATGAACAACACATTTCGGGCATTTTGTAACAGCTGCTGCTTTAGCTAAAACCAGCGGCATTAAATAACACGGTGCAGGAGGGTTGGCCCACAACCTCCTCCACGCGTCCAGGCTGCAGCCCCAGCTCCCACGCCAGGCTGATCACAAGAACATATTTGTGTTAGAGGGATAAGCCGTCAGTTTATTTCTTCTCCTGTTTTAGGACTGATTGCAAGGAACATTTGCATTGATAAGGGTGCTCTTAGAGACAGAAAGGGACTTGGTACCGGTGGCAGAAGGAGATCTTTGTTTGCTTTGTGATTTCTGAAGGGGTGTGTATCTTCATTTCGGCATTTCCCAGCAGAATTGGGCTGGCTGACAAATGAAGCAGAAGCGGGGGGAGCCTGTGTTATCAGGGGTGTTTGCCCAGACCCCAAGGTGCTCACCCCCAGCCAGGAGTTTGGGTGACTGCCCTGGGTGAGAAGGAGCCAGAAGGTGTCACCCCAAGATGGCTGTCTCTCCCCAGCCAGCCTGGAGCTACTCTGCCGGGACAGGACAAGTGCATTCATGGTCCTGCCAGTGTGTTTCCTAGTACAACCCCACTGTGTCCATACCAAAATAAGGAGATTTCCAGGCTTTTGCTGTCTGGTGTCATGGCAGCTTGGCACATGGCAGAGTGACCATGCACTGGTCCATAGATGTCTTTGGAGTCCTAACCAGGACTCTCACCATCTAGCAAGATTGAAGTTTCTGTTGATACTTAAGTACTGGAGTTGACTTGTTTTAGATATTTGTTCTCAGTCTGGAGGATCTGACTTTCAAAAAGTATTTTACTTTAAAAGGTAGGGTGAAAAACACTTTCTTAAAGGTATGGTCTGAGCCATAAGGTTAATAGCCCTATGTAGGTCTTTGTAAGCTCCAGGAAGATTAGTATGATCCTACCACCAGTACACAGAGGTACAACCAGCAGCCTCAGGGAGATTTGTCTGGCCTTTGCTGCCTTCTTTGCTGGATACAGCATGTGGAGATGGTTCATGTTTTGGGTCATTAGGACTAAATCCATCAAAAGGTAAAAGACACTGCATGTCGAGCTCGCAGTTACTCCTGTCCTTCCCATCATAAAGATCTTTGAGAAAGGTCAGTCCCTCAGGAAACCCAAATTCTGTGCCTAGCAAGGACTATCTGACAATATTTCTGATGAAGCAGTTCTGAACCACGCATGGTTTCAGGGCAGCTGGAAGGCTATTTTCTGGACATAAGCATGCCCTTAGTTTTCCTGGGATTTCCGAAGCACAGCCTTGTGGGAACTGCTCTGCCACATCTAGATCCTGCCTCAGGTTTCTTCACCCAAGGGACCTCCACAACTAGCACCCCAAATCTGAAGACTGCAGAGCAAAGCCTGGTGTCTCAATGAACATTATTAATACAGATATTGTACAGCTCCTGATTATTGGAGCCATGCATTTACATGCATTGGGGCCATGCATTTACTTACAGCCATGCATTTATTGGATGTATTTATTTATGAAGAATGCACAGGGTACCCAAAGATTTTCTACATCCAAGAGATAAGCCTCAACAGACTTCTGTGGGCAAATATTGAAGGGGAAAAAAAATGTTCAGCCTCTGTATTTTTATGTTTTGCTCCCTGACTGCGGTTAGTTTTAATCTTTTCAATACATGCTCCAGTATTTTACCGAGTTTGTCATTTCATGGGATTATTCGGAAATAAACTGTTAGATTTTTCAGTTCCTATGCTAACTTCATTCCCCTGGTGATGTTCATGGGTAGAGAAGCCTTAACATTCATTACAAAGGCAAACCAGCCCACAAGACCGAATACAGGCCCAGTAAAAAAAAAATTATCCTTCCCTGATATTATAAAGAGCTTCTTTCTGTAATTTCTTTTCAGGAGGCTGTAATACACAATGCCATGCCATTGAAATGGCCATATTACGAGCTTGAAATAAGTATAAAACCTGCAACTGCTCCATTTAAAAATAATGCAGTCTGGGGTTTGTAGGCATTACTTCCACTCCAGAATACTCACGGCAGCTTAGTACATGGTTATCCACAAAAGCATTCGTTCCGGGCTGGAACAAGCTGTTGCGCTGACGGAGCAGCACGGATCACTCAGGCAGCCGCGGACCTGCTCCTTGCTAACTGCGGCGCTGGGAACTGCCAGGAAACTCATTGCCGAGTAGGGCTCATCTTGGCCTGAGGTCAGCAAGGTTAATTCGGCTCAAAGCTAAAGCAGAAGCAACCTCATGCTCCTGACATCCCCTTCCTTATGTTTTCCTCCTCTGGTCAGCCCCGACGCCTGGTTAGCTGTCTGCAGACCGGTGCTTGAGAGGTAACTAAGCTGCAGCACTTCAGCCATTGAGTGGGGGGAAAAAAAACAACCCAAGAGCAAAATTTCTACAGCCCTTGTTGGCACCCATGCTGTGCAATCATGACTTTTTTATAAGCCAGAGCCCGGCTTATATAAAGCCCGGCCCAAGAACATGACTCCGGGGTAGAAAAAAGCGTGGTCCCCAACAGCTGGAATCAGGATGCGATGACCCAGCAAAGAAAGCTGAGCTGAGCCAGTGCTCTGTTCGCCTGCCCGGCTGCTTGACTCTGCTTCTTCAGCTCAGCATCTCAAGCATTTTGGGAGGCAGATGTAATCCGCTGGCTGTTGCAGCCCTCTCGTGGCCACACAGACCCAACCGCGCTCCTGCATGCTGGCTGCTGGGAAAGCACAGACCGAAATTCTGGGGCAGGGGGACAGCATATTTTAAAAAGCACAAAAAACAGTCATTAAATAGCATATTCATCCAAGAATAAATACATAAATCAATGGAAAAGACACTTAGGATAGTATTTGGTCCAGGTGTACAGGCAGAGTCGTTGTTAAATGACTTGCTTTTCAAGAATCAAAAGAAAAATTACAGATAAAGCATTAAGTAGTCGCGTTTTTAATGGGATGCCCTGTTTCATCTCCCTGGGCTTTGAAGTGCTCCTTTTCTTTTGAGCATTTGCACATTGATTTACAATGGTGTGGGTAAATTTTGTGCTCACGGGTTTTGCTGAGTGTCTGCTTACTGGAAACGTGTCTATCTGCTCAGGAAGCTCCAAGGAGGGGTGAAAACCTCTTGGGTTGGGCAAGATCTGGGGGAACCTGGACAGCTCCAAATTTCTGCAAAGACTAACAGGTAGATGGTTCTTTGGAGCTTGAAAAGCAAGCCTGGTTTTTGGTATATTTTGTTTTTCCTTTTAATCTACAGGGGAGAGACAGAGACATCACTAACACTTGTAAACCTTGGGAATTAATAGTGGAAGGAGAACGTTGATGGGAGCAGTGCTGAGAGCCCGTCCAACAGCCCAGCCATATGCTCCGTGCCCAGTGCTGTCAGTGAGCACAATCAGAAATACCTATAGAATAAAAAATAAAATGGTTCAAAATGAAAAGCTTGTGCATAGGTATGGGGTACTCTGGAGGAGGTTCTCCAGTTTTGATTGATGTTTCTTAGACTGACAACAATAGTACTTACAGACCGGAGTGCCGCCGTCCTGCCAGAGGGATGATGTTACGCTATCGTTTTCCCACTGCTTTCCTCTTTTTTTCCTTACAGTAGTTTCAGAGGAAACATCTGCAGGAGAAATGGCTGTATTTCAAAAAGATATGAAAAAACCCAAACCAAAACTAAAAAAAAAAACCTAAAAAAACAAAGCACAAAGTGGGTCTGTGACGACTGTGTGAGCTGACATTACCTTTTCAGACGGGAGCGCTGCTACCTCTGGCAGTAACGGCATCCGGGCAGACAGATGGGGGGGTGGGTTTAGAGGGATCAGTAGGACTCTGGGTGACAATGACATCTAATATTTTGCAAGCCAATGTGCCAACCCATGATGCTGGAACAAGTCTTTTGATCAATACCAGGCATCAATAAGGCAGCAGTATCTGAGCCCCTTCGGATGCACATGGGCACGTGTTTTCCAGCTTAATCACAGAAAAATCAGTTTATAGAGGTGGACTCTGCACCTGCAGGTGTTTTCCTGCCCTGAGAGCTATTTGCAATGAGGCTGGCAGGACTGCAGGCTCCTTTGCCCCCAGGTGCCCAGCCCAAGGTCTGCACAGCACTGTGGCCGTAAATGCAGCACCAAATCCCACTGATGTCCCATGCAGGGTCTCCCTTTCCAGCTGGCTGCCCTGGCAGCACCTTCTTTAGCCCTCTGAATAACTCAGGACCCTGTGGAAATAGTCTTAACTTACCTGTATTAACACCTTAACCACATACATTATATTTAAGTAATACAGGTGCTATTTTGCTGCTGCAGCCATGCTGCTTCGAGGGAGCCAAGCTGCCTCCCATCGCTGTGGCACAAGGAGGAGTTGCAGCTCACGCCCAGCTCTTCCACAGCCTCAGGCTCATCTTTCTCACTTACAAGAAACCCTTAATGCTTCCATAAAACAGTATTTTGCATTTTTTTTATTTTTAACTAAATAACCTCTTCACTCTTCATTTTCTGTAAGCCCACCCGCACAGAGGAAGAGGTGACTTTTTTGGTTTAAGATTGCTTTTATTTTATATGGAGAAAAACAGTAGTAAGAAAGTAACAAAACTAATATCTGCCTGAAAGAACACAGGGCAAGTATCATCCTGGGATCCAAAAAATTCTCCAAACAAAAAGGCTGATAAATTTTTAAGACATGCCTATATTGCGAGATGCTGAGGCGCTTGGGGCAGTAAATGCCTACGCTGATAAAACCATGTGAAATAGCCTAGTGCAGAGCAACTTACAGCTCAGGTCTGGGTGCAATGGGTCACATTACTGGGGTGCAAAGCAGCGGGGACACCTTGCTGTTTTTTTCCTGGTGCAGCTGGAAGCAGCGGGTCTGTGCGCAGCCAGCACGGGGGCTGCAGCCTCCTCCCAGCTGCAAAGCAGCACCTGGTCATATAGACATGACTTTAGGTATGTAAACATGCTGGCTATATAGAAAAGTGGAAATCCCAGTGTCAAAAGCACAGACAGGATGCATACCATTAAAACAATGTCCACGTAGGCTTTTAGTGAGATGGAGCTCTTTACTTTCTGGAAAACATTCTCCTAGGGCTGGACTAAATAGCCAGGGAGAAAACTTGGCTCTGTTGACCTCAGCAGGACAAAGAGCTCATCCCCAGTGTTGCAGTGTCCGCTGACCCTGGCTGGGAATGGGAGGCTGTGGATGAGCCCCACTTTCTCGCCTTCTTGCCTGCAAGTTGCCTTCTTTCTACACTATGTCCTTCTGCGACCGCATCGCCCCTATACCCACCCTAACTTATCTTCTGCAGTTGGTCCAGACTCTAGGATTCAACCACAATCATACTCAAGTTGTTGCTGAAGATGATCCTCCCGTCCTTCTTGCTGCTGCACTCGGGCTGGCAAAGAGCCTCCTGCAGCTGCCGCCGCAGCCCCGGCGGGGCCGTGCCCAGGAAGTTTTTTGTCCCAGTCAGGAAATCCATCATGCGGGCTCCAACCGGGTCCCCCTCAATAAAGCACTCGGTGATATCCCAGCCCGATGGGAACTCATAAACACGGTATTCAACTCCCAGTCTCTTCAAAACATCCGTGATGCCGTTGGAGGTGATGTAGTGGCCGCTGTCGGTGGAAGGCAAGCAGTGTCTGTACTTCTTCCATAAGCTGGACCATCCGCTACTGTCTGCCAGAGCAGGAGGGAAGGTTACTTTTGCAAAGCCGAGGCAGTCAAACATTAGCTAACACGACTACTAAATGAGTTTGCAATGCTCTCTTGCTGCTGGCCCAGGCTTTGCCAGGAGCAGTAGAAGAGCTTTCCCCTTACTTGAGTCCACTTATAAATGTCCGTGCCTGGAGAGGGGTAAAACAGTGATCTCCACCAGCCCTCCTTCCAAAACTCTCCTGATTAAAGGAAACCCCAAGGAGAAGGTCTCCAGCACTGGATTTCTCCGGAAGGAGGAGTACACACAGATATATCAGGGCACCAGCCTCCACATGCGTGCTACCTATTAACTGCCCCTTTGATAGAATAGTGCAGATGTTTTTATACATTGGATCTTAATTTTAAGTATACATCAAAGAATACATACCTGAAAAGCCAGTCCCAGCTAGCAAGGGAAACAGCCTACCAGCAATGCTAGAGGGAGTTTTAAAGGCAAACGTGGAGAAGTGTGCTTTTTCCACTGCACCACAAGCCAGGGATCTGAATGGCACACTGGAAAAAACCCTTTTTTTAAAAAAAGTGTTGTAAGTGTCTCTTTTTCCTCTTGGCAGCTCCTGTTGTCCTGGTGGGGTCTGGGTCATCGCTGTGTGGAGGGAAGAGCCCCAAAGATGGCTCCTCCCAGAGCTCAGGTTGTACAGTGCTGATTTCACCATGAAGAAGGATTGACCCTCATTCATTAATAGCCACACTTCTCGCTAGCCAGTAATTTCACAGCAGGAGATCTCTGCGAGGTGGAGAGCAATTCATCTGCTTCATAAGCAGGGACGCCTACGCAGTCCCATCAGACATTGGGGTCCAAGAGGCTAAGCCCAAGATCGCTTGTTCCTTATGAAATACAACGTTTGTTTTATTTAATTAATAAGCACTACTAAAAACCCAGGATGAATATTTGTGGTACTCATACTTCAAAGTTCTTCAAAACACCAGCAAAGAAACAAAAAATAAAAGGCGCCTTTTACCTGATAAAATGATGATCAGGAGTTTACCATGATGGTCGAGGCAGCTGTGGAAAAACTTGATAGTATTGGGAATATCCTCCACACGGTACAGCATCTAGAAGTGACGGAGTTACAGACAGCCGTTATTCCTCCTCCACAGTGCAATGGCCCTTCAAGGTCTTAAACCCTTTCTCTATAGAGTTGTTTTAAATTACTTTGCAGTTGCTCCCCAGCCTGTCCTAACTCAGCACGTACGTTTAGGGATGCCCCACAGGACTGAGCATCACCAGCTCTCTACCGGCACCAACAGCCTGGGGTCAGACCCCGGGACCTTCTGCTCAGCCTCGGCCACCAGCTGGATGCTGACTTGCCCATCGCTGCCCTTCAAGCCCAGTGCAGTTTTGTGGTTGGAAAATAATGTGCAGGGGAGAGTCCCCTGGTTTCTGTGGTTGGCCCTTATCACCAGGGGCATTTCTCGGCCATGTCTGGACTGTGGGCAAGCTGGATCTCTTCCAGACACCAAGGAATTTGCATTGGGACAAAGCAGGACTCATCTCAAAGGCTGCCCTTGGGGTTTGTAACTTAGCCCTTGATCCATCCACCAAAACTCTGAGACATTTTCCAGTTGTGAAATCAGCTCTTATGAAATGAAAGCAAAATGAAATAAAAGAAAAATGAAATAAATGCCACTAAAGAGAGAGAATAACAGATTTTTTACAAAACGTAATTGGTACATACAACATCAGCGCCATCAGTATCAGAGACACAGCAGCATAATTTCTGACCCAAAACCTGACACAGGTGTTCGTTCACTAGCCTTTCCCTTCAGAGCCATCCAAACTACTCTGATTAAGCAAAAAAAAAGATTCTAGCTTTTTGCAGCAGCAACACATAATTTTTGGCCTTTGTGTGACATGTGACGGTCTGAGACTCATCCTGTTTTATTACCCACCAGATACAGTTAAACCAGTACAAACGAGAGACCAAAACCAGGGTGGATAGGGAATGAGGTTTGGTGTTTGTAGAGCTGCTGCAGAAGTTGTTGCTCAGGGGAGAACTGTGCTCATCTCTGCTCCCCCTAACTTGATGCATACAGCAGAAATGAAGGGAGTAGTTAAAGCGAATTAAAGCACTACTCCATTACCTGGATCATATGGATGAAGTCGAATTTCTTATGTGCACCTTTCACTTTCACCTCTTGTTCATACTCCGAGGAAGTGAGCTGGTGCCAAATAAAAGAGACATTCTGCAGGTCTGGAGCTTGATTCACCAACTCTGTTTTAAAAAAGTAGAGGAGAAAAACATGAATTTCACAAAACAGCAGAAAAACTCATCATTCGAATCGACAGTCCTCCCTACCCCCCAGGCAGCAGGTATACCCCTACCTTTGTAAGCTGCCACGTGCTGTGGGTTGGGCTCTATGATTTCGTTGTCAATAAAGATGCCCGGGTGTGCAGCCTGCAGTATCCTGATCATTTTCAAATCCTGCTCACCTATTCAACAAACACAAATTCATGACTTTAAAAAGTACTTAAATGAGATGAAAGGATGCCGGTGCCCCTGCCGCCTCTGCTGCCGGGAAACTCCCCTCAAGCAGAATTGAGGCACTTTCTACCTCACGTCTTGCATGGTGGCATCTAACCTGGTGATAGTCTTACCACAATATCGTATTGCTCAAGGTAACATATAGTTACAGGTAAGACTAAGAACAAGGAAGAGATAAGCAACAGCACAGAAACCTGCTAATGGCAATACTCTGGGTCACGGGACAGACAGGTCAAAATAGTCAAAGATCATTGTTTAAAAAAACAACCAGGAAGCATTAGTTTTCAACAAAAATGCAAAGTTTGAATGGGGACATGGAGGGAGTCGGAACAGTTGCGCGATTTCAACATGGCACAGGATGGTCCATGCCTTTGGCACAGCCCTGGGGAGGTGATGGTTGCTCTGCTGCTGGTGTGAAATGGCTTGGAGACCTGGGGAACTGCATGGCAAGAGGAAAGACCCATTGACATGCAGTACCCTGGGTCTTCCCTCTTTGGAACCCAAGCACATGATCTCAGCTCTGGGCATCTACCAACTAGTTGTTATCTTGGAGTTGCAAGTAGAGCATCATATATTGGCGTGTAGGTGCCCTGCAAATTTAGCTTTTGGTGCTCCTCTGTTGTTGTCTGAGCTCTGGAGGAGCAAGCAGCAGTCTGTCCTTCCGTCAGGAACTTCTGAAGTTCCCAGCCTTTTTCAAGGTGCTGCAGGTCACCCTTGTTTCTTACAGAAAGGCCACGATACCCCAAATGTACAAAGTCCACCTGGTTCATCTGGAACTATGGAAATAAACAGCAGAGGTGACCACCTTGAATCAATCTTTGCGAGAATCCTGTCTGTAGCTGATGGTAGGGCCTAAAAATAGTCCTGCCCTTGCAAATGTCACACACAGAGGGCTTGATACGAGATACTGCATCCTCCCTAGCCTTTCAGCTGACGTACCAGCTATGAGAAAAGTCGTCATCTTTGGCAGGTGTTGCAGTAAATAGAATTCAAGGAGGGAAATATCAGCCATGCCAGCACTACAGGGACATTCAAGGAAGGACAAGTCTTTTGAAATTGGAGAAAAAATACCCAAGGCCCCTGAGGAATGCAGTGGCAACAGTGCAGGGCTGGCCAAAGGCAGAAGGAAAGAGGCTGCGGCTCCATCCATTGAAGGTGGGTGCACGGACCAATATTGTTGACACTGGTATTTCAAGGCAGATCCCTATAGCAAGCAAATGAATCACTTTAGGCAGTCCTAAATGCGAGTTAGTAGGTGCCTGAGGATAGGAAGCACCAGCAATTAGAGGTGCTGACATGGGCTCCCCGCAGGCTCAGGGCAGGCAGGAGGCAGAGCATCACTGCCCCATACCCTGGAGCCACTGATGGTGGCAAAGGGGTATATCAACAACGAATGGGTATTTTAAAAGTTGTTTGGGTTCTTTTTACTCCATCTCTGTAAAATGCCCAAACCCAGTCTTTGCAAGAGCAGGTAATAACACCCTCAACTGGGGTGCCTGCAAAAACAAGCGGTAAAATACAATGCTTCAGAGCAGGAATTTCTCTGCTCCGGCTTGCCCTGCCAGCAACAACCCTTCAGCATTAATCACAGCCAGGCTGAAACAGGAGCGAAACCCCTCTGTAAACAGCAGCCCACGCTGGCACTAGTTACAGCTGAGATATTTAAACCAGCCATGGGAAAACATGGGGTGAATGAGAAAATGTGATCTGGACCGGCCAGCAGCGTTTTCGGATGTGGAGGAGTACGTCACTAATCCCCATTAATATTTTCATCAACTAAACTAATTCTGGGGGCTCTGTGAAATCAGAGTCCAAGCCTGGAAAGGTCAGGGATCAGATATAACCTTTTGCTCAATGCCATCCTAGCTCACTCCTCTGCCTGGCTGCAGAAGTTCAGCTCTTACGGCCGTGGGCAAGCTGAGGCGGTGCGAGTCTGTGAGGGGCAGCTACCCAGGAAACCCAGGAAATTTTAGGGGCTTTATTTTTCCATTAAAACATCTTCTGAAGAGGAAATATGAAAAAATGAGGACGGTGCAAAAGTTCATTTTTCCCTTGTGTTTTCCTGGAGTCAGAATTTTGGTTTTATATTACTTAATGAAAATGGAGTGTAATTGAGAACCGAATGATTTCTTCCTGCTTGCTTTCTCATATGCTCCAACATACTCCCAACTGGGGAAAACAATTCAACACTATTTTTTTCTTACTCAGGAAAACAATCAGAAAAAAGTGAGGAAAATACTTTCACTTGAAAATATTAACACTTAAAATTCAGCTGAAAATACTTTTTAAAGCAAAAGCAAACTCTGACAAATCAAACTGCCACTTCTTTTCTCTACTTTTTATTTTCTTCTGGTTTCCCCAGGAGCATCCCTTGGATGTTTCACCACTTTTTTTTTTTTTTTTTAACACAAATGCATTTAGAACAGCTTTAAAGCTATTTTTCCATAAGATGGGTTTCTCTCTGGGGAAAAATATCATTTGCAGTTAAACCCTACTTATCACCAGCTAAAAACACAGTAATTACAAAGAAACACGTCTTGAAAAAGCTGATGAGGCCCTGTGCTGATGGTTGCAGCCAGCTGGTTTTGCACCACCTGGAGCAGAGCATTGCCCAGTTTTGGCTTCTGGGATCCCTAAAAGCAAAGAAAAATGAGAGATCCCTGCAGGTGGGACATTCTAAGACAGAACTTTGCATGGAACGAGCCTCTCGGATGTCTGTAATTCTCTCCGACGAGGTTTGAAGATGCTCTCATACCTAACCCAGAGCAGGACTTCTTCCTTTGAGACATATCAAGTCAGATGAGAGTCATCAAGAGGCAGAGACTGAGCTAAAATCACCACAGTCATCTCACTTCTTGGACAGATTTCAGCAGCAGCGTTTCATAAGGGACATGGGGAAGGACGGGAGGGAGCCCTGTTTTGCCGTTCTCTGCTTCAATGAGAAATACTGTTATTAACGCCTGAGTACTTATCCCCATTGCTCAAAATTTCAGTATCACTTTCTGCTACCCATAGGGACCCCCCGTCCCCCAGCATCGGCGGTGCTGCTAAGCTCCTCACCTGTGCCGCTTCCAACTCCCAGAACATTTATAGTCGATTTTCCATTGCCGAGACTGAAATGATAAACACACATTACTTCACCACACTGTGAAAATTAATTACAGCTTTTAATTCTAATATCTTGGATGCCACATTGGCCCGGAAATTTAACTGAGTTGTGCCACATGAATTGGGATAGAAATTTGAGCATCCCTTTGGAGCCCAGCTATAACCAACGCGTGGCGGGAGCAGCCCCGTATTAGCCAGCTCATATTTCACAGTACAGTAGGCATCGGGATATAGTGTTTCTCTTCCTCTGCCAGAGAGTTTTCTTCAAGCTGTGGCTGGCACCTTGCAAAAAGGCCTCAGGGAACCCCGGGACGAAGGGTTCTCTTCAGGGGTAGCGGGGCTGTGCCTGGCTGGGATGGGCACTGCTCCCCAGCCGGGGCTGCAGGGACAAGGTGAGCTGGGGCAAAACCTCTGCACCCACAGGAGACAGGTTTGGTTTTCCAATATTGGATATAAATGCCCAGAAAAAATTAAAAATCAGGCTATCCAGATGACTGGAAATCCTCTCTTTTCAATATTCCTCTTGGTCTGAAATTGGGAGGAAAGGTCAAAATCTTCAATAATTTTTACCTTAGAAAAATTACTTCTGAAAAGATCCAAAAAAACCCCAACCTTGTGGTTCCTAGCAGAATATTTAATAACAGCCTGGCTCGAGGATGAGGAGCCCGGGCTCGGGGCGCCTCGCTGCTGTGACATGCTTTATGGCCTTATTCTGCTCTCGGGCATGGACTATGCAGGGGGATTGAGTTTCCCATACACAGTCTCAGGAGACACCACAGCAATGATTCAACAAGAGACGAGAGAGTAGCAAATCCTCAGGGCGTGAGCTAGCCAAGGGGCCTTAGCCCTAATGAGGGTCAAGACCCTTTGACAGACCCACAATCAACATCATAGGAAGCTACAATGTTTTGCATAATTTAAAATTCACATAAGTAAATTTTCCAAGTAAAGTTTCCCAATACAAATTATTTTTTAATTATCATTTTATTGCTTATTTTTTATGTATATCTGATATGGAGAATAAAAATTTGCCTGCCAAAATTTTTTCCCAATGGAGAATACACTTTCCATAACATCCAAAAATTACCCAAACTTGAAAGATCTTTCTTGCGGTTTGGATCTAGGCTGCTCTAAAACTTATCTGCAGTCATCCAGGCTTAATATATTACATCAATACTTCACAAAACTGATTATCGTTTGGTACTTAAGCAATGCAAATCGACTTAGGCTAGAAATAAGGAGGTCTTAGGGGATTGAGAAAACCAAGAATTAGTCACTAGAAGAGAATTAGAGATGTGTTTCTGTTTGGACTGATGTGTGATGAAGTCCCAAAAGCAGGGAGAGAGCACAAGAGAGAGCTTTCTTTTGAAAAAGACAAATAACAAAAAATACTTTAATCCTTGGAAAATCAGCTAATGAAAAGAGATGGACACGAAAATGAAGTCTTGATTCTTTCCTTAACATAAGCTGAGAGGCAGCACAGTGTACTAATTGAAAAAGCACGTATTCTGGAGTCATTAAGCAGAATACCCTAAAGACTGCTATTAAGGGACTTAAAACTGAAAAGCATTAAAAGTTCATTCATGCCCCAGAAAATCCTTGAACATGTTTGCTGACCATTGTATGCAGGTTGCCCTCCCGAGATAACAGATGGCTTTCCCACTTCGGTGGAAGCGCTCCTTACCCAGCCATGATGTCGGGCATTTCTTCCTTGTTGAACTCATCCATGCACTGGTGCTCTGTTGAATGATCCAAAAATGACTTAAAGGCTTCTACATACTCCTCGGCCGTGAGACTTCTCATGGAAGGGATCACATATAGCTCTTGAGAAATAAATACAAATTGTGTGTTAGCAGCTTCAAGGCAAGTGAAGGATCAAAGCACTTACCTCATGGGAGAAACCCAACCCAACCCAACAGAAGCCAGAGGTTTGGGAAGACGGTAGGGAGGACGCATGGCCCAGGAGCCGTCCAAGCAGGTGGGCTCACGCGAACACTTTCCAACCTGTTCACACTCAGGGTTTGAAAAATATTCTTAGATGCCCTTTAACATCGGTGTATTTGTTAAGTGCCTCATTACTACAGGTCTCCCTGAGGAAAATATCCCTATAATTTCCTGAAGATGCTTAGATAGATATGGGGTACTCAGTTTGCAGAAAAGGAGGTAACTGGAGTGTTTTTCTAGAAGACTCAAGGCAAGAAGGTGAAGGGAATCGCACAGCATGTCCAAACCTGGGGGGGCCGTCGCTCTCGCACATGCTGGACGGTGTAACTGAAATCGCTAGCTGCTGGCACACTTGCTGTTAGGGGTGATGCAACACAAAAACTGCCACCTGCAGCTGAAGCAAAAATAGTCAATCCCGTGCACCTCATTTCTGACTCTTGCCAGCGTGGGACTGCAATGCGCTGCCAGAGAGGTGAATTCCCCACTGGGAACTGCAGCTCGTGGCCAGGAGGGCGACTGATGATAGCAAAAGCATTTCATCTGAACGGGCTCATGCTCAAACTTGGCTGAGACCAAGTTTTCTAGCTCTGAACCAACACCCAGGGCTACTCAAGGGGTTGCAAGCAATTATTGCAAAAACTCACTTTCCTGCAGTCTCATCCTAATGACAGCGCTGCTGCCAGGGCACAAGCTCGGGCCAACGGCTTGGGTCTGAGGAGCAACGGTAAGACTAAGACTTGAGGCTCGTGAGAAGACGCCATGCAGTACTGGTTCTGGGGTCTATCTCAGACAGAGGGCCGCAGTAGGGAGGCAGTCGTAGTGCCAGCCTCAACGTGTAAGATCAGCATTGGAAAGGTAGCATTCAACAGGAAAAAAAAAGCTTTTTCTCCTAAACAAAATGCGGATGAAGGACAGGACTCAGCAGAACATTTTCATCCTCAGTTTTGCCTTTTGAGAAGCTGCTTATTTATCATCTGCTTTTAGTTGCCACTAGTAAGAAAACTATGTACGTCTCATACAGGACTGCAATCTTATATTGAATGCCTGTGCTGTTTCCAAAACCACAGGTCATTGGCAGCTGTGTTTCTGGTGGGTATGTATGGAGACCCTATGTCCAGCCCTATTGGAGGTAAAGATATCAACATCTATCCTCAACACTTTGAACTATACCCTAACAAAACCCTGGAATCACCTGAATTGCAGTCAGTTTAGCATCCTGTTTCTTTTTTTTTTTTTTTAAACAATCTCTAACTCCAAAAGAATTAAAACATGTTTGCAGTGAAAGCTGAGTGGGCATTTTACTTTAATCTCTTTTTTTTTTTTTTCCCCAAATACCTGAATTATCGTGTGGAGCTGTCAGAATCTCTGCTTCAAAGTTCATGCTGGGGAACCTATTCCTGTAAGGAAAGTATAGCACTTAAGTTATTTGAAGAACCTGTATGCTTTTTTGAAGCTGCATTGAAAATGCAGAACAAAAGGAAGATACTCCAGGACAAATTGTCCTCGCCTGCTAATCAATGCTATTTGTTCTCTTTTACTAGACTAAAGAAAGTCAAAACTGCATGGCGAGCTGATCGCCCGGGAGTATCAGCAATAGGCTGGCCCCCTGCACCAGTGCTTGTCTGAGATGCGTGGCGGAAGCTTTTCCTCCCTCTGAAGAATCGTTAACCAGGGGAAGGCATTAGACTAACTGATATTACACACTCTGTGAAACCTTTAATCATGAATGGAGTAGAAGGAATAGCAGTGAAATTAGGAAAAGGCTATAGTGAGCTGCAGCATCTGAAGTGCTAAAAGATCTGCTTGGCCCAATGTTTCCGGGACCTTTTTGCTTTGCTTTTTTTTTAAATTTCAGTTTTTCCTGGCTGCAAATATTACATTGGGTAACTTGTAGAAGGCACAGGCCTCAAAGGGCAAGAGTCAAAGAGGTCATTTGACTGTAAATGTTTTCATTCAGTCATATGTTTTCGTTCTTAACTGGGGGGGTTTTGTGCAGATTTCCAGCAATGAAGTCACATTTTCATTTTCCTTTGACAACATGCTCATCTATAAAATCCGGATGAGGTGCCACTAGCAAAAGGAAGGGATGAAATTAAATTTGAGCAAGGACCTCACTTCTGCAAAGAAAGTGTTGGGGTGAAGGCGAATAGTCATCTTCTGGGTAACCACATTTCAGTATCGAGACGCACAGCAAGACGTAGGGGTGATATTCCTGAGTTTAGACACGTTGCTGCTCCCAAAGCTTTGCCATTAGAAAATGTTTCATGACAAACAATCTGCAATAGCAGTAAGCAGCCCTCAAGTCCCCTCTGCCAGGGAGAAAACTCCTGTGTGAATAAGAAACAAGCCAGGAGGAGGAAAAGAAAAAAGGGAGTCCTGTAGTAGGGCTTGAGATACAATATGTAATAACTGTGCTGGCAGGCAGCAAGGAAGTGGCCACATGTGCAAATAGCGCAATGCTCGTTGATGAAGGCAAGAAAAGACTAAGGTGAACCAGAAGTCTTGGAGACACTGGGGTGCTGCCAGAGTCCTGCAGGAACAGTTGATTTCATCTGAGTTCACTGCCAAAGTCACATACCTGGCACCCAAGAGGTACGTCAAAGGTCTTGGTTCCACCACCTTGACCTCACCCCGCTCCCAGAAAAGACCTCACAGAAGTTCAGCAGCAACAAGCCTGAACTTAGCCCCCTCCGTAAGCTCTTGCTTGGCTGCAGGCCAGCGCCTCCAATTTCCACTCAACCTTCTGACCTCTTCTATCCCTGCCTGTCTAAACAGAGGACTAGTTTGTCCTCTCAGCTGGCTGAACCGAGCAAGGTGGTTTTCGGAATAAATCTCCCACTAAAATGCTGAGGGGTAGCATGGCTTCCCCTGCACAGAAAGGAACAGCTCTCAGGGTCCAGGGACACGACCTTCATTTCTGACCGGTCAAATGTTTCCAGCCATCCCAGGAGATCTGCCAGGTGACCTGGACAGACTATGGCACAAGTATTCACCAGGACGGATGATGCCAAGTTAACTCTTCCAGCGAGACTTTTGCCATTTATCCCCAGGCAGGGTTTCGAAGATTGATTAACGCTTGCTACTGGGAAGGTGAAACAGACTTAATTACTGCTGGGAACAAATGGACTTCCTCTAAAATCTAGCCTAGAACGGGAAATTGGCTGCAATACTTTGGGCTGGTGCTGCCCATCCCAGCACCCCGACACCCAACAGCAGGACCGAAGCAGTGACTGCCAGGGAGTGGGATGCTCGTGGGCACGGCTTGTCCTGCCGCAGCTCCTGGCCAAGTCAGAGCTCGCCGTTAGCAAGGTTAAACATCTTCCCCTCCACAAACCCAGCAGGTTGCATTGCGGACTGCAGGTGCAGGGCACGGAGGGAAGTCACAGTGCCACTTTAAGTGACGCAGCACCTTTAAGTTGAAGAAGTCATAAAATTCAAGAGGTTTCTAGCAACACAAATCGCAAGAACATCTTCATAACTCATAATTTCATTACACCTAAACTTAGGCTGCTAAGGGGATATAGGTCTCCTCACAAAGGCTAGCTTAGCCCCCATCCCTCCCAGGACATGGGCACATCTGCTGTTACTCCCACCTTAGACACGTCCACCTGTGACACAGGCTCTGCCACCCAGCAGAGTGGCCACTTCCTTGCTACCTGCTACCTTGCTACCTTCCCCGGGTGGTGGGGAAACACGCACCCTCACTCCTCGCCAAAATCCACGTACCTCTTCATCTCCGTGACCGGGTCCATGGTCGGGGCGGGTGCCCGGCGGCTGGGCACAGGGCTGGGGGTTAGCTGGGCACCCAGTCCCTACGTTAGCATGTCCACCTGCCGTCCCGCTCGGCGCCGGCCGCTCAACCCACCGTGCCACTGGCGATGACCCCGGTGTGCGGCCGCGGCTCTGCCGGCACCTGTCGGGACAGGCAGCGTCACTGGAGCCAGAATGGGAAACCCGAGCCCCACGGGGAAGGAGCGAGGGGCCGGGGCGGGCGATGCGCAAGGCCTGACGTCCGCAGGGCTGTCCTCATGGCACGGGAGCTGCGCTGTTTTCAAGGGCAGGAAAAAAAAAAAAAGGGAGAGATTGAGACTTCAAAATCTTTAAAACCTGAGTGGAAGTGGCTGAGGGGTGTCAGCCGGTGCCAGGCAGACCCAGGGACTATTTCCAACTGCTTTTTAATTTGCTTTGAACCCTGCCTCTCCTTCATGCTCGCTGTCCCGGGCGGGAGGAGATGCTTTCCCACATCCTTGCTGTGCTGCTGCCCGATGGACGGACAGGTTGGGGATGCGCTGGGAGATCCCTGCTTTCTCCGGAGAGAAGAGGGGCTCGCTGGCTGCCAAGAGACCTGAGCAAGTGATTTTTCCATCTCTGAAATGGGGCATAATGGCAGTACCTGCCAGCGGGCACTGCAGCCCCACGGGCAGCCTGGCACCTCCTGTCCCTGCCCCACGAAGGGGACGGGGGGACGGGCAGCCGGGGCGGGGGGCAGCGAGCCCAGTCTGCTCCCACTCTGCTTGCTAAAGCACAGGGATAAGACAGCAAGGAAACATTTTTCGGGGCGAGCTGTCCAAGCCAGAGGTGGCTGGAGGTCGCCCAGGATGGGATGGCTCGGCTGGAGGTGCAGTGGTCGCTATTACAAATACAGAAAATCCTGGGTGCTCCCTGCGCCTGGATTCAGCCTTTTCTCCTGCCAGCATCCACAAGACTGATGTCCCTTTTGACTAAAATCTAATAACACAAATGTAAAAAAGAAAGAATTGAGAGACTTATATTTCCAAGTGAGGTCTGGTGGTGGAAAGCACAGCAGTAGAATCCTCTCCACTCCCTTTCCCTGAAGGCGACGGGCAGAACAGAGTTAGCAGACGACCACTAAAACCTCCTGCCTTGCCGAGATCCCTCTCCCAAAACACCGCCTGCCCTGCACGGCTCACCGAGGCCAGGGATCACGCTCTCAGGTGGGGATGCTTCACCATCAAGTGACCTGTCTTGGTTTATACTAGATTTGGCTTCCAAATGGATTTAAGTTATCTCCAACCCAAAGCGGGTCTGCAGCAACGTGTTAAGCTAGAAACGGCCACATCGCTGCACTCAACCAAAATACTCAAATCAAAATGAGGAAAGACCAGAAATGCAGATTTGGCTCCTGGTGCTGTTTGACCACCTGGGTGGTGATTTTACATCAGCCATTTCCATCCCTAAATATTTCCAGCAGAGACACCAGCCCCCAGACACCAACAGTGCGCCAGCGGACGGCAGATTGTGCTTCTCAGCCAAGCCCCACACGCTGCAGCCGCAGCTCCCTCGTGTCCCCCAGCCACCTCCGCCTCGTCCCAGCTAAGCCACACCGCCCGCTCTGGCCCAGGCACCCCTCCACCCCCCCCACGCCACCGGCAGGGATCGGCATCCCACGGGCCGCGGCAGAAAGCCGTACCTCCCCGGAGCAACCGGAGCTGTAAAGAAACCTCCAGCACCCAGGAGCTGCACAGCCCTTGGAAACCTCCTTGTACACCCACTGGGGGCTGATACCCCTCCCCGGCCCCCCCAGTGTCCCCCTCCTCCCCGGCTCCAACAGCCGACGTAGGCGCATGCCACAACTGAGCTGGCATTAGCCTACAACAATGGCCTTTGTTCCCCCTGCGCTGGAAACAACGGCACATTGTGGGCAGCTGCCCGCGCCGGCAGGAATTGGCGGCAGGGTGGCTTTGGAGGACGTACCCTCCGCACGCTCTGCTCTCCGTTGTTGGCAAGCTCATGGCTAAATCCGCGCTAAAATGTGTTTTTCGTACAAATTGGGGTTTTTTGATCTCTGAGGTGAGATGATGGCTAAAGCTAGAGCCAGGCTGCAGTGCAAGGAAAACAAAGCAACAGTGTTTTTCCCCCGACGCTGCGGCTGCGGCCGTCAGTTTTGGGCTGATCCTGCAGAAATAGGTCATTCGCTTTTTCCCGGGGCGAGCCTGGCCGGGGCTGGTATCGCCCACGGCGCCGAGCCCTCTCCATGCCCCGGCTCCATCAGCCCACCATGGCAAGCCTTGGACCTGCGCCTCCAGCCGGGGAAGTCTGAGTATTTGGAAATCAAATTTCAATGAATTTATCTTCTAAATAGTGATCAGCTTTTAGGCTGATGAATGTCAGGAAGGTCCTAGAACATTTACAGTGTTCTTCACGGTATTACTAGTTCATGTTTTGCAAACCTCCCAGCTCCACCTTGAAGAACTGATTAAGGTCCATGTAACATAACTTTGATTCTCCTGTGAGCAGAGCTCTTTTCTTCTGCAGCAGTGTTTCTTTTTTTAATGGAAGTCTTTTCGTCAGCTAGTTAGATATTTTCCATTTCCTCGGCAAAACTTCTAAGGTATAACCAGCAGTTTCTATATTCTCCAAAGTGAAATATTTGGTGCAAACATGTTATTCTGCATCAGGCAAGTTCTGATAGAGAGGAAGATAACCAGCAATTTTGTAGCACCCGTTTTCCTGATAGTTAAAGACAAGATTTCTCGTTAAAGGAAGACATTTTCTTTTGCATTAATCCTATTAAATATTTAACAGCTCCTGGGCAGCAGTAGATCTTGGAGTTCGAGCAACAGTATTTATTTTTATATGTGCATTTTTTTTCCCTATAAGAAAAAGAATATGACTTCTGATAAATACTGAAAAAGATGACATTGGAGAAGCAAGACCCATCCCTCCCCGGCAGCAACAGCACTCGCTGCTGCGGGGCCCGGCCGCTCCAGCCGCATTTCGATTCAACCTCCCAAAAAAAATGAAGCATCTAGGTCTGGAGATCAATTATGTTTTTTAACACAGCCCTTCCTGCCTTTTCATTAAAGCCTGGCTGCTGGTGCAGCTCTTCCAGACCTTTTCAAACCACCCTTTCCAAACTATTTTACTAGAGGTCATATCTCATGTAGTTGTAATTATAGAGCTAAGGCAAGGGCAGAGGGAGAGGCCAACGTGACCGCCTTCAGAAAAGGCTCTTTGATTCAAGGTGAAGACCAGCTTTTGCTCTACAGACCATAAAGCCTTCAAAAAAAAAAAAACCTCGCTGAGAGCAGACGGGTACGGTAAAGTGTGCCTTTTACCCCTCAAGAGCTCGCAGGTCTTCAGCCAGGAAAATACGCTCAGAATTTAACTTTCCCTGGCCGTACCCGTGGTGCTGGGAGCACAGCGTCGGCAGGATTAAACACATCCGACAGGTACAGGGCTCCAGAACCAGGGCATCTGCAAACCCCCCTGTACGCAAACGTGGAGGATTGCCGGTGAGAGAGGTTTTTGTCCCCAGGTCAACGTCAGCAGTGCAAATAGTAAGGCTGAGGAGACTGGTCTTTGAGAAGTATTTCTGGTTCAAGAGGATGGACTAAGGAGATTTTGGTAAGAAACAAGGCTGTGGTAAGGGACCCTCACATGCAGCACCGCAGCCCTCGCGGGGCTGGGATGGCTGAGGAGCGGGTTGTGTCCAGGGGAGCTCAGCACCGTGGGAGCTTTGCTTTACGTTAAGGTTTCTGAGCAGTGCTGGTGTGCTAAATCGATGACCCTGTGCTTCAGTGGGGCCCACTAACCAGCCCTAACTGGGAGCAAGTAAGTCTGCAAGTGCAGGAGTTACAGCTGGGCAGTTCGGATTAATCGCAGCACATTGCAAGGTGATGCAAACCACTGGTAGACCCAGACACCCATGGGTGCTGAGCTCCCATAAGGGCCACAGAGAGCTCAGAGAGCAGATAGCACAAAAGTAGCACTGAATTATTAATGTTACTGATTACATTTCGATTGCACCTGAAATGAAGGGTCAGAATTGAAATTCTGTTTACTTACCTCCTCTTAAAGCAAGGCTGAGCCCAGCCATCGCGGCATGCGTGACACTGCACCACCTCCGAAGGGAAGAGGCCTGAACACTCCGAGCACCCAAAGTACCCCAAGAGAAGCCACTCCACCAGGCAAAAATCTGTTACAAAACTGGAATACTTCTTTTTACGCCATTGATGGAAATAAGATGACAATTCGCCCTTTTCTGGGTAAACAGAGACAGCAAATGGTGGGAGAGCGGGTACAAGCCCAATGGGCGATGCTCACCTTCCACAGAAGCTTTGGCTGACCTTCTGTGAATCTTTCTGGTTTGTCCCGCTCTTAAAAAGAATATCCTTAGCTAAATTAACATTTCTTTGAAAGTTGGGTTAATGTTTCCCTTCCATTCGCTGTATGTTCTGCCATCTCCCAAACCCTGCTATTTATACCAGGCAGCAAAATGCCCGTTGGTCCCCCGGCGCGTGGCAGCCGGTCCCTTTGGAGCCCAGCAGCTCTCTGCTGCCGCAGCGGCTCCGGCCACAAAGTGAGCAGAGGAAGAAAACCACTTCGAAAGCCTGAAAACTTACTGGGGAATATTTATAAAAAAATTGAATCTGAAGAAATACATCCGATCGAGCAGCTTTGGCTCAGCCCAGCATTTCT
The DNA here is from genome assembly GCF_964195595.1 of Calonectris borealis. Lineage (NCBI taxonomy): Eukaryota > Metazoa > Chordata > Aves > Procellariiformes > Procellariidae > Calonectris > Calonectris borealis. The sequence goes on from NC_134317.1 coordinate 7,180,007, forward strand.
GATGCAAGTTTAGCAATATGCTTGTCTATCATTTAGCAGATCGCATTAACAGGTAGAGGAGAAAATGTCCAAATGAAAGGGACTACAGATTTATTTTACCAAAAGCCACTAGATGGTGATGCAAGGACACTTTTCTGCTCTTTCTCTTAGGCTTGGATCCCCATTTAGTTGTGCTTGAGCTGGCCTTTCCCGCTAACGTGGGCTGTTGTTGTCTTTGGTTTTTCTTTTTAGGAGCTGACAGAGGTCATCTGGAAACTTGTCACTCGCTGACTTCTCATCCTGTATGAAAGAGGCCTTAGGCAACGGTTACGATGTGATTACTGCTTGCCCAATATTATTCTCTGCATCAAGACTCGGCACGGGGAAAGGTGAAAGACTTGGCTTTCAGTTTGCAGATTAGTCTTCTTTTATAGGCTGTGGAAAGGAAAAGTACTTTATATCGAACACAGTGGGGCAAAAAAGATATTCAGCAAACTGCTAATCTCTGAAAATGGCCATACTTTGGAACGATTACTGTGGAAAAAAGCCAGGAGACTTTCCTCAGGCTCAATAGTCAAATCTCCTCCTTTGAAATCTGTATTTCTCCTATGAATGAGAGAGATAAAATCAGAAAGGTTGGTTTGGCAGAGGTGTAGGCAGGTGTCTAGGGCAGAAGCACTCCACATATGTATACCATGAGCACATATGGGCTGCGGGAATCCATGCAATGCATAAGTAATGCTACAGGGGGTAAGGAGTGAGGAGGGCTCCCACTATGCATTAATTTTCAGCTCTGACCTCCATTCACCTTGCGCTTCTGCAGTGACCACTCACTCTTACTATTTTTATCTTAAGTGTCAGGATATTTGGTGCTCTTATTAATTCCCAGCTCCTGGAGTCAGGTGAATGTGAAAAAACCCTCCTAGCATATTTTCAACAGTAAAATTCCAGCTTCTGTAGTATGGTGGGGTACCCAAAATGCACTCCAGGGTTCAAAACACAGAAGATGCTTTGAAAGAAGTCCAAAAACGGTTTCATTTAAAAGCAATTTCATAAAATTGGGAAGTCAGGGTGTCTCAGGCAGCTAACCAGCTCAGATGGGGAGTCCGAGAAAAATGCTTTGGTAAATACCCTGAAAGCAAAATAATCTTACATTATAACGATAAATTCAGAAAACTGGGAGAACCATTCAAGTACTTAAGTGATGACGCGACTTTCTTACTCAATACGCTTAAAGCACAGAGCTAATGCCACCAGTTCATAGCAATCCATGTTTTAAGGATTGGGGCGCAGAGGCGGGGGGGGGCTGTTTTGTGTTTTAAATTGCATCTCCAAGAATTGCTAAAAATAGATTGTTAGATTTCATTAAAAATAAACAGAAGTGCAATTGCTTTTCCTGGGCGAGAGGGTGGAAGGGCTGCAGGGGCGAGGGCTGCAGGGGCACTGGGACGGCAGCGGGGGCCGTTCCCCTGCGCTCTCTGGCTGTCGGACACTGCAGGCAGCTGCCCTGAGCCCGTCCTTCAGCTGCTGCCCGGGGTCCCTGCCCGCGGCGTTCCCAGCAGCTCGAGCAGGTCCTGCAGCCTCCCTGTATTTTTCTTCTATTTCCCCCCCCGCCTCGCTGCTTAGTAGTCTCCTCATGGTGACAACAAAATGTCTGTTTTCCAGGAAACCATTTGAGCTTTATGGATTAGCCACGGTAGGCACTTGCAGACCTCCATAAAGCACGTTGACACGCTCTCTGGTGTATTACTAACTCGACTGAAAAATTGATCAAAACTGATAGAGTTACAGGGCCCTGAGTCCCTTTACAATCTGCCGTTGTGCTGCTCGGCTCTTACAGAGGCAGCAGAGCCAAACCCAGTGAAAACTCTTGCCTGGAAAATACACCTTCATCCTGCCCTTGGCTTTGCACCGTGGCAGGAGCCGTGCACCCAAAGCGGGTGATGTGCAGGATGCTCCCCCCTCAATTGCCGCTGGTCCTCCGGGGCCGAGCTCCCCCCTGGCATCTGCAGGTATCCCCGAAATGCAGCAGGGAGTGCCTGCAGGGTCCTGCCCTGCCACAGGGCCGTGACATCGGCTGTGACGTGCTCAGGGCTGGCACGTCCTCGCCCCGGTGCGGGCATGGCCTCGGGTGCCTCCTGCAGCCTTGCTGCAGCCGTACATCCCCGTCCCCTCTGCCCCAGCAGCAGCTCTTAGGAGAGACTGCTTGAGCTACAGGAATATTCAACAAGATCGTTAAATGTGGGCATAGGTTTGCTGGAGAAGATGGGATGCCGTGCAGTAGAGGAGCTGCTGGTCTACGGCAAGACCTCAGCAAAGTCTTTTTTCTTTTCCTCTCTCCCTCCCAACAGCTCTTCCTTTTGCTCACTGAGATTATCAGAGTAGAGCAGAGTCCGCGCTTGGCGAGGTGTTTGTGTTTTATTTCATCCCAAGATCTCCTAGTCTTTGGGAAGGCAGCGGGGTATCGGGTGTGGAGTCTCTCCCCAAGCATCCCCTGGTGTCCCAGTCCTGCAGAAACACCTTCTGCTTCTGTTTATTATTTACAGTTTGATTTTTGCTGGAATCCCCAGTGAAGAGTGAATAGCAAAGCCAATACCTGATTCAAAGAGTTTCCAAATGAGGGGTCAGGTGGGATATAAAGGATACCAAGATAATTGACAAGGGATCAGAAGCGGATGAAATAACGGAGGAGATAAGGCACTCCCAGTCCTAAACGTGCAACCAGAGCCAAAACGCTCTTCACCACACGTTAAGCTGTGCCCACTCTCGCGTGAGGCAGCAACGCTGTGCTCGCTGTCAAGTTGGGTTCAATAAAGCTGATCGATCAGCACAGGCGGATGAATGCGATGACATGATACGCACGCAGGGGAAGAAGCGCTGCCACGGAAAGGCATCGCTCGCACAAGTCTCCTTGTGCTGCCTTCGAATCACGTATCGCTGACGGGAAAAGGAGAGCGAGGGAGGTGCTCGGCTTTTCAGCTCTTTGGAGTCATGATACAGCTTATAGCCTCCAACAACGTTATTTAAACACGGCTTTGAAATTATGTCAAAATATTATCATCACTTGGTTTTATTAGACAAAAAATTCAGCGTAGGGAGCAAATAAAGATAATTTTAAAATTTTATATGTGCATGTAGATAGAAATACAGAATATTCAAGAAAAAATGGGATTATTTTACTGCAAACATCAAGCACAGGCAACCTTCTATCACCTTACAAAATGCTGGAAATTTTCCAGTTTGTAAGCTGTGTGCCATTGTAACACCTCAATGGTTTATTTATTTTTACCTGAACATACACAAAAATAAAAGGACCTTCTAGGAGCTCTTTGCACCCCTGCCATTCCCTCCAGCTATGGACAATTTCTGCTGGGCTCCTCACCGAGTCCCGCACCCCGGCGGGACCCAGCTGGGGTCAGCACCCCGTAATGCAGCGCAGAGCAGAGCCGCCCCTGCGACCCCCGTGCCGCCCTCGCGGGGTGACCCTGGCCCATAGAGGGGTGCAGGGTCAGCCCCAGCAACGCTTGGAGGCAGCCCCATCTACCTGCCTAGGTAAAAACGTGCAGCACGAACTCTGGGCAACACGAAGGTACTTAATTTCTTTTCAGAAAACGATGTTGTTTAAGTCATCATTACAGCAACTGTAGGTAAGTCCTGCACGGCCACCGAGGTGATGACAGGCCCCGATGGCCCCAGCTCCCTCCCTCTGTCCTTGCTCTCCCACGTGGCCACAAAATCTCATTTCCTTTCCCCCCCACCAGATTTTAGCTACTTACCCCAGAAAGGTTCCGAGCGCTGAGCCGGGGGGTGACCCACAGCCCCAGGCAGGCTGAGGAGTCACGAAAGGACCAGCACCCAACATCTCGGAAAACTCAATGCGGCAAGACCATAACTGCTTCAAAAATCCCAGGAAAGAAAAGCAAATGAAGCAGCTCCAGCGTCACTTGGCCATCTCTTCTTCCTCCATGGCTCGTGCCATGGGGTTCGTCCTTGTACAGCCCGTGTCCATGCTGCAGCTCTCACGTTTGACCCCGTGTAGTGGCCACGTGCTTTAAAATGAATGCCCCGATCATTTCCACTCACGTATTGCCTAGGGAGCGTACCCTAAATATAAGTAAGGTTGCCGGGGCTGCTGAGGTACCTCCTGCAGTTTAATGCTGTTCGTAGAGCGCTGGGGGGAAGCGGCTCGGTCGGCTCTGGCACCTTCCCGTCTGCAGGATTTAACGTGATTCCCGAGCTGTTAGCAGACCTAAGCCAGAGCTATGGTTTTCAGCTTTTTTCCTTCCCCTCCTTAAATAATACATACATGGGTGAGCTTTCCTAAAGCAGTGAAGATGCTTTTGATCTCAATTACTGGTATCAGCTATAGCGAGAAAATTAAAATTCAGGATTTGTTACCAACACTTTAATTATTCAGTGTTATCAAGTTGTCACCGGGCCTTTAATTATTTTTCAGTTTATACCTAATTTCCCACACTATGGTTGCTTTAGTGATGTTAAGGTAGATCTGCAACAGTAATAGAAAACGTCCAAGTCCTTTACGATGCTGAGGATTGGAAATGACAATGTTAATAAAATTCACTCGTCTCCCGTGCCACCAGCCATCATCAATATAGTGTTCATCTGCAGTTGGCACGCTATTTAATTATGCTCTTTTGGTACCAATAAACACTTAATAATCTATTCAAAATGAGTAAACAGGATATAACACTGCCTGTGATTCTGCATCTGCTTAAAGATTGGGCACAAGACCATGAAATCTCCCTGCCAAAGCCTCTCAGGAGTGGACTTTGCATTTCGGACAACAGCGTGACACTGGGAAGGTTATTTATGTACCAGGTACAAGCACCCAAGACATCGGCAGTGGAGATGAGACAGAGGTTCCACGCGTGGTTAACACCAATTACGCAGCTAGCTACCCTTGTTTACAGAGATCGTTTGTTTTAACGCACCGGGCAATTTTGACTCAGCAAAACCTTACGCGAAGAAGGAAACCTTGGTTACAGCGAGGAAGCTGGTGCAGAAACGCTCACGCACCTCACTAGTCCCAGCAAAAAGGCAATTTGCCAAGTTTCTTGCCAAGTCCAGGGCAGGAAAAGGGGAGGGTTATTTTACCTGCGGGGCTGGGATTACCATACCTGCTGCAGATCCCCATCACTGGAGGAGTCCTGAGAAGCTCTTCCCACTGCGCTCAATAACCCTGCATCTCTGGGGGCAGACACGAACGAGCGATTATCTCCTCTTCTCCCGCAGAAGGCCGTTACCAGTCAGGGCACACTTTGTCTCCGATGTGCAGGTGACGTTTCATGGACACTTGAGGCAGCTCTACCCCAGACCGATGGCCAAATGTCACTTAGCACCCGTCCCTGGCTGCCCTTCACCCCAGGCAGGCCCACAGCCCCAGCTGATGTACATGCCCAGGAGGACCACGGGCATCCCCAGGCTCTGCGCACAGGTCCCACCAACGTTGTGTGAGTCCAACGCGCTGAAGACCAGCTGGGTTGAGGTCTTCATGCCTTTCCCTAACAACACACCGGGGAAAAAGTCTAGCAGAAGACCTGCCCGAACTGCCCATGGTGCCACAGCCGGGAGCGAGCAGGGACTTAGCACTGGATGGAGGCATCAGGGGTGAGAGGTGCTGGGACCAAAGGCGGGCTGGAAAGGCAGAGAAAGGTTTTGGGGAGAGCTGCTGGTGCTGTATGTAGGGAGGGGTCCCTGCAGTCAGCCTCGGGAGAGGAGGGGGCTGCTCACAATTAGGGGAAATGGCCAGATTCAGCTAATCAACGTGACGAGGCGGGCGAGCAAACAGGAACAGAAGAGGCGCACAAAGCACGCCCTGCCGCTATCCCAGTATCGCCCAGTAGCAAAAGCAACCAGCAACAGCTCACCAGGACACTGGGGTGGGGTCACCATTTCCTTTCCATGTGATCTTAAAGCCCTTTGGCCTATCTCAAGATGGAAGACTGCTTGGAATTACTTGGAAGACCCTCCAAGCCCCGAAGCCCTTCGCAGCTGCTCTGCAGACCCCTGGGGCTCTCCCCTGCCACCACATCCTCGCTCTCCTCTTGGGCCACTTCCAACTATTAGGACTTGGAAATTTCATCCCACTCATATCTTTGCAACAGGAAAACGGGCGAAGCCCACTCGTTAACGTACACAATCCTGGTCCTGCTGCCGATGAAGAGCAAAATAAGGAACTGGTGTCTCGCCCCGCTCTGTTTTACACTGTGGTTGAGCACCTTGGAGCTAAAACACGGAGAGAAGAGCCTTGAGCAGGTCAGCATCTCTAGGCTGGGGTGTCCCAGGCACCGCCGTAATTTGTTTTTACAACGGGCGGATAGGTGTGGGTAAGGCTCACGGGTGCCCGCCTGCCCGCTGCGTGCCGGCTGCTGCTCAAATGCACCGTTTGGCATGATTTTCTTTCTTACTATCTAATGACACTTCTTGCCCAGAATTAATTAGCGGATGTACAAAATAACCTTTCTAACCTCCGTTTCTAGCCTGCAGCACCTTTTGCAAACAAATTTTATATGTTTGAGATTTAAATTCATGTTAAATCATTGGTGCTGATCTTCCAGGGATGGGGAAGCAAAGGTTGCTAACACACTACCCAAGTGCTCAAGATCGTTGCATATTTTATACCGTTCCTCTCTCCGCTAATTGACTTAATGCCACACAAAGCTGGGAGCGTATTTGCATCTCCGAAAGGACTGCGGCACTCCGAAGACGTGCGTTTTCACGTGCCAATCTGATGGCTTGTCTCACAACTGGCTTCCCCCCAAAAAATACTTACGCCGCACAGATGTGGATGATTAGTGCCCGAACCAGAACTAACTTCTCAGAAAATTGTAGTTGTTGCAGGCCAAATTGAGTCTGCTATGGCAGAAGCCAGAATAATTGCTCAGGGGAGCATGGGGCTTATCCAGCAGTTAATTCATTATTTGTACCTGCTCAGAGCCAGGATAGAAACAGCAGGCAAGGCGGCAGCAAACAAGGTACAAACTCCAGTATCTCAGGATCAATTTGTTCAGATAAAGGCTTATTGCCATCACGGCGAGGTTGCAAAATACCTCTGCAAGCACTTACGGGTGGGAAAATAAGAGGAGGGAGCTGTTTTACTACTGTCCTTTAGTTCTGTGATAAGCTATACAGATTTGAATGCCACTAACGCTGCGTTTTGGGCTTTGCCATGCACCCCAAAGTTAGAGTGTAGAGGGGAAACGCATCTGAGGTGGGGAGGGCAGGTCCCGTCTTCGCAATGGTGCCAGGACACGGCAACCAGCACCCGCCAGCGGCAGCTGTGGCCGGTCCTGCCGTGTGCCAAGGCTGACGCTTTAGAAAGAAATAGCAGTTTGAAAAAAGCGTTAACAACCAACAGCACCAAAAGTGATGCAGACGCTGAGCTCTGCCCTCTTTCTGGTGACACTTATGATAGCGGGGCTGATTTTGTTGCACACTCCTGAGGACACCCCTCAAGGGACAGGGGCTTCTCCACAGCTGCCTGGGGTGACCCCACGTCGGCCCCGTCTCCACCACCCGCTCTGCGATCGCATCTCTGCATGCGAGCCCCCGGAGCTGCTCTCACCCCCCCTCCCAGCAGCGATTTTCACCCTGCGAAGTGGTGTCCCGTGGCCACGCGACGAGACAACTTCTGCAAGGGTCTCTGGAAAATCTGGGAAGCCAATTCTTTTAACAATCGATCCATCGGGCACGCAAACAAGCTCGGGCAGGCAGGCACTGCGTGAAGTCCAGCCTGGCCTCGAGGCAAAGCCAAGCTGCTCCTAACTTCATCATCACCTTTAACAGACTTGACAAATTGGAATAGGATGTGTCTCTCTTGAGCGTGGATATATCCCCACCTTTTTTGCTTTAGTCCTGACCGGTGCAGGGAATCAACATGAATCATGACTTGCTTTGCTGCGTTCACACTGGGTTTATTGCAGTATAAATTTTTGAATACTAAATATTCATTTTGGCTAACATTCATATAGATCTTCATACTCACATCAGCTCAATCTGATCCATTATTGCTTAATACTTTTATAGAATTTGATTATTTACTAATGCAGAATAGTGAGAATACTGCCAATTCTTTCATTCCCATGACGTGAAATGCAGAACCGCCAGGCGAGCGAGGCGGTGGACAGTGAAGAGCACAAAGCAGTCGCAGAGCAGATCAAGATGATGTGGTTGGGGCAGTCACATTTGCTACTGGGGGTGGCTGGGGAGCCTCCCTACCCAAAACAGGCAGGGGATAGTTTTTTATTTCAGTTGAGAGAACGTGCTAGTTAAAATAATCTCAGGTAGATTTACGCTATTTGTTCTGCGCCATTACCCAGCCATTTTTGCTAAAACAAGCAATAATTAATCTGGTTGTCCCCCTTGTATTTATAGGTAGCGCCAATACAGTCATTTTTCTATTCCCTCTAAATAACTACTTCCCACAGGGAAAAGCGGTTATCGTCATGTGAGCATGTTTGACTCAGTAAGGGCACTTGTACTGCACCCTATTACACAGCCATATTTCCCTCAGTTCCCAAACGGAACAGAAGAAAATGCAATATGAATTCACACAATACACTGGTGGGAGAAATACCTAGAGAGAAAAGAATAATAAATGCAGTCTGCACCACACCGCTCAAACAACCCCATCACCTTCAATAGCGGTTGCAGCACAGGAAGGCCACTACAGACGTCTGCCGCTCCCCTGAAAGGACACCATCATCTTTAGTCATTTAATGACTCGCATCGTCACTCGGACTGGACCTGCGTTTGTCTTTGGAAAAAGCATAACCCAGGGAAGGAAGAGCAACCGGAGGGAGGTCATATGTCTGGGAGGGCAGCAGCAAAATCCATCCATGAGCTAAACGAGGGAGCAAAGAGCTAAAAAACGAGTTGCCTTTCCCTTCTGATCCTGCAAACGCTTAAAACTGTGCTCACAGCTACACGTGGAAAATATCCACCCTGGAATTATTGACTAGCAAAGTGTTGGAGGAAAAAAAGGAATTAAAGGGACCTGCCAGGGAAGACCGGTACACGATCTCAGGCTGGGCACTGCAGGCCCCGCAGAGACCGAGGGGACAATCGGGCGTCAATAAGCAACGCCGACCCCCGCGCGGCACCGGCGCCAGCAGTTCTGCACCATAGTTATGGATTAGTGCCTTGGTTTTGGTCCGTGCCCTGCTGCTGAGCTTCCAGATGAATTTATTTTGCTCCATTTTAACCTTGACGGCAAACCCCTTCTTTTAAATGTTAAAAATGTCACATATTGGGGAGAGGAAAAAAATGTAAAAGTTGTTGGTAGACCTTGCGAATGTGAACACCAGCGCTCCAGCCAGCACTTGTGCGCAAGGTGGGTTTCTGTCCTTCACCCCCGCACAGCGAGCAGCTGAACGCATCCACGAGGAATGGGAAAGTCCACTTCTCAGGGACGGCTCTGGGCCCGAAGAGTGATTGAACACATTACGGGTTAGGGAAGACAACACTTCCAGGACTGTCCTCCGAGAACAGGAACGAGAAAGGAATTGATTTCACCTCCCTCTAATGCTCCTCTGCAGTAAGAGAGTCCCTGTCTGTTGTCTTGGTAGTAGAAGAAAAAATCCCAGCCAGCCACTCGCTTTCTGTAAGCGGCAATTCAGAGGGGGACGCATGCCACACGCCAGCTGAGCTCTCCTGCAAAGGGGAGAGCCCGCGGGCGACGGGCTCCAGCTCTGCCCGCAGCCACCTCAGCACCCCCCACCCCCCCGGCAGTCCCCCCGCAGAAAGGGGCCGAAGCGTCCAGCACAGCTCTGCAAGGAACCCACCGATTCCTCCTCCGCTCACCCGCAGCTTCTGCCCCACCTCCCCGGTGAGGGCCGGCGGGCGCCGGCACGGCCGCGCGTCGGCCGCTGGGTCTCCCCGGGGCACGTCGCGCTGCCGAGGTGTTCGCTCTGCTGACGCCCGGCCCTGATCCCTGTTCCCTGCTGATAGCAAAACAGCAAAACTATCAGTCTCATTAAAAGCAACACATCAGCCTTATAAATTAACCCAGATTTTTCACCTTACACCTGCTGGAAGAGCCGCCCTGGGCCAGCACCGCTCCACTCCGGTGGCAGCGGAGGAGCAGAAACCAGCTCCGTATTTTTGCAGCCAAGGTTTGCCTTCAGCTGGGCAGCAAATGAGCTCCTTAGGAAAGCAGGACATACTCTCCACAGAAGAGATTTCACACCAGCGTCTAGGTCCATTCACGAAATCGGTCCTTTGATGAAGGAATTCGGCAGCGGGGCCCTGCACCCACGGCCGGACAACACCGACATTTCGGTTCTCTCCCGGCCACGCTGCAATAAATGCAGCTGTCAGGTCAGAGCGAGTCATTTCATTTTCATTCGAGCACCTATTTAATATTCATCATGTTACAGGGGGACATTTTTATGTCAGAAAAAACACAAGTGCTCTCCCGAAATGACTCAAGGGCAATAAAGAATAAATTGTCTTTAAACCTGTATAAGGGATGCTGAAGTCACAAACAAGGCATAAAATAATATGGAGCTAGAAAGTGCTTTTTCCTTATTAGGTTTATCAAAGTAAAACTAGGCTGGCAAGCTTGTTCTATCAAGCAAATGGATATGGTAAAAAAGGAAATGAAAATTCTGATCCATATTCATTGTTTCAGTGTCAGCAAGGGAGAAAAAAGCTTCACTTTAATTTTTTTTTTTTTTTTTTTTTGCTTTAGACAGCTGATCTGAAGTCTTACAGAAAAAAGTAAGTGAAGTTGATAAGGAAGCAAAAGAAAATCAAGGATAATTAATAGAAACAAAGCAAGCTGCAGAAGAGGCCAGACAAAGTGTCTAACATTAAACAAAATGTGAAACGTGGAACATGCTTGACTGCACCAAGCAGCAGCTCCAGGCACCAACAGCATTTTAATAGGAAGATTTCTTTTCCAAAGCTCTCAGCCGCTGCTGGCCCTGGCCCGGGGCCGGCAGCGTCGGCAGCAGGATTTCTCTCCAAACACATAACAGATTTTTCTTTTCTATTTAAATTAGCTTTTAACACAGTCCTGGCGGCAGTACCAAATAGTCGCACCCAGGAACCGGTGCACCCGTGAAATAAAGCCGGACTATTTCCCAGGTTAAAAAGAGGCTCACGCCTGGAACAGCAGAAGTCTAAGGGAGAAGAGGACTAGCGACTAAATAGAGGGGGGTCTTAATGCCTGTGCGTGCGCATGTGTGTATTTTGCATTTCTACAGCCTAGATAAATGAACATGTTTTTCTCTGTAAGACAACGACAGGACAAAGAAATTTCAAGCAAGTGCCGTATCCCGCATCCGGGAGACCTGGGAGGGAGCCGGCGCTACAGCCAGCGCCGCACCCCCGTGCTCTGGGCTGCAACGCTCCCCATTTCATTTCAAATGCCACAGCATTTGGCTTTTGGTTTTTTCCCCCCCAACATCCACTTCCCAGGCTTGCGTGATTAGGTGAGACAGGCAGCTTTCTGGCTTTTAGAGTTGTACCTTCCTGGCTGTCATGGTGATGGCAATAAGATGATGAAGAGTAAAAGCACTAGCATTATATGGAAAAATACTCAAAATTTTTATTATTGGGGAGAGTCATCCCTCGTGATCTGGGAGCAGGGTTGCCAACTCAGCCGGTCATATGATTTCTGTAAAAGGGAGATGATAACTGCGGCAGTGGGAACTGCAGAGGGGATCCAGCAGACTCATCTCAGACGGCGGCTCTTCATTTCTAAATCGTGTTCTGCCAGTACCTCAAAAATACTGCACAACTTTGCAAAATCGAAGAGGGTCTTGTGTAGCTGTTTTTTGGAGGGTTTTTTTTGTCAAGGATGACCCATGTTGCATGTACAGGAGTGACAAAGGAATGGGAGTTTGGTCCCTTTAGCCTTTCTACAGCCTGCTGAGTGCGATGAACAGATTTGTGCTCCTTTCCCTTACACCTGCCTTCGGTCCCACAGGCTCATCAGCACAGATTTTTCTGGACAAAGCTTGATGAGATCGGGAAATTATGCCAGCCCCTATTCCTGTAGAAAACACAGAATTACTGGAGAGCATTTTATGTAAATATATTCTCTTTCCTCAGAAGAGGACAGCAGTTTTAATGACAAATTGAGTGAAATCTCACTTGGCATGAAGCAAATAAAATAGTAAATATTTCAAGTTACTGCTTTGCAGTAATAGAGACCGCATTTAAAAATAATTGCTGTGGATCTGCCGTATCATACAAAGGAATAGAGTGACAACGCAACCGTGATGTGACACATCTGCATTACAGCTTTTCATCTCAATTCAGTCTTTAACAGGCTCCATCAGCTGATTGCATTCAGCAGGTGAAGCGATATTTTCCGCCAGCAGTAGCAATCTCGTGATGCTTCCCAGCAATGAGAAACCTGCCTGAATGTCATTGCTGCCACCGCAGAGTGCAGCCGTCAGTCACGGGGCAGAGCTTATACAGATGTATGTCTCTGGTGCTCCTCTGCTGAGCCCATCAAGCACAGCCCATTGCAATAGGAACCAGAGCTAGGACTGGGACTGAGATATAAAACCCCATTTTCTCCACTCCAGGAGTGTCAGACACTGGAAGATGAAGTGTTTTGCCCAGGTAAAAAAGTGGTGTGGGGCCGTTAGAGAAAACAACAGATCGCTGTGAGTTGCTCTGGTATGACCTGTCGGCGCCGCGACTTCTCCTTGCAGTCCCTCAGCGTGTCTGTCACCGGGAGAGATGGCTCAGACATACTGTCTGGGTTTCAGCGAATGTGCTTCTTACACCTCTCAAAACAAACCGTTCACCTATAGCGGCTGAAACACAAGCAGTCACTGGTGCTTCAGCTGGGCTACAACCTCCACAAGTTCTCTGTAGTGTATGTTGGAAGAAAAAAAACCCTCTGTCATAGAGAAATCTCTTCTCCAAAGTCCTGCTTTGGATTGCTTATCTGAGGACAAGGCTTTTGTTTCATCAGAGGAAAGACTTAAAACATCCACTACAAATAGGAAGAACACCGATGTCGACTGTCACTGTGGACTTTCTGCATTGTTTTTTCTCAAAGCATGGAAGATAATAGATTAAATCTCTGTTGCATTCCATCACTGAAACCATCCTGTATTTCCATCCTCAGGTAGACCCCAACTACTCCACTTAAATAAATTTGGATACACTTGGTCCACCCAATGCACGCAAGCCAAGAAGCTTAACCCTTCTGCCGCAGAAGAGCAGCTGCAGACCACATTTCTCACGGTACACTTGGATCTTTCACTGCTGACCCATCAACTGATGGGATGTTCCTCTCTGATCCAGTCACTGAGCTACATTGACTAGCAATGTAGAAGGCAAAACCACATTGTGTAATTAAATCACTTAATTTGCCACATGAAGTGCTTCAGGATCGATGAATTCATATTCGCAAAGGGCACTGAAGGTGGAAAACCCTAAGGAAGCAACAGTTAATAACCTACAAGTGACCTGATCATCCCAGGCACCATTTACTGACTCTGGATCAAACACACCCCTCCAAATATGGTTTTGCCTGATGCTACAGCAGGCTCAGAGGAGCGACACTACAATGCACGTTAATTCCTGCTAAACACGAGTTTCAGAAGGCAGCTACCAAAGGAGATCACATCATTCCTTGGCCTAATCCTGCTGCTGTGCAGTGTGGTGATCACCGGGCAACGGCAGCAGCCTGGAAACACCATTTCTGGGCTGCACCCAGACACTCAGACACTTTTGCAGAAAAGCTACTCGAAGCCTGCTCACATGGGGTAGGAGCCAGATTGCACCCCAAAAAATATAAATTACAACTGCCGCCTTCCTCATCTGCAAAATTAATGCTTGGCGCTCCACTTCATGCGCATACTGTTGAAAGATTCTTCACCGTTATTATATCTGAAGAGGTTTTTTCCGAATGTCATATTGGCATGTAACAACCACAACATTCATAACATGCAGGTGAACTTTCATAAAGCAGAGGAGAAAATTAACATTCTTCCTTATCAGAGGAAATTGAATCTGATTTTTCATTCCATCAAAACATCTCTTCACAGACAGGATAAATCCCATAAATTGCTTTAACCCATGCATCCGTCTAGAGCCCATTCTATACGCTATTGTAACAAAGCATGTAATCAAAATAAATGAGCATAATTGCCAACGAGCGCAAATATGGGGTTTCTGGATTCTTTTCACAGGCAGTTCATATGTGGCCATTTTACCATATGTTTACCTTTAAAAATAAGACTAAACTGTATTAGATTGGAAGGTAAAAGCGTATACATTAAAAATTCATGCAGAAAGCGTCACGCAGCCATGACTACCATTATAACTATTCATTCAAATCTAGTCTTTTCTCCCCAAATGTAAACGTAACCAAATGCCAAAGCGTGGCCAAACAACAACCCGTTTCAAGGGACAGTGGGGTCCCGTGCTATCAGACTTCGCAGCGACACTCTCCTCCCATTCCTCTCTACCGGGTAGGAATAAGAAAGGACGGCGCGCGATTCCATTTATTGAACGGTAGTTCAGGTGAATTCCTCATTTTTTTACACTCGTGTTTCTAGTCCTAGTTATCCCGAGGGGTCAGACAGGCTGCTTTAAGGCAACCTCACAGCTGTACAACTTTCTCGACGGGTAACAACCCCCTCCCACGCCACATCCCCATCCCGCAGCGGCACGGGGCCGGGCTAAGTGCCACCACCCGGGGAGACGCCCTTCCCTACGGATGCAGCAAGACCAGAAGGAATTACACGTGACTTTCTTTAGCTTCCACGTCTGACAGAAGCAGAAGGCATGACCTGTCCTAAGTGTTACGAGTCAGGTCATGTCACATCACAACAGCTCACCGGCACGGCCGGTGGCACGAGTCATGTCAGCAGTTAAATGACAGTAAATGACAGTAACAGAGTCACCTGTCAGGTCCTGGCTCCGGGCATCAAGTAACACATGCATATTGATGGCAAGTAATAGTATGCGCACAGATACATCTTCATAAAGATAATATAAATCAAGCTCCTGTCCAGGACAGGCGCATGTCGCAGCTGTAAGATGTGGAAGTTAATTCATTTAAATTACATTTTAAACCAGACAAAACCGTAATCTGTCCCGAGGCACGTTAATACATCAGGTATCCTGATCCATCTTTCAAAAGGTCCCGAGATAGATCTTTTTTTTTCCACATTACTACCTCCCAATTGAAAACGAGCTCCAAAATTATATTTAAACGACATCTCTCCTTCCATTCATAAGTGCAAATTAAGTTACATATTTAGAAAAAATAAGTCTTTCAAGAAACCAGCTATGCCATGTTAGCAGCAAATGACCTGATCTCTAATGATAACTTCATACTTATGAGGACTAATCCCAACTGGAAGTCCTCAACCGAGTTTTTTTTTCCCCCAAGATAATATTTTCTTCATTTCCTGATGAAACTGGCCATGAATGTAAGTGCACTTAAGCAAAGAAAAGTACGCAATTAGGCTCGTCTTCGACACATATGAATACAAGCTATGTCGTCTTGTAGGCATTTTTACACTACACTGCTTCCAGAGCAAAGAAAATGACAGTCTTTGCTCTCGGCTGTAGCATCCGAAGTTCCAGTGTTCAGTGACACTTCTGGGGTGGTTGCTGGAGGGGAGGAGACCAGCTGGGACCCAGCCCTGCTAACATGAAAGCTCCCCGAGACTTCAGGATATTTCTGCAGGAAAAATGTCGTTTGATCTTACAAAGCTCATACAAAAGCCCAGATGTTGAAAGCGATAGGCATAGTGATACGTATAGAAGTGGTACCTGTGCACGCAAAGATCCCATTTCTGAGCATAACCGAAATGATTGCAGGAATGATGTAGGTATGCAACACTTCAATACGTCTTGGTAATTTGTTTTCTGTGGTGTTTTACTTCAGTTGCTGCTATTTTGTTTTACTGTTGTGTGTTCAAGAGTCCTTGAATGGAGGAGAGAAAATGCCACAGAAGATAGATCTCAAAAAAAAAAAAAAAAAAAAAAAAGAGTTGCACATTTTACAGCTGCAATGCTGAAATAGGAGACACCTGGCAGCGGACATTGAAATCAATAGTGTCGAAACAAAAGATGACAAAATGCAGACTCTTTCATTATCTGGTTATTAACTACCAAGACAGATTGCCAAGGCATTTGGCAAACTCTTCACCCTCAGATGTTTTTACTCACAATTACATACGTGTCTTAATGGGATGCCCCAGCTGGGGGTATAGGAATTACCTGCTGAACTGGACCAAGATCTCTCTCCTGTCTTTGGCAGGGATCAGCACCAGCTACTTCAGCATAAAGTTTAGAAACACCAAACAGGCAAGAATTCAGAGTAATCCCTCTTCCACATCATGACTTGTTTTGGACTGAAAGATAGGAATTGCCTTTCAGTGCTCCCGCGGGAGGCTGGGCATCCCTCCCAGCACGTTTACCAGGGCTCTTACACACAGCAATAATCTCGATATCTGCCTGAACTACCGATTCCTTTTTTTGCATTATGCTGCATTCTCAGCCTGCAGGGCCACCAGCTCCTCGGTTCAATTTCACAGTTTAATTCAATCCCAAATTATCAAATACATGCAATTACATCGTGACATTTGAATCACCGCGCTGTCCAAGCTGGACGACGAGCAGACACGGGGTTCAATGCACGGCCGGCAGCGGCTGTCTCTAACAGCAGCCTCAGCAGCCTTCCCCTCTGTTTTATTTTATCCCACAAAGTCAAACACCTGCACTCACTCCCTAAAGGGCTTCACCAAACTGCAACAGCTCGGCAGCAGATGTGGTCCCTCGGCCCCGCGCCAGCGCCCTGCACAGCCCGCAGCTCCACAGGCAGCGCCCAGCCCCAGCCCCAGCCCTTCGGAGAGCCCCTGGGGCTTTGGCCAGAAGGAACTATAGCACGAGTGGGGACAGGGACTGCGTGAAGGCCACCAAACTGAAGCACAACCCCAGATCCATCTGCTCAGTACAAACACGCACCTCGCAGTGCTGTACCTGGAGCTCCTTCTCCCCCCCGGGCAGCTCACCATCCAGCCCGCATCTCCTGCGCTGGACATCACCGTTTGGACTGTAATTTACCCTGATGGTGAGGGCAATGACCACATGTTGCAGCTGTCATTTTTTGTTATTATTACACCATCTTTCCCACCCCAACGCCTTTTTGAACAGCATGCTTAATTGAGTTTATTCCTTCATTATTCAGAGAGTACCATTCTCCCCACATATTGTATCCCGCAGACAAAATATATTAAGATCTGGCAGTATTCTTCCTAATAGCGTTGGATCATCATTCCCCTTGTAACTCTTACTCTATACATGTTACTCAAAGGTTCAGTACAGGGTACTTTAAAAAAGATTTAGGCCCCCGATGTTACTGGGGAACACCAGATCCTGCTTTTTATACCATAAACAGTTATAGCTCTAAGGTAGAAAGTAGAGCCAGCTGAAGATCTTCAGGGCCAGAAATATGTGAGGCAATTTCCCCTCGCAATTCCATCAGCCTTTTTTTTAATGCGAGAAGAGGAAAGCGCATTCCTGGCCTTGCTTTGATGACACAACATCATCTCAATTCGAGGCTGCGGGAGAAACGCTGAAGGGGAGGGATCCTGACCTGGGGAAGGAAACCTAGCTACACCACCATCATTTTTTCAGTGAAACCGTAATATTCAAATCCCTTTACAAAGCTGTGGATAGCAACATAACAAGACGAGCATTGCCCTCCGCCCTAGTTACACCCTTCTCTCGCGATGATCTGCTCTGAAGTAACTGCGGATTGAGAAGGACTGCGTAGGTGCTAGGCTGGCAACAATTCTTTTTTCCTCTTCCTTCTAATTATTGGAATAAGCAGCAGAATTGAGCTAAAAATAAGACCAAGCATTCTCCAGATCTGTAATTATTTCTCTCGACTTGTACTTGTCTACAATATTTCTTTCACTAATCGCTACAGCACAAAATATGCCAGAATTGTTTGCAATCCGAGTCCAATCTCAGACACAGTAAAAGACTAATAACAAATGTTGCTTACACACATTTAATTCAACATACCAGAAGCAATTTTCTCACTCTCTTTAGCATTTTATTTGCTTATAAATACAAGTCAATACCACAAGATGGCACTTTCTTACTTGCAACACACACTATTATAAACACTTACCCTCTTCAAATGTTCCCAGATGTTTACGACATGTAACTTCGCAGTGGTTTCGAAACATTTAAAAAAGCAAGACCTTCTACAAACTGCATTTGTGTTTGATGTATATTAAATGAGGTCAGGTAATTAAATTCAAAAAAAGAATTTATAAATATTTCAGATAAGAAAATTTAAATACAAAAGCAGAGTTTGTATTAATTAAACTGAATAACAATTTAAATTGGCCATAATGCATCTACATGGTTTAATTTAATTTAAAATACTTTTTAAACAATCAAATCCTCTCGCCGTTCATCAAAACACCTATCTACTCAACTCTTTAAAAAATATTCTTGGTTAAGAAACCACCTATGCTTTTTCATAACAATCCTCATTCTGTCCTGTACGTGGAAATGAAGCAAAATCATATTCCAGAATTAGAAAACAGGATAAGAAGGAAGAAACTTTAAAAACCCTGATAACTTCAGACACTTCAACTCATTCTTCCTTGCGTTTCTGAAAATACATGATCCGGTTTTAAAGTCTTTGAACGAAATGTAAACACTAGAAAACTCATTGTTGAAATAGGTGAAGAATAAAGAACCCTGCACTAATATAGTGCATAATGATGCTGTGTCAAACTTGTCATTTACAGTAAATGTCACATTTTCCTCAGGATTGTCATGCCTTTTTTTTCACTAATTCCTTTTGATGTCTGTAGATTCTCTCTTTTTTTTTGTTTTTATTCCCATTGCTCAACAGGAAGAGATGTATTATCTGGTCTCTTCACAAAAGAGTTTCACAAGATCCAAATTTTTGACTCCATTTTTTTTAATAAAGGGGTGGCAAAATTTTAAGCTTGAGATACTTCTGTTCTGCCCGGTATATTACACATCAGGAGATTCCTCAAAAAACTGAGAAGTCGGAGAGTTCCAAAAAAGGTAGCAGTTAAGGCAGTCGATGTCTACATTTGGATTTCTTTCTGTCACATATCAATGTCTCCGTCATAGGCCAAGGTTAGAGGCTTCTGTTGCGGTGGAGTGCTTTGATGCTGCTTTGTTTTTTTGCTGCAAGAAAAATATTTCAGGAGACAAAATTATAAACTGTAATAAGCTCAGAAACATCATCAGAAACTAAACTTCAAGAAAAAAATCAACTTCCCATGCCGGCTATTTCATTTTGCAACTAGGTGACACTGCAGTACAGTGACTAGTTCCAAGAAAAACCACGTGGACCTGCTTATGTGCTATTACGTGTGTGGTACAGACACAGCCTGCCGAAAACGGGCAGCCAACTGTGCTCTTCATCTAGAGAGGAAATAAAGCATATTTGTCTCCCGTGTCTTCTCACAGCTGACAAACCAAGGAACACCTCGCAGAAAAATTGAAACATGAACTGTCTAGGAGTGGGATATTCTCATTTTTTCTTTGGCACAGTATTGAAGCAACAATAATTATTATTGAGAAATACACTTCCTCACCAGTCTTCAAGTGATGGAGAACTATGTAATGTTATTTAAAAAATCCTCTGTATGCTCCACCGTGAAGCCACAGAGAAATGGTAACTACATGGCTTGGAAAATAAGGAAGCAATTCCTAAGCAGCGTCCAAATGCTGTTATTTAAGCTTTTAACTGAGAGGAAGACTAAGAGAGTGAGAAAAAATAAACTGATTTTGGATGAAAGAGGGCAATGATGCTGTCAGGCCACGGTTGTGACTCTCTGGTTGCCTGCCCTGATCTGACAGGGGTTGGGGCAGCTTGCACCATTAATGTTCGTAAAGCCCAGGCCAGCTCCACGATCCTCAGGGACAGCTGTGGGCATTGCCAGGACACACGGACGCTGGCCACTGCTCCCTTTGTATCCTCCAAGACGCATCAATGGCAGCGTCCTTCCAAACATTCAAACCAGAGAGAGCAACACCAGCTCCGTCAAGCCAGGCCTGCCACCCCTGCCCGGGGCGACGGCTGCTTTGGAGGAGGGCAGACATCTCCCCCACCAGTAAGGCCCATCACCAGTGACACACTGGTGTAGACCAGAGCTTCGCTACACCCGGTACCCTATCTCTAACAAGTGGCTGGTAACAGCAGCTTTAGACACAGGACATGTTTCCACCTGATGTATTCACTGCAAAAACCTATTTAGGGATTTCCTGAGCTGGAGCATACATCCAGAAAACCACAATTAACACCAAGAGACCCAATCTCCCGTGAACTGTTATGCCATCTTTGAATCCATTTATCTTCCTGGCATGCACAGTCCCCGGCAGCGGTAAGCTCACAAGGTAATAATGCACTGTGTGAAAAATACAATCTTTTGTTTATTTTAAACGATCATTTCATCAGATGCCTCCCACTTCTTATATTGTGGGAAATAAAAATTCCCTAGCGCCCTTTTCTACTCCATTCATGATTTCATAGACCTCTATTGTATTCCCACGTCAGACATCATTTTCCAACTGAATGCCCCTATTCTATTTAGTCCTTCCTTGAGCGGAAGCCAGCTCCTCGATCCAATCAGCCCCCTTGCCTTTTTTCAGTTTTACTTTATCTTTTTTTTAAAGAATACAATAAAAAGCCCTTTCTAATCCCAGCAGAAGTCTGAATAAATATAAGGGCCTATTGATAACCAAAAATAATTCTTTCCCTGCATGGCCACCACACTTCTTCATGATTACGCTGGATAGCATTCGGAGAGTTTTAAATTACTCTGAGGTAGGGGCCAAACGAAGGCAGTTAAGTAATCCAAGCTCCATCCTTCCCTAAAGCCTTGAGGATTAAACCCCTGCCACGCAGAGCATTGTGATATATTTGGGATTGTTTAAATAAAAGCAAACTAGCTTTTATTTAAGGACAAAACACATGCCATACTCACCACATCAGGTAGGATGTAAAAATCACGAAAACTATGATGAGGAACCCGCCAGCTGATACTCCGTACACCCACATCTTCAGTTTGCCATCTGTTGGAAGATGAGGGAAAAGGACAGAGGGAGAAAAAGGGAGAATAAAAAACTTTATTCTAAGACACACAAATTCTTAAGAGATTAAGTAAAGAGAAAGCACACGAGCAAAATTAGTAGTACCATTGATGGGAAACACAGCAAGGACTGGCTGGGAATAATCCATAAACCCCACATTTTTGATAGAAAAAAAGATTCCTGTAACAATCAATCGCTTTAAAGACAAAATCTTAACTTTGATAAGGAGTGTAGATTTTCCTCATTGAAAACTGAAAATGAACTCTTCGCCTCAGTTTTCCAAAGCAGCAATATTTCATAACCTCCCCTCTGGCTGAGCTCCCGGGGTCCATGACGGGCAGCCCGGGCTTATGGTGCAGCACAGGACATAGAAGCCGGGCAGGCTCCTGCCCGTGGAAGGGAGCAGGGGCAGGAGATAATTGCAGTACATTTACTCAGGAGCCCCAGTGGCTGCTCTGGCAAAGGCAGTTCAATGTTGAGCTGACCCAAATAGAAACGGAGATAACACCTGATATGTTTAGCCTAAAGAAAAGAGGACTGAGAAGGGATGGGATTGTTCTCCATAAATACTTGGGGGTCAATTGGGGTAAACACCAGCGAGCACAAGCGAACAAGCTACTTAGAGCTGAAAAACGCTCGGGCAACAAATGGGAATAAAGTCGGCTTAGAATAAAAACAAGAATACGCTTTGTAATAGTAAGAGGGATGAAGTTGTGTAAGAGCTTTCTGGCTGGGCCACAGGAGCAGCAGACATAACTGGCTTTAAGACAAGGTAAGGCGCTTGATTAGGACTGTGTGGGTTGCAAAGACAGGGGACCCGCTCTGCGACCCTTGCAGAAACCCCTCCACGCACATGTGAGCTTGAGTGTGTCGAAACATTTCCTTCTGATAGAAAGTCTCAAAACACATTATTTGGACAGATCCTTAATTACAAGCTTTGCATTAATAATAATAATTTTTAAAAGATCAATATTTCTGTTTCTTGCTCCGTTCTGGCTGTACAGCTTTCCTTGTGGGGAGAAGCGATGGTATTTTTTCCATGTAGCAGAAGTCTGAGCTGATTCACACCAACAGAGCTGTTAATACAGACTGGAGGCAGGAACACGAACCTGCGCGGTGCCCACAGACACGTTTGACAGAGGCCATTCCAAACGCAGTCATGCGAGTGGGGAGTTACTTCACGGAACAATCACTGAGCCTGTTTTACATTTTATGTTTGAATGATGAATTTTTTCAAAGGGAAACGTATTTAATCAGATCCCATTCTTTCTTTTTTCTTCCAGACTTTGTGGAAAGGCTGAGTACCTCTCACAGATCTTCTCTTCTCCTCGAAACACTTACAGCCTATCTCCCATGTCAGAAGAGCTCCGTTTGTCAGGTCTGGGTTGTTCTGTTTTTTTTTTTTTTTTGCTGAAGTCTGGGTATGAAATTTGTCGCCCTCTCAACTGGAAATGGCCAAGAAACATTTAGCAGTCCTGCAAAGGGACTGTCACAGCCACAAAAAGGCATCCCACCATGTCTGCTATGAAGGCAGCTACGCTCTCCATCCCCAACATAAAGGCATTGGACCATGTCATCTTACAATTTAAACAATGCTATCTAAATTGCCTCTCAACTTGAAAAAAGCTTCTGTACCTGAACTCTGGCCTCCCAGAGTGTGGTAAAGAAAGGAGAGACACAGCCTGATTTGAAATCAGTTCTGTGCACCTCTGCAGAGCATTTAAAAGAACAAAAACACCAGCCTCATTAAATCGTAATAAAATTTTTGTTCCAAACTGTAAACGGGAAAGGAAATCACAAATTAACTGGAGAAAGGCACATATACTTTTACTGACAGATATAAGTCCTTAGACGTACACAAATGTCAAGGACTATGGTACTGAAGGGCAGTAAATGCCATCCATACAGGGAGGGTTCACCATAGACCCGCTATCAAGAGCGTAACTGGGAGGTAACAGTGGTTTCCTGGCTCAGCTAGCAGTAATTATTGCAAACCCCCAGACTAGTAAGCCTAAGAGCCTGTTTAAGGGGAGTAGTTCCATATTTTGTCAAGAAGTTAGACAAAGGGGAGTGATTTGAAGAGCGCCAGCCTTGAGCTGGGGTCTGAAGGGCACATACAGACTGAAGAGCTACCTGCAGGATGCCAAGGGGTTGGTGATACACTTAGCACACATGGAGCACATTTATTCCTTTCCCATATATTGTTTCTATAACATTTCTGCCCTAAAATTAAATAACACCATGTTCTGTAAAAGCTCCTTAGTCCCTATTTCTGTCTTGTAGTCCCTGGGGGAGAACTGGCTCACAGATGCTGCCCTGAGGTCAAGCCCAGCAGAAGCTTTCAGGGCTGCAGCCTCGAATGCTGATTTAAAAAGAGAAGATTGCAGCATCCACCTACACCTCTCTCCCTTTTTCTAACCCCATAAAGGTACCAGCTGAAGAGAGGACACCTAAGTAAGACAGCCTACAAAGGGCCACGGATGCTGACAAAAAGGCAATTAACCCCAAACCTGTGACTCAAACTGCTGGTGAACTGCGTGGGCTTCTGGATGATGGGTTTGATTGAAAACCAGCCAAATGCTTTGGACCGAGCTCTATGAGCTCGGAGATTGTCAACGCAAAGGTTAACAACTGTATGCAAATCAAATATGTAAATGTAACATTCAAAGTGTGATCACATATATCAGACAGAATTATGGTTCCCTGAATCCCGTAACAGAACCTTTCGTTACATGTTTCCTAAAGTCTCGTGTTCATTACAAACTAATAGGAAACAAATGCAACGTCAGGTAACCGGAGAGGGGGCAGACTGCACTGCCAGTATTTTAGAATACGGGGAGCCTAACGCGTTTCAGTAAAACTTGATGCACCTGACACCTTTGTCTCCCATTTTAAAGTCCTATTTGCATTTTAGAAATTTATTTTGAATAAATTAATCTTGCAAAATAGCAGTCAAAATGATAATCAGCTATTACAGCTACAGCACCAGTCCTGTGGACCAGTCTGGGCACATCCAGTATGTGGTTCCAACTGGGAAGCATTTTATGGTGTGGAAGTCAAAGATCCACTGCTGGATCTTGGGCACAGCAGCTTGTCTGCTTTTTGTGGGGTGTTTTTCAATGTCTTAACTTCAACACTTAAAACTCCAAACTCTACACTTTCTACCCTGTTTTTTTCATACACTTTTGAAATATGGCAAGAAACAATGAATGTTTTCTTTAATGAAATCTTAAGTACTTTCTGCTCTGAATCTTCTGAGGCATTAGTGATCAATATCTTTCCTCGTCCAAACATATTACTTCTAAAAACATCATCAGATAATAGTTCTAAGCATCCCCCCAAATCACATATGAGCATACTTTTGCGAAATATTATTGCTTTATTCTGACTTTGCTATCTCTCAACGTAAGAGATTGTGATTACTCTGCATAGGCACAAAGGAATGAAAGATGGCATGCGAGTTAGAAACTGGGAGGCTGCTCTGCAGCTCCCAGACACAATCTGGTGTTATGATCTACAAAGCTTGTACCTTTCTTCTACAGAAACATTGTAAAGACAATTTATTCCATTCATATTTAAGTTTTTCACCTGGATTAAAAGGTTGAATAGACCATCCTTTGAAAATGTCATGTATTTTTGAGTTGACAGGTTTATTTTTTCCAGCAATGGTCTTAACATCAGCTTTCTTATCTTCCAAACCTGGTACCTTCATGCAGTAATCCAGGAAACCATTTGATCTCATTATTTCTGTATATCCTCGCTCACAACCGCAGACTCCTCTCTAGGTGATAAAAGGGAATTCAGTATTAAACCAAATAGTAGCCTCTCACAGAACAATGCAAATTGTAGGCAAAGTATGAAGAAACTGCAAGGTCTACCCTGCACATGCCACTTCACCACCACCAAACCAAACAAGCGAGGAACTGGTACTCGCAAACCCATTTCAGTTCAAAAAGCCAAAATATATTTGGGGAATTGGTTGAAAAAGAGTAAGTAATTACGGAGAAGCCCAACACCCAAATATTTTCGTCCTAACAGTTTTAATAACAGGCATCTGTGGCTTGATCCAAACTCCTCTTGTCAATAACCATTTTCCCACTGACCCTGCTGGGCATTAGAAGAGACGAACGAGAAACAACCCCACTTCAGACCCCAACCCTCCCAGTGTATTTCCACTCCGGTATTTCACAGGGCTGTCTGAAATGAAGCTTGCTTCTTACAGCCAAATATCCACTGCTCTGGATCAGTCTAAGCAGTTTCTTCGAGAGGTTTCTTAGAAGTCTGTGGTTTGCTAAATAGAGACTCCGTTTTCTCTATTTCTACTTTAAAACAGCTTTTTTAGATTGTTTTTCTTTGCTAATTATCTTATAATTACAATGCCTTTCTGAGTGTCTGACACCCTCAGTTACGATCCAAACAGGCAATTGATTTACAATCTCTGATAAGAATTTAACTCTTGACATCAGTTTATTGCCACAACATCCCCCTCTTGTTGACAGATGTAATCCTGAGCTTTTTTAGACAAAAGGTGAAGTCTCAAGAGTTTTTATAGCTAATAAATTCATGCTTACCCATCATTTTTATGTTCCTGTAGGCTCTGAGCACCCTCCTGACCACCCTCTCAGCCACATTCCATTGCCCATGAGCTACTTTCCAATGGTAATTCCTCCCACCAGCTACTCATCTGAAGCCGAGAGCTGTGGAGGCTATTTTCAAAATATAAATATCTAAACCCCAGGTGCCCCTCGCTACTTTAAGGGTTCTGGGTTTTATACTCCATCACAGTACTGACATAGATATGGCATTTTGGGAAGCTCTTACTCTGGACTTCGGTACAGGAAGGGTCATTTGTAACCTCTGGGCTCATGTTTGCTCAGAGGCAAAGAAATGGCCATGGCTCAAAGAATCAGCAGGTGTTGCAGATGCTCAACAGTTCAGCAAAAAAGGTCATTTCCAGCTTTTGCCTTAGAAGGCAGTATGGGGATGGTGGGATCATACGCTACATCTTCCCTACGCTCACGGGGGCTTTCCATGTCTGTGGAGGAGCAGGAGAGGACTCTCTTATCTCCTCTTTTACAGAAGTTTTAAACAATCCATTTTCTACAGGACAGTACAATAGCATTCAATGAAAATTAAACCAACATGATCCAAAACCCCTCCACGGAACAAAACCAAACTTGTAACATGCTCCATCATTCGTTTGTGCAGGTTTATGAAGGTTTCCTTTCAGACTGAAATTCCCAAAACTTCCTCGAGGTGGTACCATGGACACACTAAACTATTTTCTAGGTCCTGGAATGCATTTAAGATACAGAAGCTAACTGAATAGATTTTGCAGTGTGAATTTCTCAACCCTCTTCTGCAGTGAGCAAGTACCTGTGTGCAGTAGGAGAATGGCTTTCTGCACGCCGGGCTGCAGTGCCGAACTTCTGCAGGTTTCGTCCGAAGAGCACACCCTCCTGTAAAAGAAAATACTGAGTGCCTTCACGGATATATTTTTAAAAATGTTTTTGACTTGGAAGACCAGAGTGTAAGAAGTGCTTGCTTGCTTATTTTATATAGTTAAATACTAATCTATTGGGCACATTAGCATAATATCTGTAGGCATTGCATTAATTAATTTGGCTTAACAAGGCAGGGAATTATTATCATACCCATCTTGTTAATGGAGAACAGAGGTATACAGATTTAAGCAATTTGCCACAGGCTACATAGGAAGTTGGGGACAGAATCGGGAATTAGATGCAGATCTTCTGTGTCCTCATTAATGTCTTATCTACATAAGAAGACATAATCCACATAACGCCTTTGCCCATCCTCACTTGGGGAAGTCCGTGCTTCTACAGGAATAAAAACATGTGAATGAGTTCTTAACTACTCGGCAACCTTTGCACATAAAACTTTTGTTATTATCTTAACTAGTCATTATAAATAGAACTAGATAAGAACATCTGCATTTTCATTTCTACTCTCTCCTCATTCACCCTGAGCATATTGAGAGAGATCCTACGGATGTGCGAGCCCTACTGCCTTTGCCAATCTCTTGTGGAGCTTCAAAGTGCTGACCGTAAATTTCCCTTTTCATCCTGCGCAGGCAGAATTTGTAGGTCACGGCAACAGCAGGAACCTCACAGTTTGAGCGATTTGACATTCCTGTGTGTTGAATAGAAGAGGTACTGAAGCTGGGCTCTCTACCACGCGTGTGATGTTCTCTTCTGTTCTCCAGTTACAGGAAGGTTGCACTAACGGCTGTGCAAGCCAGCCCAGGAAGCCCTTTCAGTCCATGCACATTCATTTCTTCCCATGCCCAACCCAACAGTAGGAGTAATTCACCCAAATACTCTCGTGTAATGACATGTGTGATGTTGACCTGACAGCAAGGCTGGTAAGCTCCCATCTGTCTTTTCTACACACAAATCTGAACTGAAATTCTGGAGGAGTTAGGAAGGCTGTCCAACTGCCCTCTGAGCAACTGATGCAGAAGAAGAAAAACCTGGATGGAGACTTCCATTCATAGTTGTGCACGGCAATTTTTGGATATACCTGTGACATTTATTCCATCTGAGCGCTGACACCACACCGTGCGTACGTTGTCTCGCCAAAGGCTGGTTTTCCACAGGTAGTCATAACACTTCCCTCCTGCAACATCAATACCAGTTAGTCTTCACCTTGCAACAAAACCAGAATCAACTCTTGAACGGGAGGAAGCAGCGCTGTGGCCACGCTACCTGAGCAAGGTCGCGTTTCCATCGCTTGTCCGGAGCAGCTCTCCTGGTTCTCAGGAGACTGAACGATAAATGCCCTGGATCGGGACTGGTGCCCCGTTGTCTCGAAGCTCCTGCCATTGATGCAGGTGAGCTCACAAGAGCTCCACTCTGACCACTCTGTCAGGTGGCAGTCACCTGTACGTTAAAAGAATAAATCACAGGTTTTCAAAAGGAATCAGCCTTAAAGGATAAGGACAACCCAGGCGTACAACAGCTGTAATAGTGAAATGCCCCCAGTTTATCACCCAGCAGTATGCATTATTCAGATTTTCTGCTTCATGGGGAATCTCATTTTCTCAAAAAAAAAAAAAAAAAAAGTCTTTTTTGAGTGATCTAGAAACAGCAGACTGAGCATTTACCTGATCTGCTGAAGTACAAATTCTTACTACAGCGGCTGACAGTACTCAGAGTTATGGAAGCATCTCTGTCTCAGACAGCTATCACAGGCAGAAATGCACTGGGACTTTCCAAAGACCTTACCTGGGCAAGGCACAGAGCACGGTAACTGCAGCACACTCTCTTTTGATGGCAGCTCACCACATAACGCATTTTCTACTGGTTTGGATGTAGCAGAAACAGATGTGTCATACACTACACATGTGAGGTTACGGACTTGCAATCCATCTCCACACTGTCCACCCTACAAAATGATAGCAGGGAACAGAGACACGCATCGCTGACATTAGCAGATGGCAAAAGAAACACAGCTGATTCCACCTAAAAAGACTTCAAAAATACAAATTCCGTCTCTGGACTGCAACAGTATCCTCAGTAATGGGAAGACAGATGGAGATCTCCTCTGTACACATCTCTACAGAAGCTCAGAGGTAGGAGCAGAGCCACACGTAACCAGGAGGAGAGGTGGGTACCACAAAAGATTAATCCTGCCTTTGGGGTTGGCCCTTCACACCTTTACCTAGAGCTAGTGAATTTACTGATTCTTACGAAGCGCCCAGTTAAATGAACACAGAAATTTTTGGCTTCTCTAAAGAGGTCAAGAGCAGAGCCTATCCATAAGGAAAAGACATTTCCACTCACCTCCTTAGACGATACAGCTTAATAGGAGCACTTACATGGTTTAAACTCTGCAACGGCCAGCACTCTTAATTAGACTGCAAGGGTTATTGCGCACTAGGCGGTTTGTGTAATTTCTTAAAGGGAGCTATCGGTTCTGGAGTAGACAGAGCTCACCAACTCATGTCACATACTCTACCAAAACATCACCCAAAGTCAGCCATCGCCTGTTAGCACTGAGCCCCATTTGAACAAGCAATAGGAGGCTCCAGCTGAGCCACTCCACGCTCATCAGGCCAGTTTTGAAATACTTAGCCATACACCAAACTACTTGCTGAAGAAGACATCCTTTACCGGAAAATCACTATTGTTTGGCTAAAGCGACGATCAAGGGCTGAGGATGCTATAAGAATGGAAGATATTTCTAGAGGCTGAAGTTGTTTCATTCTTATCTGAAAAACAGAGCTGCAATGATGTTTGAGGTGCACATCTTAAACCTGCGTGACGCTTTATGAACTCGCGCCTGAAGCCTTGCGGAAATGGCACTTTACAAAATTCAGTAAATAAAACTCAAGAAGAAGGATGAAACATTGCTTTTCTATAACCAAGGGAAGTGCTCCTTTGGATCACTTGGCAGTGGATTCTTTTAAAATAATGGACTTCATCTGCAGAGCAGAATGGCTCCTAGCGAGCGCGTTCATTCAGCAGCGTGTTTGCTAGCAGGAATGGCTCTCTTGCATACACCTGGTAGCTTTTTCATTCTTTCCATCCCTTCCGTTGCAGACCCACAATGAAATGGAAATAAGAGCATAACTAGCTGGATTTAGAGCAGTTGCTAATCAAAAGCATCTTAGAGAAGTATTAGTGTAGATTTAGTATATGCAGCCAGATTTCAAGTTTTTAACACCGTGTTTCACTTTAGTCAGTATGTAACTTATTGTTCTAAATTACTGTTTCACCACTGAAACCTCTATTGTGGTCTGAGATTAATGGTGTGTAAATAACTCATGCAGCTGTCAATGGGGTTAGAGCTCTTAGAAATGGCTGGTGGAAACAGAAGACGATGTGGAGAAAATTCTCGGGGGAAATGGGCACTAATCAAACTGCAGTGTATTTCCAGCTCAAAGTGGTTCAGGGAATGCCTAAAGATTATGTCCTTTGGAAAGGACAAAAAAAGTTTTTAAAAAGATACTTATTCTCGTAGAAACAATATATAGGTATTTATATACATATCAATATATAAATAGTTACATGAATACCAAGATATAAATATAAATAATAAGTGAAAACAATCCATTTTTTTGGTGTAGCAGTCTCCACTATAAAAGTCCACATGCAACTGTCTTCATTCTTCCATCATGCAATATTGGAAATACACTCATATTTTCCAGTGTTTAGAATAAAAAATAAATATAAACCGTGGGCTCTCAAACAATTCCAAAGATAAAGGTTTGCTTTTTAACAGTGGCTTCAATTTGCTTGCTTTCTTTCAAGATGAGCAATGTGTTTTTACAATCAATTGAACAACTTAAAAGACAAAATGTCATCCTGTCATTTATAGAGGGAGATGTTTTTTGATATATTTGGCAAGGTCATAAGCAACGCAGGAGCGCTGCACTAACTTCCTTATCATCTTAAAAATTATTCATGTCCCCAAAATTATACATTTGAAGATCTAATTAATAGGTGTGGAATCAGTGGAAGTTTGCTGCAGTAATGGCACACTGAGGATGCAGGGAATAGCCGCTAATCAGAGAAAAACTGCCAAGGAGATGATCACATATTCAAAACTCGGAGGATCAAATCTGTATTGTGAATGCTCTTCCTTGGAAGATGTGATCATCTGAGGTTTGCCTAGAACCAGGATTTGCCTCTACAGTGACAAGCTCCTGGCAGGAAATATGCAGAGATATGACTTCCAGAGGGGATTTCCCCCATTTGGCTACAAAAATTTCTACACTGACCCTATGGAGGATGCAGAACCCACCCTGGGTCCCCTAAATACAGCCTGGAGGTACGGGCCCCTGCAGGAGCACCTGCACGGAGCCTCCGCCTCTCACCCCCCTCGCCCCAAGTGACCACCGGTAAAATAAGGAGAAGGTTTACACCAGGACTGTGTTTTGACAGCCAGATATCTTTTGAATTGACCAAAAAGCTAACAACAGCTGCACAAACCTTCTTTCACATCACCCTCCAATACTTTCCACATACAACACACTAGTAAGACAGGAGATAACAGTCCTAATGAGATGCTTTGCCCAGACGTGCCTTTAAGAAAAGTTTTCCCTTTTCAGTTTTTACTGGGGTACGTGTGTGTTCACAATTATTTTAGGTAACGGGTTGATCGGGCAAAGCTTTCATAGGTTGATGAGCATTTAATCAGGTAAAAGTTTTCTCTAATGGGGAAGCATTGCGTGATCACATTTAAGGGAGCGCTTTTAAGACATGTTAGAAAGGAAGGGTTCTCAGTCTTCTTATGAATGCTAGGCAGCTAGTGCTTGATAATATCTAGCTACTTCACTTATATTCCTTCAATGGAAAAATTATGAACAGTGTCAGACACTGCTAATTTTTTTTTTTTAAGCTAATCAGTGTAAACCACTTCAACTCCAGTAGGAAAATGATTAACGTAATGTAACCCTTTAAGATGAGGTGTATTGACCGCTTCCCAAGTTCTGCATCTCTCTGAATGCAGCAGAAATGCCCCACGCCCGCCGGAGGTGTGCCTGTGACATGTGTAATTACCTGGAGAGCAATGCACTGATTTCCATACTGTGAAAATCAGCAATAGAGAACACTTAGCGGGCTCTATTCCTAAACACGTAGACACCTCTAATTATTCACATTAAGTCAGTTTAGCATAAAATAGCCCTTCTACAATTAAGAAATGCAGTCTCAGTTATTTCATAATACAAGGAAAAAATATTTTAGCCTTATAATTAATTGTCCTATTTATATTATTACAGGAAGACACTTTCACAGTATGCATTTTGGTCTTACCATAGGATGCATTTACTTTATTTCACAAAGCATCCTTGAAAACAGGACTTCTGAAAGCTTTCTTTAGAAAATAAGCTTAAGCTTCTTTTCCAGTAAAGCACAGGAATAAATCACCCTGTATTTATGAACTACATTTAATTCCTAAGCACCTCATTAAAGAGAAGTGAACACGAATAAAATGGCTCCTCTCCAAAACAAAGCAAAGGGTAGAGAAACTACATGGCAGTAATTTAAGGAAAGAAGCAGGCTCTATCTCACTGAAAGCGCGGGATGATATCTGGGTTAGGGACGGCTGTGATTACTTGCTGTGAGCTGAAATTTAGCTGGGTTCTGGATGCACACACTTTTAATCTGCACGATGTGTTATTTATCTGGATTATGCCAGGGCGTTAATTCAGCTTCCCTACTAATTCTTTTATCAGCTATGTTAGCTCCTAGGGTTGAAGGTCTCTTCCCTAATGTTTAACAGAATTTGCTTATGTTAGCTGGACAAAATATCAGCTGATATTATCATTTATGTTATACATAAATAAATACTGAGTGCAGTATGTACAAGGACCATATTCACATCCCTAGTTGCAATGAGTTGTTGTTCATTATACAAAATATAAATATATTTCTGTTTCTCTGAGCTTGGACTGTCCAAAGATTGTCACGCCCCAGATTTCATTTGTGAAAACCTGGGAAAATTCTGAGTATCTATTCT
The DNA here is from genome assembly GCF_964195595.1 of Calonectris borealis. Lineage (NCBI taxonomy): Eukaryota > Metazoa > Chordata > Aves > Procellariiformes > Procellariidae > Calonectris > Calonectris borealis. Next base: position 7,212,572 of record NC_134317.1, read on the forward strand.
GCCACATGCAGTATTCGCTACACATCCACCAACCGCATCTAGAAACCGAGTAGGTATTCAAGGCATTTGCAGCGTGGTAGAGAGCAGAGCAGAAAACACAAGGGATGTGTCTTTACATGCATTATTGGCTTCAACCTCCTACATGGTATGATGTGGAGAAGCAGCCACAGATCCACCTTCTGTCCCCTGGGACCAGACAGGGCACTTTTTCACCCCAGCCACACTTCTCCCACCTGCATCTCAGCACAGCTTTAAGCAGCATGAGTGGATTTCACTCCGTCTGAGAAACCTCAATGTGAAAGATTCACCTCTGCTTAAACTGGGTTACCGACTAATACGTTTTAATATTGGAAATGCGATCCAACAGATAAGGAGAGAAGAAAAAGCACAGAGGGGGAAAAAAAGTCAATTCAAGGCTGATGCAAGTCATCGGCAGTGAAAAAATGACAGCTCCAGTGCCGAGCAGAGGTGCCGAGCGTAGGTACGGCACATCGCAACTGAATCCAGCCATTTTTAGATCATTAAAAAGATAGCCAGGCTAAGGAGGAAACCAGCACTTTGTACAATAACGCACACTATTGCACCGGAGACCTTGTGGGGAAAGACCTGCTATACACTACTTTAAAAAAAAATTAAAAAGAGGAAAAAAATGATACAAAAGACTAAGCTCTCTTGAAATCTTGTGTATCTATTTTCTTGTTAGAGTTATTTTATATAACTAAATTATAGGTCACCATGACTACACCCACTCAAGCACATTTATTCCATAAATCTCCTTTAATACCTCTATAAGCTCATGGTACTTGAACTCGTATTGTTATAAATTGCTGCTGACGGCTGGAAGATGAGGTGCAGAGGTTTACCGCTCCTGAACTTCCCCTGCGTTCCTATGGATCTTACCAGAGCCTTCAATGGCCACAGAGACACCTCCGACCCGCGAACGGCGGCCTCAATCAATTCTGCCATTTAATGATGATTTTTGTCATTGACCCCGGCCGCGGGGAAGCCAAGGAGCCCTCGGGGAGCGCTGGAGAAAGCCGTACCTGGACTCTGCAGGGAGACCACGGGCCCAGCAGCCAGCTGTAGCAGGGCTTCACCGGGCAGCTCCTGTGCTGGGTGAGCTGCTCCGGGCAGGGTCTGCCCTCGCCCGCTGCCCGCAGGACCACCGAGCGCCCGCGCACCATCTGGCCTAGGCGAGGGGAGAAGAGAGGACACGGTGAAGGAGACCCAGAGAAAGAAAGAAAGGCAGATTTTGTGATTTATCAGTATTCCTAGTTCATTTTCCACCACTAAAAGCTGTTAAAAAAGCAATTAATTGGGAAGACAATTTGGATAATATGGATGCAATTGTTAAGTCTAAGTGATGCCGTCACTGATATTTTCAAAGACAGTTTTTAAACACAGTTTTGTATGTTCTCCAAATATATTATTTGTTTATGCAACGCATTTAAATACTTGACTAAATCCTGATTATTAAATATGACAAGAAAATAATTCCTGTGGCAGCATCATTTCTAACGTTACACATTCAGTATGTTTCCTGAGATTTTTAACAAATGAAATTTTCTTTTTATGACCAATTATGTGCATCTAATTTGAAAACTGCAAACACTCTAGTGGCTATTACCATCCATAACCACTTCTGCCATTTCCATTAAAATCCTATTTATTATTGGTGAAAACTTCTTCAGCCACTGAATGGAAAAGGCAATTATGTTACTTCTTTTGAAATAATAAAACTGAATATATTCATTAAAGTTACAGCAATTCCATTTCTGTCTCCTTTGCTGTCCATTTATGTCCAGGAATGTTTTCATTCCAAATGTTTCAATTAGAATCCTGGCTCCAATTAAGAAGTAAAGTGGGAAAAAAAAAGCCCTTATGCAATGGGATGCAGAAGATTGTGCCGTGGATAAAATTTCTGCCTTGACCTTCAATAGGCATGGATTTGAGAGGCAGTTAGAAAAATAAAAGGTCTGGGTAATAAGGGCACACACGTGCAACAAGACAGATGCAAGTGGTAATTGCTAATTCACTGAAAAGGAAAGAGAGAACGTGTGGCGGTGGGGCTCTCCCATTCGTATCGCAGTCGTTTAGCTGCAATCGTGAGCAGGGGGGAGTCCGGGGGGGAAGCAAACACCCCTGCGGAGCGGGGAGGCTGCGATATTCAGCCAGATCCTTCTCCCTGCTATTTATGCACGCACTTTTTCATTAACGGTACTGCAGCTGGGTTTAAGGTACATCTCTAATAACTGCCATTGGGACTATCTACGGAGCAGGGTTTCCAAAAACATTTTAGTAAATAAAAATTAAAAGCAGACACACCTGAAAAAGCTACTGACAGATACCTTAGCAAGCTCTCTTACCTTTAAAATGCTATTCCCTTGCTCTGACCCATTGCATTCCATTTTTAAACCCATTTAAACCAATTTTAAGACTTATTCCTTTTCCAATTCTAATCCCCTGGACCTGAGGAGTTTGTAAGAGAAGTGATGATAAAAGCTCTTATCCACATGACTGTGCATTCAGCCATCACGGAATCAGATACATTAGGAGGTGGAAAAAAATCCTACCAGCTGAGAAGAAAGGAAAGGTAAGAAACTCCTGCGGTTCACCGGGGGTCAGAGCAAGGGAAGAGAAACCCCCCAGCCCGCTGCTGGCGAACCCCACAGCAGCCCTCCCCTACCCCACAGGCCAAAATTAGCTGTTTCTTCCTTTCCGGCAATGAACCAAATTTGCTGGATTCTTCTTAATTCTGAATGCTGAGGACTGATAAGCAAGAAAAAGGTTCTTTGGGAAACGGTGGGAAGCCCGTGGCTGTGGGGTTTTCGGGGTGCCCTGGGGCAGGGGGCTCACCCAGGCCAGGGAGCTCTGCGGCCCCGCCAGGCACAAGCTCCCGAAACGGCAGCTACGGAAAAGGAGATCTCTTAAGCTTAAAACATCCGATTTCATTAGGAGGGACTTGGAAGCCTGAAGCATTCATCAAGCTATTTTAATTAAAGAAATAATTTCCTTTCGTACACTCTGTTTAACGTCTTTCTAGCAAAATGTAAATGGGAAGATCATTGAATAAAAAACACGATTTTCCTTTTAAGAGGAATTAACAACCGTTCTGTATTTACATTTTATTTTCCTACAGTTGGTTATCCAAACCATTTAAACTCACTGCATTCACAGTGGTCAGCTGACTCATTTACTCTATCACTTTCTTTTTATACTGTGAATAAATCATCAAAGAAAGAAATTTCGCTGAAACCTTCTCTGCACAGTCACTGCAGTGAGTTTCTGAAAGCTCTGATTTTTTTTTCTCACTCCATAAACGTTATCTAGGTGCCCAGTTACCACTCAAGTAGCAGAAAAACTCCTTGTCTTTCCTTTTTAAATATCTTATCTTTTGCTGCCTATGGAGAATAGAATCTCACTGCATCTGAAATTATTTTTCTTCCAATACAAACTCTGGAAGAGCCAAAGCAATCCTAGTTGTTTCTTTAATTTCCCAATGAATTTTTCTTTAATTTCCCCATGAATTGGCCACATGTCTGTTTCTTCTGCTCTGCAGTGTTAAACAATATGAAAATTAAGACAGAAAGTGTGCTGAAAATTGAAAATAAGTATTTCTTCATATCCTCAAATTTGTCATTAGTTTTGAAAGGAGGAAAAAAAGGCTAGTCTTGTTAATGTTGGTCACTTAAAATCCTGTTTTGCATCAGCAGCTAAAATTTCATCTCAGAAACATAGGATCATATTTTCAAATCAAAAGAATAAGATTTTTTATCCCCCAAAAATCTTGCCATTCCTTGCATTTTATCTCCACAAAAAGTGATGTGTCGCAGCTGAAACCAAGATGATTAAAATTCCTGCTAGAGCTCATCCCAGTCAAAATTACTGACAAGATGTTATCTGTTTAACGAGCATGAGCAGAGCATATAAAACACAACCCTAGCAAGCAACCGCAAGACCAGAGCAGGGATCAAGTTACTTAAATGCAGCCGTGGAGGTCAGGTGAGGTCACGTCACAAGCAAAGGGGACTGGTGATAAATGGGGCTTTTCATCTACTTCCCACTGCCAGTCCCACCAGCGGGCGCTGGGGCATCCACAGCTCTGGGAGAGGTTTTGGTGGCCCCTCTTCCAGCAATGCCTCCGAGCATCACCAAACCGGAGCTTAACGAGTCTGAGTAGCAAGCGAGAAAAAGTCACGGAAGTTTCTTCTTCAAAAGGCAAAACCAAAAATGTTTTCCCAAATTGGTGATGAATCAGTGAAAAATGTAACCACCAAATTTTTGCACAAGTCGTGCACATCCTTGTCCCACTCATTTCTGTCCCACGGGTCAGTCTGGTGTTGGGCTGCACATCTCTGCAACCCGCTACGGTCTCTTCTGGGCTCTGAGGACTGAGCAAGGCATGGCAGCGTGTTCTCCTGGGTAACTCAGGTAAGTCCCATAATTTATCTGATGAAGTCAGCTTTATAAGTGGCAAAGCATGGGTTCAGGTGTTCTTATACTATTAGGACTCTCATCAGACAACTTGGGAGAAATCATACAGGATTGGAAAACGTTTACGTAGAAAAATTCAGCATCCTCGTGTATTCATTTACCATAACAAAGGAAATACGATTTGCTGGGGATTATCCGTACCAAACATCTTTCTAGCAACTTTGATTCAGGCCGTGGGAGCATCATCCATTAACGCAGTACTATACATCTTTTCATAGCAGTACAGCAACTGATATGAGGAACTCTAATATATAACCCAATGTCAGCCTAAAGCCCTAGCCAGCATCCTGAGCAGATGCTGCCCAGAACTACAGCTGCAACAGGCAGATATCAGTTACACATCTCCGTAGGCTCAGCACAGGCAGGAAAGAGAGATCTACTTTACTCATCATCATTTATAAAAATCAATATATTCGCCTTTGGCTGTTGTGTACCAGAACCATATTAGCTGTCAGTGCCACATACACAGCAGCAGCACTTCATGTTTAAATGCATTGTTCCATAAAATAAAACCTGAGCAAGAGAAAGGTTTATCCATTAAAATATATCACAGCAAACCGTTGCTGGAAGAGATGGACAGAATAAAAATGTTAGCAACAATGCTTGAGTTAAGAAACACATGAAATTGTAAATCCAGCAACACTAAATTTTGATCTGAATGATATTTAAATTATAGTTCTCTTTGAAGATGTTTACGGTACTTCAGCAGGCCCTTCACATGCTCTCCAAGAAAAGCCAGAAAAGCAGAATATTATTGTGAGCGGAGCCAGTAACGGTGCGTACAACGCATTTGCCGTGAATTATTTCTGAGAACCATGCATCTAAGTCCTACATTTTAGCTTTATCAAATAGTGGGCGATTACTTATTTGGCAAAGGGAAGCCGAATCAGTGTTTACTACAGCCAATTCCCACAGCTCGTTTATTGTCATCCTTTGGTTTTCCCTGTCTAATTTGAGGCTCCATCCTGTTCTCACAAATGCCTTTGAGAAACTCATGATGATTTCAAAGGTATCGTTTTGGGTAGAAAACCCTCTCTGTATTCATCTGAGGAGTACCACCTGTAAATGAGTACATAATTAATGTCTTCTCTGTTAATACATCATCAAGTAGTATTTCTAACCAACTGGAACTCAGTGAAGAAGCTGAAATGACGGTGTTTCTGCTGTTGGAACCACACAAAGGCCACGGCCGCAGGACTGGTGCCAAGGTCCCTCCATCACGGATGTTTGATATCAGTGTAGCTCCACGCTTGATGGCTGCTGCAGCAAAACTCAGATCAGGACTGGGGCTGCAGTAAAATAACCAATGCGCTCGGAAGAACTTGGATGCAAAGTACTTTTGTTTCATTGACGCTCCTGCTTTGGGGTGAGATTCGGAAGACTCTTGGGTCCTTGCAAAGCTATTCAACTGATAGAGAAGGACTGAGCAAAACTTGGCTTCCTTATGATACAATTTTTAAGACTTTCCCAGCTGCTTAGCTGCCGTAGGTTCACAAAACAGTATCTCCAGCTTTTAAATCATACACGTCTATGTCCTGAACTGTATAAGCCAGCTCTCTAGCTAGCAGTATAACGAAGTTATGGTCTCTGAGGACCAAAAGATGACCCATAGACTGAGCTGAGCTTGGGCTTGACTGTGTGGTTCAAGCAGCCTTAATGTGGTTTGGCACCTACAGCCAGGACACTCCCAGGAAGAGCTGAGGTCTGCTTCGAAAGGGCGCAGATGTTTCCAGTTTTCCTCTGCAGAAGCCCAGCTTTGATTTAGGACATGAAGTAACTGGTTGGTCCTTACATGCATGGGGAACCCTCAGCTCTTTAACCAGTCTTTAGGATTTACATAAGCATTTCAGGATCAGGAGCAGAATACGAGCCATACCTTCACTCGGGTACATTCCTTTGCAGACTATACAACATAAGAACTCAGGACAAAAACAACCTTCGGGCATTATATAGGATGAGCTGCTCCTTTAGCATGCTAAAAGCCATAAAGAAGTTACAAATTGCTTTTGCACACGTAGCTCCGTTTATTTTAGTAAGTGATTGAACACTCAAAAAAATAATTTAAGTCCATTCAGCAACATGAACATTAACACTCCAAAATGGATTTTGAAGAAAAAAAAAAATTTGGAATTAATAGTATTCCTAGTGTGGTGTTGTTAAAACACTGCCTATGAATTATTCATTTCTGTTAAGAAAACACTACTTTACAAAAGGGCTAAAAGCTCAGCAAAGAAAGAACACCACTAATCCAAATATTAAGCTTTTTCTGTAACATGCTTTGATCTCTGAAATCCATCTGAAGGAATCGCTTTATGGAAGTTAAGAGCTTTTTTCTTTTTGACCTTAAGTGAATTTGACTCAAATATACATTATGGTTCTCGAATCTTAAAGATTAGCTGTACATCTAATGCACATCAGAAGCCTGGGAAATAATGTCACGAGCTTATTTTGAATAAAAGCTTCAATGCATTTCCTCATGTCAATACTCAAAAGGGTTTTTTAAATCATATGAAGTTAAAAAAACGGTCCTAATCCTTTCACTTTTTGTATGCTGGAGAGCATTACTGGCTATAGAAAACCTCGCTGAAGTTACTGGAGTCAGACAAGTATTAAGGGACCTGTGGATACCAGAAGACAGAGGCATACACTAAATGATGAAAAATAGCCTTAGTGGTTTTTCTTCAATGGGATGTAATTATGTTACTAAAAGTAACTTCACCAGAGGATTTGTATTTAGTTATTTATCCATTTCTTAAGAATCCTGTAACTCTCCCCAGCTCTTTGCTAGCTCTACGTACTCCTCCTGTCTCTGGGGTTAATGTTTCCTATGACTGAATCCTGAGTGTTTGAATTAATTAATGAAATAATCCTCCAGGCATCTGTCCATTTGGTTTCCTAAATTGCATTTTTCACTTTTGAGTACTTTAAAAATAGCCTGCTTTGTTCAAAAACCCCAACACCTCAGGACCTCGAGAGCGTCCAAAAATCACCTCTGAAGGGTTCAGTGCGGCTTGGGGCAATCCCTGTGCTCTGCACCCCTGCTCGGGGGCTGCCTAAGCCCTTCTGGGTGGGACTGGGGGTCCTGTCTGCGCTGCATTGCTGAGGTGTGTGTGGGGGAAAGGGCAGGAGGGCAGGTGGGGACTCACCGCCGGCGCCACACGTGTGGGAACACTGCGACCAGGCTGACCACGCCGAGAGCCGGCAGTCCACCGCGCACCCCACCACGCACCGACTGCTCGTCTGCACGGGCTTCTCCAGGCGAAGCTGTGAGATGACAAGGAAACACAGGCGTCAGCCTCCCCAGGCCCCCCGGCCACCTCCTGCCGCGGCTGGGCACCAAGTCAGGAAACCTGGCTCCAGTGGGTTGCCAACGTTGCTGCTTGCAGGGGGTTTTCCCGAGGGTGCAGTTGGTGAAAGCAGTTTCAGTGTTGAAGCATGTCACGTCTACAAGTCCTTCAGTGTTTGGGTCTTACTCTGAAAGGACAATCCCAAACTTGTAGTAGGGCACAATCTCCCTGGCGGCCAGCTTTGTTGGAGCCATGGTGCAGGGTCTATAGCTGTGCTCCATGCGTGCTACTCCACCCCCAAAACCTCCCGTTTGAGTCAAGGAGTGATACCACCCACTAACATCAGCAGCTGGGAATCCTTTTGTTCCCCAAAGCACCCAACTGCTGCGCTCCCAGCACCGAACACAACTTCTCCACCACCTACGGACAGCGTCTTGGTGCGGATCAGAAGGCACGGGCTTTCTAGAAACCAAAAAGAATCTCCAGGCGTTTCCCTGCCCCAGGCACACGCGAGTGCCATCCTCACCCGCTGGCAGAGCTGCGTGCTGACAGTGGCCCCGTCGCTGCGCCGGCAGCTCAGGAGGCGGCGCCGCTCCCCGTGCCCGCAGGTGGCGTTGGCACCCAGCTGGCACCCGCTCCAGCCTGCAGACAGAAAGCGAAGGATGCAGGGCAGCAGGTCACGGCCGTCTTTCTGTTTTCACATCTTTTTACTTAACACGCGGGTTACCCCCCTCTAGCGCAGCGCTTCCCCACGTCAGGGCATCCCAAACCCACACAAAAGTAAGTTGCTCTTAAAACCGAGCAAGTCTCGGAGGAGAAACTCCTTACTTTGCACTCAGATATCCCCTTAACAAAACCAGTACCTGAGAATGCACAGAAAACTGTTAAAGGCTGATAAAATGTATCAGTTCAACCCAGTTGGTGCATTTACGAGACTCTATTGTCTGAAGTAAAATTTCACTTTGATAAAGTAGCTGGGGAAGTTTCTGAAGGGTAACTCTGGTTTAACCTATTTCTTGTCTCAAGGCAAAGCTTTCCGTTATGTAAAACTAAGCTCTAATACTCATGAAATAAAAACAGTACTTCTAGTAGAAGAAAAATTCATATCTTATTACTTGTCTGAAATTATGATGGCCAGAATACAACTAAACTAAAATAAGCCTTAAAACACCATTTAAAATAAACAAAAAAGCATAACACAAACAACGAAAATTTCCATACACCACCAATAAATAGGAAGCATACGAGAAGAAAACCTATTACTTTGTGTCTTCCACCTCTGATAAACATGAACACATAAACGTTCTGCATTTCTGAAATGTGATGATAAAAAAGGCATCGTGTGTTTCTAGGTCTTTTAGTTCAAACAGGCTGAGTTTATATTCAGATATAACATTTTCTCCTGCTTTGTTCTCCCTTCCCACCAGCCCCCAAACTCCTCTTAGATCTCCTCTCCTCTCTCTGCCTTTCTCATTTATCCGAGCTGGTCAAAACAAAAGAATTTTTCCTTTTTTTTTTTTTTTTTTATTTTTGTTAGTTTGTTTGCAACAGATCTAATTGCTTCTAAGGTCCTAAATAATGCATTTGGTTCTGAATATCCTATGCCCACCCATATAACCCATATTTGCCTTCAAACCAGACTTTTGTTGGTATTACTGGCTTCAGCGGAATCACACAGGTGATACTCTTTTAACTGGAATTTTATAATTAATTCTGCTGATAACCCACCAAAAAGAAGAGACCCATTTAACCTGTTTTATGTCAAGTGTACCTGCAATGACAACTTAAATTAAAAATTAATTGTCCACTAACCTGTGGACAAAAAAAATATAGGCATGTAATTAACTTTAGTGAAATCAGTGTTGTCTACACATAACTCTCCTAATGTCAAGGCTTTAACCAACACCACAAGCAAACATCACTAAAAACACAACTGGAGAAAGCCTTTAAGGGGCTGAATCTTTTATGCAAAGATATTTGGAAAAGCAGAACATCAATTTAATATATGTTGTAATTGGTGTCACTTCCTGTTAAGAGTATATTGGAAAGTTGTACCTACCTGTTAGATTGTACTGATATTGGAAGCAATTTTGGTTAAGAATACATGGCTTCATCTGCGAATCTTCAGGGCAGGGCTTTGTATTGACAGAAGACCTTAGCACTTGTCGAGTTCGGATTTGCATAACATTCGGATCACACACCTATATGCAAAAGTGATGACAGTACAAGAGACCCTAGTGAATCATACAGACACTGACCACCACGCCGGTGGTTGTTACACGCAGATCCACGGCCATACGAGGTACGATATAATCACGCTTCTGTTCTACAGATACTTAAAAGCACATGAAGGAAAAGAAATGTGGTTGAAAGGTAAGAATCCAATATTAATAGAAGTCATCTTTTGTCCACCCTGATTTGGCTATTTTAGGCACTCCTATACTATTTATTTCCATAACTTTTTGTAAGAATCTTTGGGGACAATGGGATAAAGACCGTGCCATTTTGCTGTGCTCTACTCTCCACCTCTTCTCTAGACTTCTAGTAAAATGCCATCTTACTGAATAATGGGACAGAATTTCTGGCACAATTAATGCATTTTTAAGTAATAACTGATCTTGCAGCAAAGCTTTCATTTCTAGGAAGGACATTTGTAATTGCGTATCAGTTATGATGCTGATAAGAAGACGGGGTGACTTTTCAAAGTATGTGATACAAATACTGACATCTGACTGCCCATAAACCAGGATTTGCTTGTTTACATTTTCATATGAATATGAACCAACTGAGGCCAGTTTTCCTTTGTATTTGTACATCACAGGCACAAAAATTGTTTGTTTTTAGCAGTCCCCCATCCTCACTCTCTTAGCACTGTGGCATGGGGTTGTTTTGCTTTCCATTTCAGCTGCAGACTTAGCAACAGTGACTAAATGTTTTCTGCCTTCCAGGAAACATCCCCTTTATGTAGAGGAAAGCATCTGCTCATCCCCACAAATCCCCTCCTGCAGCCTCCTGCTTACCCCTCCTCTGCAGAGAGCTCTTCTCTTCGGATGTCACACGGAGGTGTCACCCGGCTTTGCCAAGCATTTGTTACGTTTTTCCCTTGGTTTAGTTAATGCGGGGATATAGCATAAGCCCTAGCTGGGCCATGGGGAACGTGGTGCCGCTGCCGGTGTCCCCTCCCTGGCTGTCCCATCCATCTCTCATGCCAAGGGGAACTATTGCAGGAGGAAGGAGTTGTGGTGTCAAAGATTAGACACCTGTGACACCGGGCAAGGGCAAACGGTGGTGAAGAGCACTAAGGATTGCTGCTTTGACTTGTTAAATGAAATCACAAAAAAGTCTAAATAAGCTTATTCTGAAGCCAGGGTGATTACGGGAATACGTAAGAGCCATTTTGGTTAAGGTTGGGACAGAAAAGCAGCCCCAAGGATAAGGGCTCTGACCTGCTGAAACTCAGCAGTTTTCCTGCAACCCAGTACAGCGGGTGTGGGTGCGTGGAAGTGGTCGCAGCAAACCTAATGGAAATAAATCCCTATTAAAGGTATTCACAGCCATTTACTGAACAAGGTGACCTATTTAATTCCTACCAGTCTCTCATTAGGACTAAAGATTGCTCAGAAACAGCAAAGAAAGCAAAAAAAAAAAAAAAAAAAGCACATAGAAATACATTTTCATAAATGCTTAGTGATTTAAAACATGATTTTTCTACAGAGCACTTTAATTACAAAAAATAACTAACAGTTTAAAACCACAGGCTTATTATCATGCAACAAACTGCCTGCGAACACTGAACCCTGAACGAGTGAAAGTATGGGTAATTGTGAATATTAAAGAGAAATGTAATGGCATTGCAGCATAAATCTAGATCTCAGACTGGATTAGTTGCACAGTTGATAGCATAACTAAAGAGAATAAGTATCAGGACAAATAGGAAAAAGTCTGGTCTCGTGTTAAAATACATTGTCAGGTCCTATTTTCCTTATGCTTACACTATGTGAGGAAATTCTATTATGTTCTTATTTCTGACACACACCTTGTCAAATAATTTTAAATGGTAAACCTATTCGAATGTCCATGGTCATCTAAAATAACCAATTGCTCTTAATTATCTGAAAATTAAACCTATGCTAAGTGTTTACCAATACTTTACTGCCTTTTCCACAACTAAACCGATTGTTCATTCTCACAACTAACACTAATAACTTAAATGATTTGCCAATAAAACAAAACAAATAAAACAAAAAAAAATCAAAGAAGGTAGCTCAGTAGCTGCTCCTAATTAATGTTTCCAAAGGGAACATTATATTACCAAAGGGAAAAAAAAAATCAATGAATGCTGTGAAAGAAGTTAAATCTGTGCCATCTCAGAAATACCTGCTTTTACTCCCTTCAAAATAAGAACCTGTAGCCAGAAAATATGCATCATTTGTAGATAAGTAACTTCTTTTAATAAAATAGTATTATTCCCCCCATCTAGCGTGCACCCCGTTGTGCTTGATTACAGGGCACTGACGCAGCTCAGCGCTGCTCACGCTGCCATACAGCCACCCAGATTTCCTGGCTAGCAGGCCCATTCTCCCTCTCAGATGTCCTCCTGATGGGTGGCAGACCACTTTAATAGCCGTGACTCAAACAGGTCAAAGTCCATCTTGTGTTTGCCAGGATCCAAATAAACAACCGGTTTACTGCAGCTCTGAGGCTGGCGTTCTCGCTGGGCTGATGAGCCATGTCGTTCAGAAGCCAGAGCTGATGCGATAAGCTCCCCACTTTTACTAGTTTTGAATAATAAAGAATCTCTGTAGGAAAAGTGTTCATTTAATCAAGCTGAGTACACGGGAAACATGCAAAAATTCAAAGTCGGCAAACTGTAACTAATATCCTGTAATATTATTTGTTGAATTTCTCTTTACGTCAATTGAGAAGTCAATTTAGTTTTATAATTGATTTTCTGGCCTTACTCTTTCAAGTTAACTATGTAAAAAATTGAGCCAAATACATATGGAACTGAATAAGCGGCAGGAGGGAATGACTTGCAAAGAAAAAGATGAAAACTGGGATTTTCAAAGGAGCAAGACAGAGATGAATATCCAGTTACCCTGGAATCTCAATGCGCGTGGGTGCACAACTCCTGCAGGACCCCTCCAAAATCCCAGGCTGGAAAAATTAAATATTTACGATATGACAAAGGTTGAGGAATGGCTTGGCAGACTCAAAGTCATTAGGGGATGTGAATGGTGAAAGTTAAAGAAGAGGGATTGTTTCCAGTGGGGAGATGCTGAGGGTATTAACGAGCAATAACAGAGAGAAGTGCATAAGCTGCACAGCAGGAGGAAGATACTATGTCACCATTGTCACCACTGCCATCATTACCAACGGTATTTATCTAGTCCTGAATTTGGATCTTAAAAAATACTGAGAGAAAAACAATCATCATCAATGGCAAATTACATTATTGGAGGTAGGACAGAAATAGCAGTCAGTAATATTACGGAAAAGGCAGCAAAAGAAAGATTACTTGAGTAACTAAAGTAAGAAATTATCAGAGAATTAATTAAGCTTTGGGCGAGATTACGGAAGGGGTTGATTCTGAATATTCTCACATATGAAGAAAATGACAAAAACAATTTGACTGTTCAAATACTCTTCCATACGAAATAGTGAAGGTGCCATTCAGATACATGGATCAAGACTGGATCGGCTCTACCCCACTAGGAATCCAAGTTTCTTATCACAAGCATATATGAATCTACAATTTTGCAGGTTTTAAATAAATAAAACCCACTGTGATTCAGCAATCCTTTACTGAGTATCTTCATTTACAACTCCTCTCTTCCCACTAAGTGGATGCTATACTTTCAAAAGACATTATTTTACTTCCTACTGTTCTATTAATAACTACTACTTTCACTGATCATAGATTAAGCTTTTTTAAAATTATTTTTACATTAAGTCAGCCATTACCTCCTGTAAGGTAATCACAGCTGGCTTGTGCTCAGCATTAGCCAACACTACTTCTACAGTGGAAGCACAAGGAAAGAGGAAAAGGTGCAGCCAACACCACTGTTAAGAGAAAGGCTGATGCATACAACGGAAGCGTTCAGTAGTGGGAGTTTAACTTTGACTTGTATTTTTGAGATCGTCTCTTTATAGTCATGCTACTTATTTTTATGCCTGTGTTTATAAATCCCGTAACTAGTTTCCATAGTTGAAAAATTTGGTATGTAACAATGGGGTAGAATTGGGCATAACAGCAAATCTCCTTACGCAGAAATTGAAACCAAGGTGATAGACTTAGATTGCAATGATTTATTAAGATAGATGTAGGCAGTGTCAAAACCAGGTGATGGCTGAACTGAGCGCAATGCAGAACCCTGTGCAGGTGCTGAAGCTCTCCACACGCACAGAGCTCACTGATTCGTGCCAGGGTCCAGATCAAGCAACTCTTGCACAGACCTCATGTAAAGGAAAGCGAAAAAGAAGCTGGGGTGAAATTCAGCCTCTCGCTTGGGTCTTGGCTCCAAGGACATCTCCAGTGAACTGCAATGAGAGCAACTCTGGAGACTCAGCACCTTCACCTGATCTTTCCAGGAAACTAAGACTCTGCTCTGCCCGAGGGCTGGTGCTAGCAGGAAGGACAATTCTTGCTGCAGCCTGGGGACCATCAGAGTTTAGTACCTGCTTAGCAAGTGGAAAACCTTTGTCCAATTTCTGCTTCTATTTTGGACAACTGAAACCCACTTTCAATACCATCCAGGCTAGAAATAGATTAAAGATTTATGGATCAAAGAAGTATGACGAATATGGGTGCCAATTGGCCTTAAATATAAGAGAGGAAACAAGTCCTAAGAAATGGAGATAGCTGTGATGCACGGAGGTAGATGGTCAGAGGCCTGGAAAACTCTATGTACCTTCAAGGTTAGGTGCCAACTCAGTTTGGCAATTAAGCTTTACAGACTATGTTGTTTGTTGGATTTAGCCCAGATTCCTGCTTTATGACTGTAAGCAATGGGGTGTATAATTCAGGCATGTGCTTCCTTTGGTATAGGAATTTCTAGATGGAAATAATAACGGGGATCTAACTCAGGTCACACATTAATAGCTTACAGCAATAGGACGTCATACACAGACACAATAAGTTTCTTTACGTGTACAACTATACTGTCTCAGACTACTTTCTTTCTTTATTTACTATTTATAAACCTCACCATTTCCATTATCCTTTTCTATGAAGTGTGAAAAAGTTGAGCTAGAGCCAGGGATCTATAGGCCAGATTATATAAACCACCTACAGAAACAAAATATTCTGAAGCAATGAGAGGTACAGAAAACGTTAAGGTAGGAATGAATCAGAGTTTTTCCCAAAGGACTATTTAGAATTTATAAAAGCCATCGTCTTGATTCTATGGAGGAATTCTCGGCACTGTTAACTACTGCATTTTTTAATATTTCTTTTAGCCAATCACATTTTTCCACCATGACCACTTGTCACTATTTTAAGCTAACATAAAAAGTGAGGGACACAAACATACACAAAGGATGTACCCAGCCTTTGCTCCAGACAATAACAGAACGGACAAAGCACAGAAAGTTTGTTCTGGAAGAGAAGGATACTAAATAAAATAAAACTGTGAGGTTATGAATGCTAAGTTCCAGAGTAAGAGCTGTTAAGATATCACACATTAATATACACTATTAGACTCTTTGTGATGGATTTTAAAAGCTGTCCATTGATCTAAGCTTTCATATGCATCATAATTGTACAGCACAAAGGTTGTAACCCATCAGAGAGCCCTTTAAGCTGTTTAATTTATCAAAGAGCTTGTATAATGCATACTGTGCTATAAATAGCTGGCCACAATATATTTAACTGGCTATTCATAAGGAAACATACAACCTCAACTAAGGTAAATGCGCTGGCAGCAACAGGATTTGACTATTTTTAACAGAGCAATGAACCGTTATACTGTTCATGCGGATGTGGATGTTTTGTAACAATTTAACAAGCCATTTACAATAACATGAAAGGTCTTTTGAAATGAAAATGCATTTGCATAAATTTGCTTTTTGAGATGCATCTAGGTTCTGAAACCTTATCTGCCTCCATATATAACCATTACTTTTTAAAAAATGATTGTTAATAAAGATGAGTAAACAATGAATCTAAAAAAATACAGCAGTTACCAACTTTTTGATAAAGCCATACAAAAAAAATCAAGTCCCAGCTATGCATAAGGAGCAGTGTACCTTCTTCCAGAAAAGCCTTGGACCAGCATAATTCTCATGCTTGACCTGAATAAATTATCTCTTGGGCTAGAAACACAACTCTGTGTAAGCTTCACCCTTCAATCCAGCCTCCATACTGCAGGTCCTCTGCCAAACTTACATATAAAGTTACTAGTCGTGATGGAAGGCTTCAGTGAATCCCAACGTCTACACGAGTCCACAATTTGTCTTCCAGTTGGCTCAAGAAGGAAAGTATTTCCAAACCATGACGATACTCCGACGTGCATCTACAATGAAAGTCACTGCAAAACCCGAGAGTTGGCTGTATTGCCCGCTGCCACTTTTAATACGATCAGTTATGGCAATATTACACCCCCTGCCACAGATCCATGAGAATAATAACTCAATTGTCACAAGTCCTGAGCGTTGTACATCGCTATTGATCCATGAGGAAAATGCTCGCTGAAACAGAGACAGCTGTTTCACTGCCTAGACGTGTAACCTCCTATAATTAACTAATTTCAGGCATCTTAGAATTAGCTGCTAGAAATGCCAACAGCTGAGGCAAACAAGGAAGCCACTCCGACCGGCTATGGAGGCTGCGACAGCTATCCACGCGGCAGCAGAGAGCTAACAAAATAAATTTGAGGTAATTATTTCAGGGACTTGTAGCGCAACTCGCATATTAACTCTTTTTAAGAATGCTTTGATGAATTCAATTGAAGTCAATTAATTACATTTCCAAGTCAGATGAATACAAAGTTGAGACACCGCAGGTAGTGCATGTTATTCGATCACTGAATATGTAACAGAGATGATAGGATTTTGGTTTGCAGATTGTTTAGCTGGGTCTTTGAGCAATCAAGTGATGATGTCTGACTGAACACGCTATTGTAGCTGGAACGAATACGAAATCTCTGAAGCAAAATGCAAGTCAATCTAATTTGCTCGTGATTTTTTTTTTTCCAACTACCAAGCTTTAAACTGCTATTTTAAATGGCTTTAAAGCCATTTAAGTTACGTGGATGTTACTTAGCGACAAAGAAGAAAACTTTATGAGCCAAAAAATAGTCTTCATCAGAGGGAAAACCATTTTGAATTTACTTCTCACAATAGAGAATGTGAGAATAATAGGGAAGCTTTAAATCAGTAATTATGAGTTTCTTGAATCCAGTAAAGAGACAAAACCTCAAAAGTAACTTCGAAGTATTACATTTCAGACGGCTGCATTTCTGGGTCACGGTGAAGTGACATTAGAGGAAATATTAAAATTTAGCTTTGTGTAGCAGTGTTAAATGGCACTATAATCAAGATGCAAAAATTGCAATTCATTTGGAAAATACACATAAAAGAATTGTGGAAGCATTTGAAATTACAAAAGACCACCCTAGAAACACAAATATTTAAAAGCAAAAGGGAAATGCAGCCAAAAAAGGTAGAACAAATACAATGTTTCAGCAGAAAGAAGTATTGAAGAAAATACTTCCTTTTGACAAAGCAGTCGCCACCTTTATGACTCATTGATTTCAACATGATTCAAGATCATTTACTACCCTGAAAGTGGAAAATTCACATGGGAAGAGTATTGCTACAAGATAAAACCAAGTAATGCCCTAGAAAGTATCCAGAGTTCAATGACATATTGACAAAAGGTAAACTGGATAATCTAAAAGGCCTTTTTATATTCAGCTGATAACAGTTAGTTATTCTGCTATCAGGATACATTTATTACCAACAGTATAAAATATGAGCAGAACACCAAAACGACTGGAAAAGAATTCTCACCTGATCAAAATCTTAGGTAAATATCTCAAATCAAAGAGCTACTCAGGCAAAGATGAGGCTGAAATTGTGGTTGCTCATTTCTTACAAACTAGAATTTGTCAAGTTTCATAAATACGCTTTATTCCCAGCAAGCCAAACATGACCAGAGATACAGAAAGATTTCCCAGAATACTCTTTGGCAGCTGACTCACAAGAGTGCTACGACTCAAAGAGTACCAACAGTTTTGATATGAAATGTAAATATGCTTGAAAAAGAGCAGCCAGGATGTACGGTTTTGCTTTTTCATTTCAGTATGATGTGATCCTTCAGATTTTTCAGATTACTTGGGCAAGAGAAAGGAGCCATACTTAGAAAAAGGATTTTCGGTGAATATTCAAAAAACATTTTATACATCCTCAGAAGACAGGCATGCCCCAGTTTGGCATGAATCGGAAACCATGCATGAATATAGCAGCCATTGAGCAAAATTCCCTCAAACACAATTAAACAGACAATCCTAATGAGCAAGAGGTTCTACGCACGCAAACTTACTGACACGGTTTTTGGGCTCCATGGGAAGGCACTTCAAGCAGGCTGGAGGCACAACAGGCCTGACCAAAAGACTTAACAAGAGATTCAGCTCCAGATGCAGACTCCTATACTTGGGGGTCTACATGTAGGGTCTCCTTGCAAGGTCCAGACCCAAGCTCTCACTTGCAACCAGTGGAGCTATTCAGCTGACCACACGTAGATCTTCCCTTAAAGACGAAACGGGATCCTCCATAGGCTGCATTGCCTTTGTAACTCAACATTGACCATGTCCACCAGCTTGGGGCCATTCTCAGTGACCACCTTTCCTAGTGGTGACTCAGGAGATGGAGGGTTGCATTAATTACCCTGGTGCTGGCAATGCCTCACTCCTGGCCACCACGTTTCCCTCAATCCCTGCCCCATCGCACCAGTACTACCACCATGGTACAGCCATTCTGCACTTACAGCAAGCCCAGCGCTTGCCTTGGAGATGGTAAGCGTGTGCAGCCTGGGAGGGACTGTGCTGTGTGGTCCTTTCTCCAAACCAAAGGAACACAAATAGCCTGGGTAGCTATAAAAGGGAGACAGCACTGCTGTAAACTCTTCAAAGGGAGGGGATTATCTGTCCATAAAACTTCAAGCTGTTTATTGCCTCGTATCTGGACAGAACTATTTAAACACATGCTCCATCCGCACACAGTCATCTCAGTTTCACAACAAAGCGTTGCAGAACAGCTTGTGAAAACATATTGTTCAGTTAATTGCATTGGCATGCAGATGCCCTCACATTTATGAATTAACATCTATCGTGGCAAAAGGATGTACAAGGAGACACAGGGACTGTGGCACTCGGCTCTGCGACTGCCAAGAGCTATGCTGCCTGATGGAGTGCAGCCCACGAGCTCTGAGCATCCCTTTCCTGCTTCTGCGGGCTACAGAGGCTTTGCCATTGCCAAAAAGGAATATTCAGGCAAAAACTCGGGGTGTCTTAAGGATACGAGGGTGCTTAAAGCTTCAAGCAATCCTTCATGCCCAACTGGCTGCCGCCAAGGCACCTGAAAAATACCCGATGGCCTTGAGGATCTCTGCATTAGTTCACTGCATGCTAAAATGAAGAAAATCTATCTCTTAGGAAAAAAGTCAATGGCAAAGAAACAGCCCAACCACAGTGGGACTTTGAAAGGTATCCAAGCATCTGTATCGGTTGCAAGAGTGTTATACTTCATCAAAGCTATGCTGCTCAGGAGGAGGCGAATGCAGGAAATGAAACACAAGATTTTATTTGACATGTTCTTACCAAGTATATTGATACGCTACACAAAATATTATGGAAGGAAATTACCTGTGTCAGCAGTAGTATAAATACCTGTCCAATAACCACTCAGACTTTTGATAATGGCCCTGTTAACACAGGGGCAATGAATATACGTTTGTCACTTAAATACATCGAGCAAGTCTATTACAAAACCCCTGAGATTAAACCTGGCACCTATTTCAACACCGATCAGAGAGGAACAATGGGTTTGAAATTACATGCTTGAGGCCAGAGAGTTTTCACAAGACAGAATTTGCAGCTTCTTTCCATCTTGCACACTTAGGAAAACACAGAGCACTTGGCGGTGGCTTGAATCCCTGCATAATTCACAAAGTTTTGAGTATTTTGTGACATGACAAATTGTTCAGGCATCTTGCTGCCATGCCCTTCTGTTGCTGTTGCCTCAAATCTTCCCTCAAGGTTTTGAGGAGGAGGAGACGCTGGACAGAAATAGTGTCTGTTGGGAAGGGAGAGCTGTCATTCCCTCAGACCTGTCCAGAGGAGTGCCACCACTCTCAGTGAAATCAACTGTCACAGTAATAACTATGTATTTTACTAACTAATTTTCTATAGCTCAGGCTCTGTAGAAATATAAAAATCTCCAGATTCAACCATGCTGGCAGGATCCATTAAGCCTGACTTTCCTCAGAAAATAACTAACTTTGTTAGAAAATGACTATCTCATGAAACAGTTGAAGGACAGAGAAGACCGACGCGTGAGGAACATTGCCACAGAGACACAAGCAGGAAAGCCTACCTGCGGACACTTGCTCCACTGTCCCCAGTCAGACACTGCACACTCACTGGGACAGTACAAGCTACACTTCTGCGTTATATCTGGGATTTCAGCCTGATTACACAGTGCGTTGGGCACAGTCTCCCCTCCGTGGTCCTCAGCAGTACTCACACACCTACACAGAAAACAGACATTTTCATTAGAGGATCATCAGCATACTACAGAAGGGATGGATATCAACAGGTCCGCTTGACCCCATATAGGACACCATACGTAACACAACAGCTACTTGCAGCACGGCTGGTCAAATTGTAGAATTAATCATGTTAATGCAAATCAAAACCAGCTACACACACGCCATGCTTTTGTTACTCACAGATTTCAATAACTCCTTTAAATAAACATTTCAAACTTCATACAGAGGGATTTTAACTTGGATTGGCTGACAAATGAGTGAACAGAAAATGACAACCAGCAAGAAAAAACTTTCGTGCTCCTGCTAGTTACATCCGATCACCTGGAAATAACTCAGCATTTCTCCGTGCCTGGGGAATGAATACTCACTAATAATGAATGCCACTCCGGTGCGTGCAGTGCCGTTAGTTGGGGAAAATGTTAGCAAATCAGAATATGGAGGCTTTGCACCTCAGGAGGACTTTATGTATATATGGCATTTAGGTTGAAGAATTCTAATTTAAACATCATGCCTTCTTCCTGAAAGACATCTTGATCGTAACACAAGGCTGCATCTCTGAGATGCTCTTCCTGTAAACCATTGCACATAAATGCATGTTTCTTTTCACTTGAAATACACTGGACTCAGCAACGTACTCACTGTCAGATGGCCAGATATCTCAGCTTTATGCAAGTATGTACCAGCTCTCTTTAATGTGGAGTACCTGTGCTTTTGTCTTCACGCACCTGACTTTCCTCGTTTGTATTCCTTCTCCACAGTGGAGGGAATTTTGTTCGCTGTTGATTTTGCAGGGAGACCACGGTTCTACTACCCAAGAATACTGATTGCACTCGGTGTAGCATGGGACTGCCTCATACACCTGCCAGGAGAAAGAATCAAAACTGTTCATTTGAACTATCCAGGTTTGCATCTCTGCAGAAACGCCTCAGCCAAACCCAGGAAAGAGTACACTGAAAAATATCCTGGCTTACGCTCCTTATGCTAAGGGTGTTGTAATAGCTTTAAGTTCATTTATTCATTATTAACTTGCCAAGGGATTTTTAAGTATATAATGAACAGCAGTATGCATGCAGCATCTTAGGCAACAGGATAAATAACAGCTATTTCCTGCAGCCAGAAGAGGAACTCCATTACAATTTCATTTGCTCAGACTGCTCTCGCTATAATCTATCACACATCATTCAGCAGGACCATATGTACTGCATCCTTTTGTGTTTCAGAAGGTACAAACTTAAAATCAGCACTCATTTACCTTTGCTTCTAACATATCTTTGTAAGTCATTTACCATAAAAGAATGAAATTTCATGCGTCTTATAAATTTCATTTTTATACACAAAAACTATAAATGCTTCTTTCCCTGCAAGTGACTTATCTCTAACACATCTCCTAGTCAAACACGACCGTGTATTCACCTCAACTATGGTATCTATGTAGAAAGAAAAATACAGCCAAAAGCTTGATAAACATTTTTAAAAGGTGCTGGATATTCAGGTTGTTAGCAGCAGCACACTGAGATATAGTACTTTAGCAGATTTTTAGGTTTAAACAAGTGAATGCATCAACAGTACTATTACAGTAATGAAAAAAAGTTATTTTGAATCCAGTTTGTCTGCAGAAGCTGATTTGAAGATACAGTGTTCTCTGCTGCTTTGTATGAAGCACAATGCGCTGCCCTAAAAAACAGCGCACCTAAAATTTCTTCTTCCACACATCAAAATCTCCTTGGCCTTGCTGCTGCGGAGCTGTTCGGTTCTCACCATTAAAATAACTAAATCAATAGCCTTCCCCCCTCCCCCCAAAAAAAACCCATTCAGCCACAGGTTTAATAATTTATAGCTTCATTTTAAAATAGCAGATTACGACTACACATTTTGTGGCCACAACAATAAAGAAACCTTATTTGCAACATTTTGGAGGTAGGGGACAGGGAGATTGAGATACCAGTCAGAAAACGAAACTGGTGCCCCATCAGAAAATTACCTTCACATCAAATGAGAAGAAGATAACTTGCTAAAGCAAACCCCTCAGGAACAGCAAATGTCAGAAACTAATTTTAACTGTGGGTCTTCATAAACGTTGCGTCAGCAGGGAGGAGAGAGGAAGATAGGCTAAAAAGTGCAAAAGAGATGAAGAAGAAAAGAAAGGAGAGAGGGCAATAGAAGTCGGGCCTGGTGGGGGCGAGCACGGCATGAACTAGTAAGGGAAGGGGAAGGGGAAGGGGAGGGGAGGGGAACGAAGGGGGCAAAGGCAGCAGTACAATTAGTACCATTTTTCCTACATATTATTAAGCACAAATCCTTTCTCACAGTCTGCATAAATAACACGAGAGAACGTGCAAAATTCGGCAGGGCTGGAACACGCACAGCGATAACGTTTGGTACAACCCCCTTTCTGCACAAGCCAGGGGGGTCGCCCGCAGCCTTCGGGGGGGCGCAGGTGGAGTGCCACGCGTCCGGCTTTCGCTGGGCCTGCACGAAGTCCTTTGAAAGGTCACAGTGCACTGCAGTCACTCGGTACGGGCTAATGATTTCTGCAGGCTGAGGTGGTGGGATTTGGCCTATGTGATATAACGGTATCTCTGTGTTGTATAAAGTGCATACAGAGGCTAAGTTTCCTAGGCTGAGCAAGCAGCACCAGAAGTGCCCCTAATTAGCTGTGCAGCCATGCTCGTTAACGTTAACTGGTGTACACAAGAGCAAAGAGAGAAAGTACCCGTTGAGCAGGACCTGTGCTCAGCACCAGCAAGCGGGGAGCCGCAGGCGCGGGGGGACGCGGCAGCACACCCAGCCCGGCGCGAAGCCGCCGTCCTGCCCCGGCCAGTCCGTCACCTTGAGAGCTGCTGACTGCTGCAGCCGTTTCCCTGCACACGCCGGGGAAGAATAACAATCCCTCTTTAGGCACTGCAAAGCCTTCACGTTCCCCAAAGGAGATGGATATCGAGACAGGGAGTATTTATTAGTTTCCCTGCTCCACGCGGGGGAAGGAAAAAAAAAACCATGCTCTGGCTATGCTGTCTGACAAAACATACTGCCGTCTGCAGGAGACGATCAGCTGAAGAGGGAAATGTGTGCTTTAGGCGTGACCCCTCGTCGCAGAGCGGAGGCAAAACCCAGAGAGAGCGAAGCACCAAACTTCGCAAGAACTGGCTGCTGGGGGCAGGGAACCTGCAGCCCGGGGAGGAGACGTCCCACCCGGCAGTGTTAAGGGAGGTAAAACTTATTTATTAATAAGTTTATTAAGAGCTGGGTGGGTGCCTGTCACTGCTGTTTAGACTTTTGGAGAGAAAGAAGAGGTTGGGCGAGGCCGGGAGGTGACGGCGCGGGTCCTGCCTGGGCCCTTCCGCAAGCACGGCGGGGCAGCTGGGGCGGGCGCAGCACAGACTGTGGCTTTAGGGATTTGAGGTTCTTTTCCTTGCTCTAATTAACAACCCTTCCTCAGGGTTAGAGGATATCGCTGTGAATGCCGCGGGTCACGACGCGAGCAGTGCCGGGCGCTCACCCCGCCGCCGGCAGTGAGCGGCCTCTGCTCCTCGCCGGGCCCAGAGCAAGGGCTCCGAAATCCCGGCGCGTTGCCTCAGCGACCTCCCGTCGCTCCGCGTTAAAATCTGTTCCACCTCAGACCCCTCCGAACCAGCAAAGCCCACCCGCGGGCAGCAGGAGAGGCCTAACACCAGGAATTTACCACAACTGCGCTTTGGTGGCCAAAACCTCCCGCGGCACTGACCAGATGCCGCGAGAATTAAAATCTGCCAGAGGAAACGCGTGAGGACAGAGATCCCACGCGTCGCGACACAAACACAGGTGACGTGAAGTGACACTTCAGATGCGCGCTTTCAAGAGCGGGCAGATCACAACAACGCAGCCATTAACACAGCGTTTGTATTCTGCTGCCTGGTCGTGCCAAGCCAGTACGGTTACACGTGAGGCCCCATCTCCTCCCCTGACAGACATCCCGCGCTCGGCGTGTGGAGGAGGGCACACGGCACCGGCCGCACGATCCCTGCGGAATACCCGGCCCAGAGCCCGCAGCTCCGGCGAGCTGTGCCTTCCACAGGCGCCCTGCTGCTGACCCCCTCCGTACTTCCAATTCGGTCAGGATTCCAGGTTACACTCGACACCAAAACCCCAAAATATAATTGTTACAAACAACCTGTTTTTCTAAGTTATCGTGCTGACACCGCTGTGTTCACCGGCTGTGAACAACCTCTCTCCTCTGCCCTGCGCCAGCGCCGAGCAATGCCATCTCCGGTAGCACCTCTGAGACAGCGGGAAGGTGTAAATAACCACCACGCGTCATTGGGAGGGACAGATTTCTTCAGAGCAAGTTACAATGCATGTCGGTAGACTCCATTCCACCTTTTAAATGGGAGTCGTAAAGAGATGCAAGATTTCCACCGGTGCAGCTCTGTGGGTATGCGTTTTGGAAGCTGTGAATATAATTTGTGACTCTCTCTTTGCATTTAAAACACCACGGTGACGTGGTGTGTGTTCCCTTCCTCCACAGGACAATGTTTTCCTCCCGTTTCTCTCTCCTGGCTTGCCATCATTTGCTTTCAATCACTCCCAATTCCTCTTCTTTTGTATTTAAAAAAAAAAAAAAAAAAAACCTTAAAGCCTTTCACTCCTATCTTTTGCTAACAGCTGTGGTACTTCACAGGGTCAAACAGATGATGCTCTTGATTTTGCATTTTCAAAGGATTTTGGCTAAGCCCTGCTGTTCTTTGGGTCGTGCTAACCAGGGGACCTGGGAGCACTTCTCACCTCCCGGCTCCATGGGAGCACCCTGTCCCGACCCTGAACAGAGGCTGGGACGGGATGTGGTGTCCTCACTCCTCACCCAACCCGGAGACCCAAAGTGCCTCAGCTGGGAGAGTGTTGGGATGTGCGTCCACAGATCCCTGGCTGCAACGTAGAGTGTGTCCAAGCTTCAAATTAGACACAGTCTCGGTATCCTGGTCACATCACATTTGCCATCTGCTACCTCTGCTGCAGATACAGAAGTCTCTTGTCCAGCAACGCCACTTCTCTTCCCAAGCACAAAGGCAACAGTTCCTTTGAAAATAATCTGCTTAATGCTCACTCTTCCCCAAACGTATGCAAACCCACTATGACAGTGCATTTACAAAAACCTTCAGACTGAGCCACCCAACACATGTACAGAGCTGTACCACCACAATCATCTCCTGAAGGACAGAAACTAAATGAAGTCCATGCGATGGGCACTGCTAAGGGGGGAGAAGGATGCTGGAAGCTGCAGACACCTGACCTGTGCGGAGTTGCAGAGCTCAGCACCCAGGGGACCAGCCTGGCTCCATCTCTTAGTGCCTCGCCTTTAACCCTCGCCTTTAACCCTTTCAAGAAGTAAACACAATCAAAATACTTGTAGCATTTTAGGAAATTAACTGCTTTCCTCAATTTTTATTCATATTCACATACTGGGTTTTGGGCTCAATGAACCAAGGGGTGAAAGGATGCCTGACTGAATTCAATGGGAGTTTTGCCGCTGACTTTCATGGGACTACTATATCACTCTTTGTAGCCACAATTAACATGGAATACATTAACATCTGAATCCTAAAATCAAGTCGATGGGAGCAGTTCTAAATAAATTAAAGGGAAGAAGGACAAAAGCTACTTTTTAAGAGACAAACTGCTACAGGCTTGCCCTAATAAAAGAAACCAGTTCCCATTCACTCCAGTGCAAACCCTGAATCCTTGCAAAAGTATCTTGATGTCAACAGTTACTTCAACAAGATATACAAACATTAATCTATTTATTTTCTCTTTTAATAGCTGATACTTGCATTTTAATGAAAAGTCCAAATATCTAACCACCAGAGAGCTTTGGTGTGATTTATAATGTTCTGTAACTTACTTATTTAAATGTAGGTCCAGAATAATATTGACCTTGCAAAGGACATATAGAAACAAGTGTACTTGCTCAACTGATGTGATTCATTAACAGAAATTCATACCTATACTTCAGCTAGCTTTTCTGATGAGCACCTGCAGAGTAAAATAGAATGAGGTTCAACGCTTCTGAAAATCATAGTGACTTCATATTTCAGTGAACATCAAGATGTATTGTCGCTCAAGGTAAATATTGACTCTGGTTTTCCCTCAGTCGATATTTTAGCTTTCAAGACAGTAAATCCTGGTGTTCACCTCAACTAAAGTCAATATCTGCTTATTATATTAGAACAACCAAACTGATCACTGTAGCAGTTGCACGAGACCCTGAGGACAAACTTCGTACTATTCATTTCTAATAAAAATGGGCTAAATTCATTGCTAACATAAGTTCATTTCACATCGCTGCCCTTATACCAAGGTTACATTAGACCTAATACATTGAAACAGCCAGAACCAAAGAAGTAACAACCTACTTTTAAACTACGGAGACCACCATGAATAACACTAAAGCTAGAAAAGATCTCGTATAGGAAAGAGAGCTGATTTGCTCTGGTTTGCAAAGACACTTGCGGGTAAGGAAATTCAAGCGCAGATATTAAAACCACTCCTATTGAGACTGGCCAGCAATCTGCTCACTTTTGACACTTTTTGCATACCCACTTTTATGTTCCCTGCATATCCAGGCTGCAAGAGGAGGCAGCAGTGGGACGTCACCGTGCAAAAGTGGCCCCCTCCTCTCTTACAGCTTATGGCCACCACTTTGTGAAATGGGGACCACAGCCAGCACTTCTCTTGCAACCACCCTGACACGAATAGATCTGGAGCACAGTGGGAAATACGGCTCCAAAGATGCCCACCCATTGCAATTATCTGCAAATTTGACTTCTATGTTGACTCCACCTAGTTCATCCAAATCTCTTTTTTGTTTGTAAGGTGCCCATACGTTAACTGAATAATTTTTATAATGCTCTAATACTGCCTTCGCATTCCATTTAATCCAAACCAGATAAGTTCTAATAATGAGTTTCTTTTATTTAATTCTTTAAAACTGAATTCGAAATAGAGTACTTACTTTGTTAATTACTTAAGTGCATGTTTGATTTGGCAGATCTAAGCACACATTTAAAAGCTTTACCGAATTAACTGTATGAAGGACAAGTACTTGCACATTAACAAACACTACATCACAGAAATGACCTCATTAAAATTTCAACATTAAATAGTTCTCTTTAAAATAAAATTGATTTTATTTCATGTTAGTTTATATATTGATCACAATCGCCAGAAATATGCTAACCGCTCACCAGTATTAAAACTGATTGAACAATTAATTTTCAAGCAATTTGGATTTTGCAAAGCAGCTGTTTCACTGATGAATACTTGTCTTTAGGTATTTGGATGCTGCAAATATCCACCCAAATTAAAAAAATATTGCTCAAAAATGACTTACAGCACAAAAGTTTTAATAGATCAGCATGCGGTAAGACTTCTGAAATTATCGGAATTCCTGAATTTTTTATGCCTCTAGCAGATACCTGCACAAATATTCGTGAAGCAAATTCAGCACTTTTAGTTTTCATTTACACCCAAATCAAAGGAGTTAGTGTTTTTTACCTCCTTTGTGGTACAGAAAAAAGAAAATCAATTAGAGCTTCACTAAGGTTATGAAAAGCCTTCACTGGCATTGAACCAAGTTTATAGAAAACCTAGACCTGCCTAAAACTTTGTAGCTGGCAAAAGGACGGGATCAATTTTATTCTAAGTACAAAATATGAATTAAGAGTCAGGGCAATAATTACTATAATATAGACAGAAAGATGTATCAATTCCCAATCTCTGCCCTGCGGACAGTATGGAAGCCCTACAGAAACAGACCCTTCACCACTACTGTAAGGGACCAGCCATGGTGACAGCGTTCAAAAACACTGCCGAAAGTGATTTTCACTGAGTAGGAAGGGTAAAAACAATTATCAATCCTCTGAAGTTCCCCCAGCTCTTGATTATCTATTTATAGCCCGATCCTCAAAACCGCTCAACTTTAATCCTAATTTACACATGAGAAAACTGAGGATGCAGAATTGAGTGATTTGTTAGAGGCTGACGAGGGAGCCCTCAGGGAGCAGGGGACTGGATCTGGAAATGCCCTATTTCTTGCACTAACTTAAGTCTCAGCTTAAAATCATATACTGAGTTCAGATAAAGACATTTCAGGATGAAGCCACCAAAAAAGGCAGCACTGTACAATTCTGGCTGTAAAATAAGGAAAAGAGGAGAAATTAGGAAAGTAGCAGAATACCCTTGCTATAAAGACATCCAGATGCTCCACTTTCCCTCACCGTGGCCTTTAGATGCTTTTACTGTATCTAGTCTTTTGCTGGTCTTTACAAAACGCTCCTAGTAAATCCCTTATTTTCTTCTAATGGATGATTAAATATGTGAGAAAATAACGGAGAACGCGCAGCTCCCGGCCCCAAACCTGCCTCCCTGGTTTTACTCAAGGTTTTACTGTCACTACGGCCTTTGAGGAGCAGAACACAGCACGGAGTATAACCCAGCAGATATCACACAGATATTGAGTATGTATTTCTACCTGATATATTCACACAAGACAATTTAGTCTCAGAGTTACCCAAAAAAATGGAGATGTTAAAATGTGAATGGGGGATACGTGAATAGAATCACAAATGGCCAGTTCCTGTGGTTCTGCTTTTTATTTTATTTTTTAATTATGTTTCTTCACTATCAAGAAAATATTGAATCTAGACAAGATATTAACAATGCCATGTTGTCAAATATGGGGGTCGAAAGCAAGGCAGAAACTCGTTAGTGAGAGTTTCAGTGCATTATTGCTGATTCCAGAAGCTGTAGGTGCTGTAGCTTCCGCTGTCTCCCTGTCACAAAGCTAGGCAAGCATAGCAAATTTAAGTAGATATAAATAAATCAATGTCCCGTGTTTTTGAAACAGCACATTTTGCTGCAACTGAAGGATAGTTTCAAGGGTAACAAACAACTGTGGCACCTCTCTGTATGAATCTGTTATGCAGTAATAATGTTGGATCCAGTTTTAAAGAGAGGAAGGGAAAAAAAGCTGATTGATGAAGAACAACACTGAAGCCCCTTTTTACTAAATGAGAACAATAAGGTAAGATGAAGACAGATTGCAACACCAACCTGAGCCTTTGCAGATGTCCATGTTAGCAGGGCATGACAAGCAGAAAGGAAAGAAAATTATATATTCATTAGTTTAGCTGCTGTATGATAATATTGCGAAGAAAAAAAAAAGCAGAAAATCTGCTTAAAATAAAATTGCCACAGTGTAAGGTTGCATTCAATTCTTCGATTTCCCCATCCTTCAAAAAAAAAAAAAATCCCTCAAGCAGAAATCAGGCATTATTTGTGAGTGAATGAAAAGCACGACTACGCTGAAGAATAAAGCAGAGTTCATTCAGCTTCATCCAGCAATCCTCTGGATTTCAGACGTGTGTCTCACGATCAAAGCCTTAGGATAATAAAAAAATAAAAAAATCTATGAGGCTTAACCTGAAATCTGGTAAGAAACCCCACAATATCGGAATATCAATCCCAACAGATATGAAAGGCTTTCAGACACTTAAATCTTAATTGGGTGGCACTGTCTGCAGCAAAGCCTGCAGACAACATGCAGAAGGCATGCCAGGCGGCACGCAGCCAGCTGGCCTTTATCAGGTGGGACCCGATCTCCATGAACACCATCAATAACTCAAAGTAGATTTCATTACAGAAAAAATAATTAAATGATAAAAATTCAATAACATGGGCATAGAGCGCATGCACATCCTACAGACAAGGAGGGCTGTTGACACCAAGATCTCCAGGGCTCCACCAGCAGTGCAGGAGCTGCGCTATTTAAGTCCGGATCAAATCGTCCCGCCGCCCGCAGGCAGCCTCACTGGAACAGCACGGACAACATAAACATCAGCTTTCGCTACCAGAGCCCGGGCAGCCTGGTGCTCCCACTCCTCATCTGATGGAAACGCCAAACGAAGCCCACACAGACGTGCACCAGGAGCCATCCGGGTTTGGGGGACACGGGGCTCCGAGCGAGCCTGCGACCGCCGCGGTCCTCTGCCCAGCCGGCCTGTGCTCCCAAACCACATCACAGCGTTTCGGTAGGTCAAAAACCTGCCCCGGTGGGATATGAGGGAGTGATTTACTAGATCCAGAAGCCAACTCATCTGTCACATGAAATGAAATAAATGCCGGTACTAAACACAAACAGTCCCAAAGAAGCACTTTCTTTGTAGGCATCTGTACAATAGGCAATTTAAAGAAAAGACCATCAGAGCTTACTGCTAAGTTAAAAATGATGCCTCGGAGACAAAGTTTCAGCCCTAGTCTTTCTTTTAAGAGATTTTAAATCATTTCAAGGTCTAAAAACTTCAAATTGATATTCTATCAGTTTATTTTCATGTCTTAAGCAAGAATGAACTAGCGTGGCAGAGCAGTCACACGTTTGTCATTACATAGTATGATCTTGGACTGATAATTTTTCCACACGAGATTTAAAACCAGTTAGCCAGCAAGAACAATTTGATTGATAGCACTATAGACAAGAAATAGAAGAGATTGGGAAGCGTCAGGCAGTTGAAAGTTATGTTTTCTGAAACACACTTCCATGAGACTACACCAAAGGCTGGAAGCAGAGAGAACTGCAAACTGCTCCTGGAGCTTCCCGCAGCCACAGCAAGAAACAGCCCAGTTTTACATTCCTGCAAAAGTAGGAATAGAAACGTAACGCAGCTCGTAATCCGATTGTTTCGTTAGCAGGAGACTGCCGCTCTCCCCGCAGTCCGCTCAGCAGCACCCGGACAGAAACGGATGCTCGTAGGGAGAGCAGGACAGACGCTGATGAATGAGTGATAGATCCCGTACCTTCAGAGCTCAGAAAGATCACCCACAGCCTGATTAGTAACTGGAGCTGGAAAATTTTCCTTAGAAGAGCAACTTATGCAGAAGCCAGGATATTTGACAGCCTGTTGCATCGCATATTTATGGTAGCTGTCTTACTGCCAAGACAGGCAGATGTTAGTACTGCGTTTAGATGCGGCATTAACTTGAGCAATTTTCTCTGTATAATTACAGGTAACGCAGACCTCCTAGCAGTGCTGCTGAGAGGCCAGCCTCGTGACAAGCCAGCTGAATTCACAGATTTGAAGGCAGCTACAATCACACCGCCGCACACTTAGAAATCCTGCAGTTGTTACAGTCTGACAGGTTTTGTTGATATTTCTTATAGGCAGATCCAGATAGAAAAGATTTAGGCACAGAAGAGCCAAGTTTTCTTTCCCAAATGCATACGTTGAAGAAAAGCAATGATGTGCTGCAGAGAGAAACTGTGCTTCTACCTGTGACCGCTCCTCAGCAAGAACATCTATATTTAATAAACTAAAGGCTCCCTTGAGCCAAAAGTTAAATTCTACCCAACCTACTTCAAACATCAGAGTGCACGTATACTATCGCCCGAGCCGAAAGGTAAGTTCTTGTGAGCCACTACCTTGCAGGGTAGCTGGTGTCTCTGTGGTTCTGGGTATCTTTCTTCTGCATTTCCATTCCTTTCTTTCAGAGCAGGAAATATATATATATTTTCAGATTCCTACATTTCTATCATTGGCCTGTATTTTGAGGTTAAATGCTTTAAACGGACCTGTACAAATACACATGAATCAATGAAAAGTCTTCTCCTGACTTCCACTGTTCTGGGTCAGGAATGTCTGAACATTTATAGGTACATCAGTAAAATTTAGAAAAAAAATATTGATCATGGTGCAATATCACTGCTGCAATACCTATTTATTTAAAATGTACATCAGTGGTGCCTATATATATTGCTGGTTAATGAGAACCTATATAAAAAAACAAGTAGACATTTCTGGAATAAATCTGACCAGGAATGACTGCATAACTCTGCATACACATACACCCATGCTCCGCAAACATCAGCATCTAGAACATATTTACGTCTTCTGTGTGCCTTCTTTTTAAGGAGTTTGTGACCGTCTGACTATTGGAACTCTACCAGAAAGCAGAACTCCTTATTTGTTCACGTACCAGTGGGTAACGTACCCTGCAATAACCACCACCAGAGCCCCAAGTCCTGCTCTGTACCGCTGCGGCGTTCAGGAAGGGTATGTCGGGGCACGAGTGATTCAGCAGTTCTCGCACCTCTGCCATTCCCGGGAGCACCGCCTTCACACATCCATGATTCTGGAAATAATGGAGTGAAAAAGGCTGTTTCCCAAAACAGTAAGTACAAGTAAAAAGTAGGAGGTAAGTGCGTATGGAGACTACACAATGCAGCTGTGCTTTGCAGTGTGTCGTATACACAAACCACTCCTGAAACCTTTTAGAGAATTAAATAATGCAACAGAGCAAAAAGTATGTGGTATAAATTAGAGGACACAGTAATTTAAAGATCATGCAAATGGTCTGAAAGAAAGTATTCACTCAGACAGTCCATAGCAGATTAGAGAGAGAGGAAAATTAAAAGGCAGAGACAAGAAACTGAAGTTGAATGAGAGATCTGAAAGGAACTGAAGAGTCAAAGAAATAAAGAAAAGAGAAACGCCATTACCCATCGCAGGAACCACACGGAGAAAGCCCAACACTAACAGTAGTCAATTTAAAAGAGAGGGAACGGTAGGAAATGAAAGATCACCAACGGGGTGAAGGGAAAGAAAGGTGAGACAAACTTTTCATGATGGGCACTGGCTCAGAAAGTTTGGCCAACAAGGAGGGCAAACTTGAAGAGACACTTGAAATAACTTCTGGGTCAATGGGGTTATTTTGGAATGATGGAGACAAGACTGCCCAGCATCCTTCAGAAGATGCAAATGGGAGAGAGCTGGAGGAGGAGGAAAGGGGGGGAAAAAAAACAGTGAACTGCATAGCAGTCAGATAAACTTTTATTCTTGGGAAAAAAATTTCCTACAGACTTTATCTATAAGCAGCAGAAAATAACAAGGAGATGAGTAGCAGGCAGCATGGGTTTGTCAGGAACAAACTATCTGAAATCATTCTGATGTTCTTCAGTAACAGCATAACAGATGCTGTGGATAGGGATGAAATCGCAGGTATAATGTTGACTTTAGTAAGCCTTTCACACTACCTCGCAGGCTAAGGAAATACGGTCTGGATAAATCTAATACTCATTGAGTAGAATGTTGGAAAATCATACTCTGAATAGTTAATAGTGTAAAAAGGGCAAGAAACCTCACGCATGGCTCTGCAGAGCTTTATGTTCTGTATCCGGTTATATTCCTTGTTTTCATTAATTTGGGGCTGATGGATTGAAAATGATTCTTTCCGACTCTGCGGATGGTGCCAAGGTGAGAGGGACAGCGAGGCAATCGGAGGACAGGAAGAGAATTCAAAACAGGCTTTATTGGAGAAATGGACTGAAAAAATAGGTTGAAAGACAAGTACAGAATACAGTGATGAGAGACCAACCAGCCAACAGCACGAACAGAGGATGAGAGACAACTGGCCCCTTAGTTGTCCAGGCAGTGGTACCACTGCCCTGGATCCAGAAATTGTAGAGAACCATAAAGAGAATGTGATTCAATAATATCGTAAAAAGACAAGATAAATGTAGAGTTTGTAAAACACTGAAGTACCACTTCAGCTCTGGCACGGATTCAGCTCAGGCAGCACGTCCAGATGCGTGCACCCAACTTGATGAGAAATTTGAAGGATTTGAACCAACTGAGAACCAACAGATGACAGTAAGATTAGTAAGACCAGAATAAAATTGCCAAGGTGAGCAGTGGCATTTCCACTGTTGCTTTACAGGTAAACATTTAAAACAGCAGTATAATTAGTGACAATCTATACGATGGCAGGTCTGTCAACGAAGCATGCTATCATTGTCAGATAAAATAGCAATACTGAGTCATAAAAAGAATAACTCCTCTGTATCATACCAGATGCAGAGTAGCAGAAAGACATCTGAGAGAGCTTTGAAGAGATCTTCCAGCAGCTTGAAACCGTCTATCTGCAGCATCACTGAGCTCCGTGCTGGCTAATTCACTGCTGCCTTGAATAAATCACAGACTGCCAGACTGTATTTTGGAAACCAGGGACTCTCTTATACCTCATACAGGAATAGGGTGGCGGAATTACCATTATATTAAATATTAACAGCACTGTATAACACTGCCTACAGTCCTAGCTCCTCAATGTAAAAGTAACATTGATAATGACAGAGTGGTTAAGGAAACCCAGAAAAATAATTCAGGGTCTGAAAAACTTGCCTAAAAGTAACAAAATAAAGAAACCTACTTCTCTGGTTCAGGTGAGAGGTGGGGAAGAGGAGACTTGATCATTTTGGGGAATATACAGAGAGGATTTCTCTTAGAAGAGCTCTTTTTAAGCTAGCAGGTAAAGATATATGTTCCCAAGGCTGAGAGCTGTAGTTAGACAAATTCATATTCAAGTTATGAGAAAGAGGGAACTTTTTAAGCATGAAGGAAATTAATTATTGGATCAGCTTATCCAGGGTAAATCCTCCTTCAGCCAAAGTGTGTGCCAAGGCCTTTCTACAAACCTGCTCCAACTCCACTGGTAGGCAGGGATTTGACTGCAGTCGAGTAGCTTATGCTATACAAGAAGTCAAAACAGACCACCATCATGGTCTACATCTGGTCTTAGGATCTTTGAATGAGGAACTCCACAGAAGACTTCTAAATCACATATTAATCATTAAGTGAGCACTGCATTTATTAACCCATACTACATACTTAAAATATAAATTGTACGTTAAAGTTGAAGGGATGCTTGCGTGGATTTTACATGCATTTTGGGAAGTTTTCAAAAAAATAGTTCTACATTACAGATCAGAAGCACATTGGAGTTCAGCCAGTCCATGTGTCATCCCATAAAAGTCGATCCCACAAAGATGACAATATTTTACTTACCGCATCAGCTCTAGCTACTAAATTGTAACCAAGAGAGGAGCTGGAATTGAGCAGAGAGAATACACTTTTTAACCAGGTCATGATGTTGCCAGTAGCATGCAGGATGGAGGAGGAAAACAAAAAAGGCAATTATTTAAATAAAGCAAACACTCTCTTGGCGGCATCTGTTCATCAATGACTTCTGTCATTTCTCAGCTGTAACTCTGGTGCGGGTAAAATAGACGGCGTACTTGGAAATGCAAGTTGGACTCTCCTGCCTCTGAATAGAGGCCTCCAGATCTTCGGTTTGCTTCTCAGCCAACTGCTCCCGCTGGTTTTTATTACTAACACCCCTTGCTTAGCAATGCATCCCTGTCCCTTCTGCAGGTCAGCATGTGGTACCTGGCACATGGACAAGTATATCCATGTATGCATGGACATCACTACGAATAAATATGAGTTGATTAACAGGAAAGTGAAAAGAAAGATAACAGAGAGAACAACTGTAATAGCATGTGAGCAAAGAAGGGCAAATACTCACTGTAGAAAAATGCATTTCAGTGAAAACAAGAAAAAAAGGAGAAATGCGGTAACAAGGAATACTGGCAATGACACGGAAAGGGGTAAAGGCAAGGGAAAGACAAAGGAAAATACTAGAGGAAGGGGCTCACTGTGTTTACAAACGCTTGACAATGTACAACACAAAGCAAAACACGGCTGAGGCAGGACAGAGGCGCGCAGAGAGGCAATGCCAAAGTTACTCTGCAATAGAAAATACATGGAACCCTGCTGGGCTCTGCTTCGGTTGTTTCTTCGCGTTTTGGTGAGTCCTGCAAGAGCTTCTGATTACGTGAGACACGTGCAATAGTTCAGAATACTTGGAAATGCATGTAAAATCACTTTGTATCAAAGCCTCTCCCACAGCGCAGCTGCACACCAGCGTGTAGGGTCCAGACACATACATTTCTACGGTTGCTTTTGGCCTGCTGAGCCGACAGACTGTACGCACACACATCCTCCTTGCCCATGTATGCTGAATTGGGAAACAATCCACATTTCATTGCCTTTTCATTTCGACTGATAAATAACTTGGAGATGAACACTAGACAGCAAGGAAAGTAATTGCTCACTCAAAGTTGCATTTAAAAATACTTAAGCACGGCATTAAATTCCTCTCAGTGTTTATCATATAGACATCAGACAGTTTGCAAATAACATTTTTTAACACCAAATGTTGACAGGGCTAGACTGTAAAGGACCGACATACAGCACATTGTTTCAGATGGGTATAGAGAAATACACCCTGGGCAGAGATCACTGAAAAATCCACTGCATTTGGTATAAATAATATTTTGGTTGGGTTGTTTGGGTTTTTTTTTTTTCAGATAGTATAAGGGAATAATCCAGCTGCCTTCTGTTACCTTCCATTATATCAACAAAAATTATCAGAGAGGAAAAGTGCCAAATTCCCTCTTGTGCACCACGGAGATGAAAAAAAAAAAAACAATCAACTGAGTAACACTGGTATTTGTGCTTGTGTATATTTAGACATGGAAACATTTTTCTTAATAAAACCGAAAGACATTACAATTTCGAGGAAAACAGAAGCCTGAGGTAATGTGTTTCCCCTTTGCCACTGTGAACGATGCTTCTCAAGGACAATGCCTGACTTTCTAACTCAGGCAAATGTTGCACACCAATGAAACCAAACCAGGTTTATTGCCATGATGGTCAGCAAAACTCAGGATATTCAAAACAAACAATGCAAACCATGAAATTTATGCCTCTGTTCCTGCCTGGCTTCCTCGTGTGTTGGACAGAGGGCTCTGGAGCAGGTCGTGCTCTTGTTAAACACGAGCGAGCGGCTGCGGTGCGCTGCCAGCTGGCCGGCCCCCCATGAGCACCTCCAAGTTGAGGTTTCCCACACAAAAGGAAGGGGGATTTCTCTTCCTCATTCATCCAGAGAAAATGAGTACGGCTCTATCTGAACACCACAGAGTGAAAACAAAGCAGCTAAGGAAAAAGCCTTATCGCACACTGGACAGGAGCTGCATGGTTTTACACAACATGCAGAAGACATCAGAGATGTCTCCACTGCTGACACTTGAGATTTCCATCCAAAAATGGGAACGTGTGCTCGGAAACACTGTCTCTCCGGCACGGAAAGCCATCGGAGCCACCTGGCACTGTCACTGCAGCCCCCTAGATCGGGCGGAAAAGCAGCAGCAACTCAAAGCTGTTGGCACGTGCAAAAGAGCATGAGGAACCACGGTGTTCACATGGTCAACCTGAGAGAAAGGGGCCTCAATTCTCCTACCTGCCTACTGGGAAAGATGCTTTGATGCTTTCCAAAAATTACAATCTTCAAGTTTTTTCCACTCCCAGCATCAACAAGACACATCACCAGTGGGGAGGATCAGGGCAGAGAAAACGTCAATAACTAACACTATTTTAATGGCTGTGCTTTTAAGACCTCCTGAGGATAAGATTAGATGCCACAGTGGGTAAAATACCCCTTTCCCTGGGGAAGAATTATGGGAGGCTTAAGGAAAATTAGGTTAGGTACTGAAGGAAGACCACGGTGGTCTCCAGCACAGGTGTGTGTAATGGCAGCTCTAAAGTACAGAGAACAAAC
This sequence comes from Calonectris borealis, assembly GCF_964195595.1. Classification (NCBI taxonomy): domain Eukaryota; kingdom Metazoa; phylum Chordata; class Aves; order Procellariiformes; family Procellariidae; genus Calonectris; species Calonectris borealis. The sequence continues at coordinate 7,250,600 of NC_134317.1, forward strand.
CAGGATACAATAAGCTAAGCTTATCTTTGCTGGGCGCAGTAATACACACAGTCAGACTTCTTTATAGCACATCTACTTATAACATCTGACATTTTTAACAATTCTAATGATAAGAATGCATGTTTTTGTTGGGAATTGGCCCCCTCTGACTGAATGCTTATAGAAGTCTATCTTTCTTGGTTTTCCCAAAGCAATGTGATACTAAGCATTCAGAGTTTTCTCTGTCATGTTACTCCTTTTGGACTGTTTTCTTTGTGAAACTCCATTTACACCTGCTCTGGGTGCAGCAGGAACAAAGTACCTCGGGATAAGTTACGGGCAGTTAGACTGTACTCAGCACAGCTCAGCAAGTGAACGCGGCGTAGCTTTACCCATGCGGCATGGCATGGCACCTAACCACCGCCACCGAGAAGCAGAGGACTTCACCGATGTAACCCCATTTCATCTCTACAGAGGACATCACATCGCACCGCAGACATGCCAGCGTGTGCAGGCATCTCTGCAGGATGCCATGCTGCAAAGTGCAGGCGTAGCAATAGCAGGGGGGAGTAAGCATGGCTCCAGTGGGGTCACGTTCTCCATCAGGCTGGCACGGCAGCAGAGAGGCGAGCACTCGTCCGACATGGCAGAAATAACAGGGCCATTCCCACATGCGCTTTACAGCATGCACGCCGTTATTCTTCTTCTCCATAGCTCCATCAGCAGAATTACACGCAGCAGTAATCCACACCCAGGCCTCTGGTAGCACCTAACGAACTTGAGAAACTCTTGAAGGAAGAATTAGTTTGCTCCCGTTTCAATAGCTCTTTTCATCTGAAAAGGGCATTGTTGTATAGGTTGATTAGCTAGGAAGATTTTTCCTTATAGTCAGCCTCTATCTCCACTCTTTTAATTCCACCCCATGACCCTTGCTCACCCCTGGGCCCCACGCTGTATAACCGCCGTCTTTCTTTGATATTTACACCCTTTATGTGTTCAGGAACTGTTACGAACCCCCGCAGACACCACTCAGCTCCAGACGCCTTTTCACACCAGTATTTGGCTCTTCCCGCTCCCCCAGCAGCTGGATGATACGGCTGGTGTTAAATACAGCACAAACTCCCATTCAGAAACAGCCTGAGCGGCACAGAGGGGCTGTATGGCCCCAGCCCATGCAAGCCCTTGAAGTCTTTAACGTAAGCACACACAGGTTTATCCAGACTTCGATGGAAAACGGGAACGTACCATTCAAACATCAAATTGCTTGCTCTCCCCTGGCTTCTCGGCCCATTTACTGCGCCCTTCACGTGCATTAAAGGGGAAGGCAAGCTCCCTATCTATGTTTATTACACAATTCAGTTCTATATGAGCATATTTAACTTGTTTACATCGAACTCTGCTGCCTTAGCAAAGAACCACTGAGCTGAGTCTTACAGGATTAAGTTCAGTATTTTCTCCTAATTGGGCCGCACTGGCTCTTAGGATGCTCGGCGTTGCTTTTATCTGCATCCTCCCACAAACCGGAATCGTGTATCTCAATATTGCATAACTGTTTTTACTCTTCTCTGAGATAAACCTGAGAAGATTAGACTGGTCGGCTTCTCTCAGGTTCCTGCAGATTATCACCCACAACGTAACTGCCCCTGTTTACGTGTCCCTTATCTCCCTCCAACACTTCACGGTTTTGAATGTTTCTGATTATATGAAAGAGCCTGAAAAATAGCCAGGGTCTGCCTCTGTGTTTTGCTCTTTCTGAAAACGCACTCATTTTCTCATTCTTTCCTTCATCCGTTCCTTCTTCAATACACCATTTGGGACAATAATCTGAAAGCATTTATTGCAATCGGTGTTTGATATATATGGGCTGATTTTCCAGAATCACTTGGTCTGTCACCTACCGAGATTCATCACAGCATTGGATTTCAGAAACCTGGAGGCAAGGAAACATCCGAGGTTTCCTGGAAGTCAGAAGAAATCCAAAGACTAGCCTCTACTGCCTGACCTGGCTCTCCTTAGGCTGCAGTACATTCCTCTGTGGAGATTATGATTATTTAATATACATTAAGAACAATGTGAGGCTAAAATGCAAGTGCCCCAAGGCACCTCAGAAACTTAATCATACTTTCAGATGCGACCAAGCAGTGGGAATCTAAGTGTCAATGGACTTCACCCTGCACTCACCTTTGTGCCCAAAACACTGTCAGCCTGCCTGGGCTCCCACATTCCTGTCCACATCAGGAAGGTCAGCTGGCCGATGGCTATTTTATTTGTGTTAAATCTTTATTCAAAATGTACAGCCTTGTACATGTAGGGCATGGAAGTTCCTGCAGGAGAAGGAGGTCAATGAGTTGGCCTTCAGTTCAGCGGGAGGTAATTTCTGAGAGCAGGCACCATAATAAGAGGCAGTGAAATTATGGCTGTCTCAGGACAACGCAAGCCAGTGCTGGAGACTGCCAAGATCAGCCGGGGACGATCCCAGCCTCTGGCACAGCGGCAGCGGAGCTGTCAGGTATCGATTCACATCAGCAGGCAAGGACGGGGAGAGCTCAGTCGCCAATTCAGCCCAGGATCCCTGGGGATCAAGGGTCTTCCTGAATTATTTATTTGGTTCAATAGGTGATCTTTGGTCTTTAGATTATCTGATTCTACGCAGCCACCTCCATAATATTTTTTTTTTCTTCTTCATCTTTTGCCCCACTTTCCCCATGAAACTTAATTTTCTCTCTTCTATTTTTGTTCAGCCATGTGCTGAATCCCAGATGACTGTCCTGTCTTAGAGGAATATATAATAGGTGTCTATTTTCCCAATAGCAACATCTAATAAATGCACAGCTTAGAATCACAAATACTAGAGATAAAACATTCTTGAATAATGTCAATATAACTTTCCAACTAGTTCAATACAGGATTAGTTTCAGTATGACAAAGTCTTATTTTCAAACAGTTATTTATAAGGCTTTCATCAGGTTACTTCAAATATTATTTCACTGTGCATAGCTCTTTTCTCCTTAATATTCAGCCTAAAACACCTCTGAAATCAGAGCTGAAAAATCTCTTGGTTAATTTGATGTTTTAAGTGTCAGTACAATTTCCAGAAAGTACAAGAATTACAGAGGTTGAAAGAATCACTCCAACTCACACCTCAGTGTTCACTCATAATGAGTTGTAAGATATCCTTTGAGGACAAAATTTTTTAGCCCCAAGTTTCAATGTAGCTTTGAATTTGAGTGGCCACTCACGATTACTTGAGCTCCTGTTTGAACAGATTAAGAAGTGACCGTCACCAAGCTGCTGGATGCCACTCTCTCGGAGGCAATAGTTTGCTCCAAGTCACGGTGCTGCAGGTGCTTTATGAAAACCCTTTCTTATTCTGCGCTGCAACCAGCGGTGCGCACACCGTCAGCGATGCATCCCCAGGAGAACAGAGCTAACAGCTGAAGGGTGGTGGGTCCGTAAACCCTCTCTAGATAGTCACATACAGCACGTCATTAATATGCTCTGAGTGCTTAACTTCAGAGGCAGAAGAAAAGGCAGTGATTTCAAAACTGGCGCTGGGGCTAAAAAGCACTTTCCTCTCAATTTTCACTGTGGGAACAGGGAGTTATGGAGGAGCCAGTAATTACCAACCCACATGAGACATCATTTGTTTTGTAACTGCTAATTTATCACCTTGAGTGGACTTCTGTCTGTGCAGTCCTCCAAGAGATACTACCGTAAGCTCTGCTAATTGGTCAGATGCAAGAACTGCTGTCAACAATGTGCTCAGGAGGCATTTTCTTACAAAATCTATCAGAATGTCAGCTAGAAGTTTAGCCCTCAGAGATAACAAAAAATGGGAAAGGCATTTATGAGTTTGACAGGATTTTACTGTAAAAGTTAAGGGAAGTGATGATGGTGTGGGAGAGACACACAAGAGGACCACCGATTGCTGCAGATCCAGTACAATCATACTGGGGTCAGCCACCGGCGAGGCACCTGTCTGAGGTTTAGCATTGCGCTAATGGAAGACACTGATTTCCCAGACATCGCTCTGACATATTTTAATACAGAAGGAAATGGTCGAGCTATATTTGGATGCCTCTATGAGGATTTTTCTATTTCCTACAGGCTTTCTATGAAAGATGAATTCAGACGTATTCAAACACTTACTACAAATTTGCAAAGTTTTGTAAGTTGCCAATAACTGAGAGCTGTGTTTGGGCACACAAGTTTTTCTGCCATGCGTATCTCCCTGTAAAAATAAAAGAGGTTCAGTAATACAAAAATACAAGAAAATGCAGCTGCTCTTATTAAAGTTAAGACATTTGGCCAGTAAAGACAGCACTGTACTTGTTCAAAAAAACATAGTTAAATGGCTCAAAAAAAATGTTTTTGGCCACAAACATGGCCAAACCCTTTAATCTAGTAATCCACACTTGAGGACACATCTTTACGGAAGAGCTCACTGCATTGCAAACAAGTAATAAACATACATAAAAAGGTTCATGCATTAATGCAAGAAATTGCATTACAGAGATCAAGCCACCTCTGCAAGAGAAGGAGCATGCAGTCAAATTTGTTTCCAAAATCAGTTTAATGCTAAGCTGCAATCTCATTTACCTAAAAATAATGAAACAGGAAGGGAAAAAACACCTAAAATTATGATTAAAATGAACAGAAAAGAACATTTACCAGATGTTCAGGCTCTCCACCTACCCTTTATCCTTCTTGATGTCTGACACTTTCTTTCATTTTAAAAATGCATTAATAAGATCATGGATCATAACAATAAAACAGGTGGTATTAAAACCCTCTAATTTAGGCTTCTAGTTAAGGCGTGCTATAGGCATTCACCTCCTTCCATTGACTGTGGAAGGATGTCAGCCTCCCAACTTTAAAGATTAATGGGAATATCTCACAGTGTCTTTTTTTTTTTTCAATTTTCCTTTAACCTCCAACTTATCCTACCCTAAAAGCTAAGCCGTTCCTATTTCTTCTTCCCTTGTCATGCTCAGCGCTCTAGTCCCACACTTCAGCTAGTCCTAAACATTACTGCTGTCAACGATGAGTTCAGTGAGATTACGTCTTCTATCGACATTGGAAGATGCACATAGAAAATCACAGGGGAAACAAAATATTCAGCTATCTCCCTTTTATCCATTTCATTCTTACCTGAGCAACACATCAGGGAAAGTCTGGAGCTGCTACAGAGCCTCACTGTAGGTAATTACCCACTCGTATAAACAGTATTGCTGCCTGCCCTTTCTACCCTCTCCTTGGTCTTTTCCTACAGGAATAAGCAGCCAGCCCTATGCCAGTGGTAAATTAGCTGCTTAGTTTTTGTTTAACTCTTGTTTAACTAGATGTGACATCCCTGGGTTCATCCTGAAAAAGTGGGAAATGCCATGCCAGGAAGCTGACGAGGGTCATCAATCATCCATATTTAGTTTTATGGTAAATGAAGGAGGAAGGGGAGCAGAAAGAGGGACGATAGCTGAAGAACCACCTATATATTGGGGGAAAGGACCTGTATTACTTGTGGTACGTCAACACATGGACAAGATCAGCTAAACCATCAGAAAAAAACGACACTGAAATAATTGTTAACACTTTTGCAGAACTGGAAGAATGGCAAGATCACAACAGCCTTTGCCAAGCAGGACACAGGCAGAGGCAAGAAGGGAACATATGGAAGAAAATATAATGAAAAGAGCTCACCAAACCCAGGAGTCTCGTGAATTGTCAGACTAACATCAGCAGGGATATCACCTTAAACGGTATTTGAGAGAAGGTAAGGTAATGCTTTAAGGAACTAGAGGGGGAAGTTTTGTCCACGAATGTAGGCAGTGTGGGACATCACCCAAGGTGCACAGGGAAGAAGGGAGCAAGCGGGTGGCTGAGGTGACATGGGAGGTAGCACGACCCCATTGCGCATCCAGAGCAAGAACAGGGGTTCACACTGGAAGGAGGCAGAGGCAAGGACAAGTTAGTTCAATGGGCTGATGTAGCTGAGGAGAGGCAGAGGGGATGGAGTACTTTTTCCCTGATAGGGAGAACACAAAGCAACAGAATTACAAGATGGGTGAGATGAAAACTAACTACTGCATGCAAGATACCACCTCCGAGGCAGGACAGGGAAAACATATGCAAACATTTCTTGCTTCTGCCAAGGATCAGCCAAATTTGCAGAGCTGGAGCCTGCTCTCATTTTCCAATGGTGTAAGATACTGCAGAATCAGATCTAAAATATGTTAATGTCATGAGAATAACAATTACAAATCTTGGAGGTACTTTGTATGCTACACAGGTACATCTTGGATTACAGACTTCCTGAATTTGAATTTGTTTTCTCATTCTGATGCATTTACTTGTGTTTTCTGGTACATATTCCACTGTACTTTTTACTGCAATTATTTCAGTAATTCCTTTAACAATTTTTAGTGTTTCAGCTTTGATTTATATTTATGGAAGACTTCTTTTTTAATTAAAGTTCTTAAAACTTGCTGCCAAGGACTTTGAAATTTAAGGATTTGATTTAAGCTACCAGAAAAAGGCATTCACGATCATGTCGGGATCCCAGTTTCTTCTTTTCAATACCAAAGCACAATTATATCTCTGTAATAGTTATGCTGAATATTAAAGGGAATGATTATTACGGGGCATTTTAACTATCTGAACATTAAAAACCTAAAAGCACTAATCATAATTCCTTTGCCATATTAAAACATCACATGAGTAGAGCAGGAGCTGCACTAAAGCAATAGTCATTAATCAGTATTTAAAATAAGACTGTTGCCAAATTATCTCTTAGGCTTAATTTCCTTGAGCAGAATCATCCCACAGAGAGAAGTCTGGAGTATAACATGACATATTACTGTTCTTCAAGAGATTAGTCCACCATTGGCAATTGCCCACCTGCATTAGCTGGCCGCCGCTAGAACCTCTCCTCCAGCTTACAGAGGCGCAAATGTCAAATTAAATACCCATCTGCCTTCTGAGCCAGCCCAAGGCTGCTCAGTAACGTAGGCAAAATTGAATGAGTTATTTTGCCCTAACTCTACAGGCTGCAAAATTGAATTTGGTGGCAGCAGCAGAGCTGGATCCAAGAGAGGGCACAGAAGACTGACAGCAGCCAGCGAGAGTTTTGGGAGGCAAGGGTGGAAGGAGGGGAATGACTATTCTAGAGGCCACTGATTTTGGGCAGCTGGAGGGAGTATTCATTCCTCCATGCACCTCTCCCAGCCCAGGGAATGCCAATTCTGGCTCCTTGCGGAGCCTCTCCTGCCTGACCCTCATGCAACACGGTCTCGGTCCCCCGTGCCCAAGCGGCAGGTCCCCACTCCCTCGGGAGTGCCGACTGCCACCGTCGGGACAGACCCCTCACCTACGTCTGCAGCTTGCCCATCAGTCTCATGTTTTCACTTCTCTCCACACTCCATACCAATGAATAACCTGGCAAGAAAACACTTAATAAAAAATTAGTAATCTAACCATTCAAATAAGAAAAGCTTCATGGAGACTTAGAGGGCGCAACGCTATAAGGGAGAGCATATGGTCGTGCCACAGGTCTGTGCCAGGTTAGGTCAAACTTTCTGAAGTTATGAGCTAAGTCCCAGTAGTAAATTTTCCCACCTGCTGGCGATGATGAACTTCATCCCTCCCTCCTCCTTCTCACTGGAAATGTTCCCCGCAGAGGTACCTCCATCTGCAAAGGCAGAAGCCGTGCGTCCCTGCCTGCCGGAGCACACTCCAGCGTGGGAACATCATCAGCAGCAGAAGCTGCCATCCAAAATTGCTCTCCCAGGCTGGCCCAGACAGGCCAGAGCATGTGTACTACTTACTGTCTAGATGTAGTGCTCCTGCCAGAGCGTGTCACGGGTGATTTGTGTTTGTACGGTGTTAAAAGCCTGAGGTTCAAACCAGGAACAAAAAAGCTGGTCTTTAATCCAAAGATGTTACATACTATTTTACACATATATATTGCACCAAGGAATAACTATATAGAGAACAGGAGTTAGCTGTCTCTTTGCTATGCCTTTCATAAGTTGCTCCCTCCACTTATCCTCCTTTTTACGGGGCACAGGAGAGCTATCCCTCAGCTCGCCTGCTTTTCTTTCTTCCTCTCTTGTCTGTGGCTAATTTTATCTCCCCCATGGCTTCAAGTTCTATTTTCAACGAGCACTTACACTGTCATACCTGAAGTGTTCCTCTCCAGCCAACACATTATTTCAGCCCATCTCACTGTCACTTCGGTTGTGCCCACTTCGCTCCGTCAATGACACCAGCAAGGAGCATTCATCTCTGAACTTCTGCTATATCTTTCTTTACGTCGCCCCCCTGGAATACTTAAATGGAATTAATATGAAATACCATTCCCTTTCCCAGCTTTCAGTACTTTCTCAAGATCTGCTCCTGCTGTAAGCCTCACCTCTCCTTCCTAAAACCAGCTAGACATGACATCTAGGTTGCATGACTCTCGGTAATACTGGCTGCTATTTATTGTACCTGTTCTTTCAAAAAATAACATTGCAAAAATAGCATCACCATCCCATTATGTCTACTGTTAACCTGCATGACCAAACAATCTCAGCACTACCACCCTTCTCATTGCTCTTTGATCCTTTCCCATTGTTTTGTGATTTTTTTTTTTTTTACATTTCATTCAATACTGATAGGCAACCACTTTTGAAGAAACCTGTCTTATGTGGATATACAGCAACCACATCAGTGAAGGCATTACCATAAAACTGATAAGAAATAGTGCTAAGAGCTAGTTCCCCTACTTTAATCCATTTATCCTACTGTGCCTTCCAGTAGTCAAAATGAAGATATGTCCATGGGACTCAGCAAAGAATCAAATTTCCATACCACAATAAGACATTAAATAGCTACAACTGCAATTGCTTAAGGATAATTTAGCCTATTATCCCCTCTGTGTTACGTTGATGGGTCTGGGCTATTGGTAAGGGTTGATGCACAGAAAAAAATGCATTTTATGTGACAAACAGAAGAATGCTTCACTAATTTAGAAGAGTCATGAAGAATAAAAGGAATTGCAAATTCAAAAGAAAAAGAGAATGTAGTTGTTCAGGGGATTTAGATACTTGTGATATTTATACTGGGACCAAAACAATGCTTCTTTTAATAAAGCTGTCATCATATCATATCATATAAATGGCCACTTTTCAGCCCAAAGCACCATACAAACAATGAACCCAATCTGGCAGTCATTAAGTAGTCTTCACACTCATTAGTTTTTTATCTAAAGCAGTCTGATCTGATCAGATTTTCTCGTATGTTGTTTAGGTAAGGATCTGAATGCATTTTATCAGAGTGTATCTGTTAGCTTTGCAAAATAGTTTAATGTCTCTGTAATACTCAGTATAAGCAGCATTACAATACATAGGTTCTCTCTTGTAAAAGATGCACATATTCCTCTGAAATTGGCTTTTACCTGCTGCTTAAAGGAGAAATAAGTCCTATGAAACATCTTTAAGGTGAGGAATAAAAAGTGTAACTCTTAGGTAGCACACCTATAGTTTAGAAAGCACCTTCATAACCATGGTCTCTCCTACTTCAAACTTGTTTCTGATCTGGAGCACTCACTTCAGGAACGTCACTGATATTTAGCAGTGAAGCCCTGCCTGGGTATAGCTAAAGTTTAGTGTATGAGTGTCTTCACTGAAACCCATCACCATACCAAATGGCTGGGCTGTCTGATGAGAATCTGAGGTAGAAGACCAGAGGTGAAATGAATATGCAGACAGGACCACCGTCCCAGCTGCAGATAATTTGGCATTTAAGTGTTTTCGAGACAGACAGATGGGTGAGACAGAACAGAGACACTTCCACTGACGTCATCCATTTTGTACTACTCTGTGGCCACATATTCCCAAACGAGTCTGTCAAGCCTGACCTTTCAACGTTCAGCAGCTTGGGGGCTAAGTGGGAAAAAAATGACAATGGTATTTTACAACAGAAAGAAAGAGGGTTTTTTTCCTAGATTTGCACATTTATCAATGAAGACCTTTTTGAAAACTGTTTGTGTGGGTCTTCGTCTTTATTATCTTTGAACTCACAGCTAGCATCCCCAGAGGTGAACATTTTCAGAGAACAAACAGGACAAGCCAACAGCTGAAAGTTCTTAAACTTTTCTATGCTATCTGTTATAAATCCGTATATTTTTATATTTGCTTGCTATAAATTGTATTCAGTAATACCATCCAGACCATGAACTTGTAAAGTTCATTTTTAACATGGTACCTCAACGAAAATTTTTCTCTTAATTAATTTTCTCAATGACTTCCTGGCCAGCATCATGCATGCTTATTTATTTTTCATGTGAACAAACATTCACAGATTTTATTTAATTACAAGGTGAAGAACATTACTCATCAAAGACCAATTGTTAACATCTCTGCATTTCCCATGATGATACTTGCAGTTGAATTCTTAAGCTTATGTTTAATTTAAGGCTAAAGAGTGGCAAGGTTGACCACTGCGTATAAGTTAATGCATGACCAAATCCTTGGCCAAAGGGCAATACCAAACCGCCAGAGGAGGAAGGCACCTTCAGCGTCTACAAAGCTGCCCATTCAGTGAAACCAAACTGAACTGCTCTACTGGTTTCTGCACATTTCAACAGGATTTAAGTCATCTCAGTATCTTCTATGTGGGTTTCCTTCCAACTGACGCCTGGAAGTTCTTTCTGAATTTATGATTTTTTTTTTTTTAATAAGAGTATTTAGGACAATCAAAATAACTAAGTACACAGTGTACTTTCAACACAGCTCATCCTTTCATTTTTTTTCTCGGATTTTTTTCTGTGTATATCCACGTACATTCTTAATACCCACACACATCTTAAGTCAAAATTTGTATTAAAATACTGCTTTAGTTTTATTACTGAAAAGTTTAAACTCTTACCAGCAAATTACTATCCATGCATCAGGAAATAAACACAAACATTTGCATTCTCTGCTGAAAAGCAGCACAGCACAGCTCTGCAAGGCTTTAAATAAAGATGACACTTAGCTAGCTTAAGTTTCTTCTTACAGACATATAAATCAGGAGGGACATACCTTAAGTCATGGAGATTCACCGGGGTGAGAAGTAAATGAGATCCAGTGCATTAAATTATTGAAGAAGTTTATCAAAACCAGGTTGAAACTATCTGGGGACCAGACAGTAACACTGTGATGGTTCCATTGTGACGATGCTGGAGGGCACCATGCCGCAGACCTCCGGAGTTGGATTTTAATATAAAAGCAGTGTTATTAGAGAGCTATTTTTTAATAAGACTTAGCATTTATTGGAGAGCAAATGCTGTTAATAATAATACTAGAACCAGGCATTCCCAAAAGCAGTCACTGACAGGTTAATTCAGCCATTGAAACAAGAAGGTGATGCTAGTCTAGATTTCTTTTTAATACGTAAGAGGAATAAAAGAACTGGTTACAAAAACAAATTTGGAGTATGCAATTGTATGCCAAATTCTAAATTAAAGTATTCACTGACGTTTGCAGAACCCTTCGAAAAGGCAGGCTGGCATTTTCAGTCACAGCTCTTGGCTTCAAAAGGGCAACGTCTGCACGGCGAGGGAACCAACCGGGAAGTCACTAATCACGAGGGTGAACGATCTGCCCGGGGAAGGAGACCGGAGTGTTTCAGTCAGAGATGCCAATACTTACAGGAATCCATATCTCAAGTAAAAAGAAAAAACTGGAAGGCAGTGTGCCCAGTCCTCACTTTCAAGCAGACCAATAGACAGAACAAGTCCTGTGGGGATAACGGAGTTCATGTGGAGATGAAGAATGCACCAAAGAGAAGCCCCACCTTAGAGCTTGGGAACGGCCAAGGAGGAGAGCGGAGGAGGCAGCGAGTGGCAGCTACCAAAGCCCAGCCAAGGGAGTTGCTTCAGAAGGTATTAAAACAAGCAACGAAAGATTCGTTGGCTACATGAAGAGATAACCTGCAAAGAACTGGAGTTACTACACAGTGAGGCTGGAGTACAGATTGAAGACAATGTGTAACTCCAAATTACATGAATACGTGCTTCAATTTTCATTGAAGTCAATGATAGCCACACAGAAACGATCACAGTCGAGCTGAACACATATCTCAAGAAACCAAATGTCCAAAAATGAGGAACTAAGTAATTTGCATTCAGAATAGTGAAAGAACTGGCATATGAAATTTCACATGGGGTAGCAAGTTTAAATAAATCAAGCAAGACACGAACGATATCATGCAATCAGATATAATACATGTCATATCTATATTTAAAGAGGAAAAAATATTATCAGAGCAACTAAAAGCCCTTTCTAATAAGCTCAGCAGCAGCAAAGCTCGAGAACAACTTTTAAGGCAAGAATAATCAAAGCCAGTGAAGTTAAGAGAATTTGGGGGAAAATACCACGTGGGTTTAATACATATAAGGCACACTAATCCAACATCTTTCTTAGAGAAGAAAACTCACTTTCCGGAGAAAGGAAATCGATCTCAGCTGTCTGATTTTGGTAAAGCTCTAATGCCGTGTCACCTGGGAAGTTATTAGTTAAATTTAAGAAGATGGGGGATTAGTACAAAAATTTTAAATTGGCCTGAAATTGCTAGAGGTAGGACAGTAACAGCAATGTCAAATGGGGAATGTCAGGCTGGAGGGAAGTTATTAGCATCACTGCTGAAGGACTGGTCTTAGAGCCAGTCTTGGTTAATATTTCACCAGAAATAGCTACGGTCCTGTTAAAAAGTTGAAGACAAGAAGCTAAATGACATCTTTATACAGAGGGAACTGGGATGGCGTGGAGCAAGAACCACATGGCACCTGGACCGGAGTACCAGAGAGAGGTTGCAGTTCAGTAGTGCAGGGCGTGGATCAGCTATTTGGAGACTAAAAAAGAAAAAAATCAGCTTTGGGAAACTACAGGGGGGCATCACAAGATGAAACACTATGTGATGTGGCTGAGAAATAAAACAGAAGAAAATGCAATCCAGGAAGGTATTATGTTAGAATTTCTCTACAAGATAGGATGCAATTACCGGTGTTTTACAAAGCCCTGCTAAGACCCTCTCTGGTGTAGCATGTACAAATCCGGACACTTAGTTTCCCAAATTGAAACAGAAACAAATGCAGAAGAGAAACATCAGGGTGATTGTGAGAATGAAGCTCCCGTCTTGCAAGGAGAGGCTAAAAGGGTTTGATATGTCTGGAAACTGAAAGCTGCGAGGGATGGCTCTCTTATCATTAGAGAACAGAGATGTTTTCTCCCTATAAAATCTGCAGGGCAACAAAATACCAGAGAGCAGAGCTTTTAGTACTAATGGAAACTTCAGCAAGACAAGACAGAAAAAAATACCCATCCACTCAGCCTGGGAATGATAAGGTTTTTAAACAGGAGAGGACGAGCCAGCCTTTTCACCAGAGTAATGCGGGTCACCTCCCTAATGCCAAGGCAGAGTTTAATAATGTTTTCAGCTGGCCAATACAATTGCGTGCAATTTCTGTGACTATAACAGAGAAATGAGTCCTGTGTCCTGTGAAAATACCACGAGCGTTTCATGTCTGAACCTGGAAGAAGGAGGTGTAATACCTGCTGCACCTCCCCTCTCCCACCGGTGATCGTACATTAATTTTCTTGCAAACCTTCAATTAGAGGAGTGAACCAAACAGACAATTATCTTGATGAAACCTCGAATTAAATGCAAATTAAATTCAAGACCACTGAAAATGTAATCTTTGACTAGAAGTAGGTAATGAATTTTGTCTTTAGCAGTTGTTAACTGGGTTTAGGTAGTTCTGGGATATCAAAGCAAAGATAAATTGACTTAAGCAATGACTAATGTAAAGCTATTAAGATAAACTCTTGGTTTTTACAGCTTCTTACAAAATAAAATAAAAAAAAAACACCAACAAACTTGTTCTTAGTAACTGCCTCTAGGTGAAAAATGCTTCTTTTTTTCCAGTCAGTGCTGTTTGCAACACTGAATGCCGACAGCTTCAGTTTAGGAACCAAGCAAGGCCGGCGTGGGAAACCAGGTGGAAGCATCACAAAAGCGGCCCATTTTGGTTTCCATACAAGCCATTAGGGGTTTTAATCCATTGAATTTAATGGAAATAGAAAAAAGCCTATTATTTAACAGAAGGGTTTACCTCCTAACAAATTAGGAAAGATAGGTTACTTCTCATGATTTAGTTACCTTATACACATCAAATATAACAGTAAGTGGAGGTCTTCCCTAAGCAAAGCCCAACTATTTACACACTGCAAGTTATACAACATAATTAAAATGAACTGAAAATAAATTTTTTTTTCCACAAACTTAATGGAGGGGCAGTACTGTAACTGAAGCTACAGTTTAAACTGAGGAAACATAAAGCACGGACCTCTGACAATACTTTTACTTTACTTTACTTTTAGCAGAATTATGTTATCTCAGGTTATTCTGGCCTCACCTGGTTCTGCTGTAATTCATTCCTGGGAAGCGTACTCCTTTCCCTTAGATGCTTGCATCACAATCCAGAGAGCATTTTACATTTGTGTGACTTTGCAACAAGCTCCAAACTTTTGTATTTTTCTCATTTGCAACACACAAAACCTTTTTTAAGAAACAAATGTTCCCTATTTCACCGTTTAAAAGATGCTCCAACAGTGTTGCAAATACTATTGGACACATTTCAGGGAAGCATGTGGAGACTGATTGTTCCTTTCATTATTAACTCCATTGATAAACACCGATTCAAGCCAAAAAATTATCTTTTTGTTTTTAGAGTTAAACTTCATCTGTTACACAGTCTGCAAATTAGATCACAATCCAGCAAAGATATGCAAACTTCTGGTATATTAAATGATTGACTATTCTATAGGGACGCCACTTTGTAGGGCTTTACACATGACTTGGATCAAAGGTCTCACCTTCACCGAATAGACAGGAAAATGGGAAATATTGTGCAAATTAATACTACTTTCTAAAAAAGCAGAGCCAATTCCGGGTCTCTTAAAAGTTAATTGGAATTTGCCTTTATTTAATTGAATGATGGGAGTTAGGCCAGAGACTATAGGGATAACATTTGGTTAGAATAACACAGTAGTTAGAAAAACACTAGCTGGAAGACAGGAGATAAAACCGGTGTTTGCATCTGCTATCACACAATATGCCACGGATTTATGGGCGCGCTCCAGAAGCGAAGAGCTGCCATAAACTCCACCCGGTCGGGCAGCGCAGCCGCCAGGCAGCGCAGAGCAGCTGGAGCACGCGTCCTAGCACTCACAAAGTACCCATCACCGGTTCAGGCACAGACGATTTACTGTGAATTACAGTGGGGAATGAAGAAATAAGCCACGTAGAGCCTGGATCCACACCCAAACTTCTCACAACTGCGTTTTGAGTGCAGCCTTTTGATACGGGGTGCTGCGAGAAGAATTACTGTCCGATGCTGTTCTGCACAGCCAGACGTGATGATGAAGTAACTCCCTTAACATCATTAGGAACTGAAAGAAAAGTCCCATCTTCAGTTTTAAACATAGTGCCATCTCAAAAATCAATACCTGTCAGACACTGATTATTTTTTTGAGTTGATTACAAATGAATTTTCATTCAGGTGTATAGAATCAGCGTTGCGAGGACTCTGCAGTCTAACAGGCGGTGTGACCTGTTAGAAAGGATTGTTTTATTTTTTAAAAAAAAAGTTATAGCATAAGGACTAAAAAAAATCTGTCTAAAATGAACATTTTACTCCAAAACAAATAAACATTTTAGTGTTATCTGAAGGACTTAAGAAATCATCTGTGTTGCCTTCCCTTGCTAAGCTCTCAGGTACGGTGGTATGCTACGTTATTATGACAGGGTAAAAACAAGGAAATGAAGTTAAAAAAATATTTATTCTTCCCCTAGCTGGGATTAATTTCTGGGGTTAGCATGCAGATATGACCCAAATACAACTTGTACTTATCATTTCCTATGTGATAAGTAACCACGCTGAAAGCGCTGCTGTTTGCATACAACTCCTGAGAGGATACTTATTATGCAAAAATGAAGACATGAAAATGCTGATGAAAATCTGCGAGTCATTTATCAAACACTGACCTGAAATGAATATTAAGAAAAACCTCTTTTATATGCAAATGTTTAATCCGATCGAGTTTAATCATTACTTTTCTTTCTCAGGACTGATGAGTTGTGTACGTACTGTGCACTGTAAGATACAATCTTCCATATCTGATTCTCAAAAAACCCAGTTGTTTTGTCAATGGTTACTCTGGGAACACACGGAATAGAAAATTAATCTTTTCTTATTATTTTACTCGCCTGTGAGACTATCTACAAAGCCTATTTTGTCTGCCCACCTGCTGATCACTCGAGTAATATCTGGTTTACACGGACCAAGTACTTCCATTCTCTCAACGAGACAAACTCACAGTATAATTGATTTCTCCGATGGATTTTCTAATGAATATCTATTGCTACTCTAGTTGCTAAAGTACTCACTGATGTTTGTGTTCCAACAAATATAAATCTGTTTATTTACTACCCAACTTTCCAACCAGCTACTAACTGGGGAAAAGCAACATGAAAGAAAACCATCAATGCCCGTGCATTTAGAAACGTTAGGCTGCAAACTGGCAGCCCGGAGGGAGCGCCGTCCCGCAGCCCCTCTCCGCGACCAGCTGGAGGAGCCAACTCCTCCGTCCTGCAGCAGGCATCAACAAGATCTGAGCCTTATTAAAAAGCAACGTGATTACATTCTGTAAATCAAACTCTAACTAAACTAAAACAGAATTTAAAGCGCTGGTTTGCTGTACTGTAGCGTTATCAAAAATATGCATTACGTTAACAAAAATTAACATCCCTGGGCCTGACATAGGATATAGATTTACATCAAAACTTGGATTTAAAATTTACATTTAAAGCTAGGATTTAACTTTTCAAAGAGGACATCGTGCACAAGATGGATAAAAATTTGGCAAACATGTTTTGATCCAGATCCAGAACCCTAGTTACACAGGATTAATTCCTTAATAACTGGATTAATAGCAGCAAAGATAGTACCACTTAGCTGTCAAAATAATGATTTACATATACAAATATATGTTCCAGATGGCCACTTGAGAGTACACTGAATTTAAATTAAAGGAACAGATTGGATTTATTTTAAGAAATTTTGAAAATTTGCAGACTCAAAGGGCCATACTGTCAGACTTAGTGACCACTTAGCATTCCCACCAAACCCCAAACCAGCTAAGGTGCCTCGGGGAAGTCCAGCCACTTCAGCTGCACTACCTGAAAGCACGGACCGAGGAGCACAGGTCGTCTCACACGCTGAAGACTGAATGAAAAACCTAAACTCCATGTATTAAATTAGAACACTGGATAACAGCACTAACAAATGTATATTAATTCATTATATATGTTATAATATAACATATTATATATGTTAAATACATATATAATAAGACATTATAAAAGTAGCATATGACTAAGTCTTCATTACTTTTCAAAGACTTGCTCAGAAGGGGCTGGTAAACCTTACCATTTTTCAACATTACTCTCTTTACTCAGACTCTTCAGAACAAGAATGAAAATACCTTCATGCCTGGTAGTTAATCAGAAAGTTCATGAACCACATAATGTCACTTACTCAAAAAAGGAAAAATTCTCATCTTTATTTAGTAAAGTCATAATTTAAAACTGAAAGTCATAATTTAAAACTAACTTATAAGAGCATAAAGGACACCTAAACTTAACAGATGTTGGAATAAATTGTTGAATGTAGACCAACCAGTAGAACTGACAGATATTCTTTGGTTTAGCATTTCTAATTGCCAAAGTTCATACTAATTAATAATAATTGTCCAATTCTCAAACTCCTGCAGAAGAACCTGGATAAAAAATCTTTCTGACTATCCAAAAGACATCTACAGTTTTTATCTAATGTGGCATGGGTCATTATCTACAGGATTTTATAGCAAACCCTTTTCATCAAGTAAAAATGAATTTCACGATTTTTTTTAATGATTCTAAACCACTATTTTAAAGAAAAGGGTTTAAAAAAAAACAGGAACAAATTTTTGTTTCAGAAACAATTAAGACTGTTCAGTGACAGCACTGTAATTACATACGAATTTATTTAGGAAATCCAAAACTTAAAAGTAAGGTTCAGAGAAGGTGAGCATTTCGCAGTGGTTACACCTCAGGTCGAGCAGAGGTGGATTACTGGAAGGACCTCATTGATTTCAAACAGACGACCGGCAGGTGGGACTCAGAGAAGGCTCTTCCCATCCATCCCACCAGAAGTCACAAGAAACACAAATGAAATCACAGCAAAGCTGAACTAACCAACAGAGGGCAGCTGACTCACAGCTATATGAATGTCTTATTCCTGCCGAAACCCGTGGCAAAAACCCATTGCCATCAATGAAATCCAAACTGACATCAAATCTTTTCACCTGAAATCTATAACGCCAGGATTGGACACCGAAACGTCCTCAGAAATTTCAAAGGTTTGCTAGTGGAACTAGCACATGTTTTCAAATAATAAAGATAATATTTGAGAAAGGAGGAGATAAACCTATCGAAGTTCAAATCAGACGAGTGCTCTGAAACAGTCAAAACTGTTCACTTAAAATTTTTCAAATTTTGCAGAAATTCTCAAGCTAGCCATCTCTCCTATCACTACAAAAATTGAAGTTTGCATACTATGTTTGTTCTTCAACAGTAACTCATATGGAGGAAAATCTGTTTTTATAATGCATGCTGGTTATAACTTTAATTAGAGAAAAAACACAACAGTAACCTAGCGACTAAAAAAAATAATCACCCAACAACCAAACTAAAATAAAATATCAAAACTGTTTTCGCTATTGTTTTGACAACAGCGTGTGGTTCAATACTAGAGCCAAATTAATTCTCCATTAAAACGTAAATAACCATTTTAAACCTGCTTTTTAAATTATTAAAGTGTTGCTAACATCTGTTTACTGTGAAACCACAAATTAGTCTCACCCCTTTTAAAATCAATCTGTATCTCTACCAAACACAGACTATATTTGTCATCAAACTATAATCGACGTTGGGTAAAATTTATTAATTTTCTATTTAATTATCTTTGGTTCTGAGTTTGAACTCCAAAGTCGATCTGGAACATCTGAGACACTGTTGTGTGCCACATCTGTCAGTGAGTACGAGGGCTCACAAAATGTTCCCTTCATAAAATGATGCAAGTTTCCTGCTTAAGTTACAATACGGGAAACAGCTGACTCAAAAATAATATACATTATAGATGGATTAAAAGCCCTCATAACTTTTAATTAAGCAAGAAATCACAGCAGACTACACAGGAGTGCTGATTTATGCACTCCTCAAGTGAGAAGCAGTAAATAAAGCTGGACAGAACAGAATATACATCTTATTGGAGAAGAATCATCTATCCTTTGGCGTTTCATTCATACATAAAAATCCACTCATCTTTAGTTTTTCTACTGGTGGCTATAGCCTGCAACACACTTATTTATAACACAAAGACGTATCACAATCTATAAGTAATGAGGAAGGATTAACTGAATTTGTGCAAAGTCATATTTGCAAATCTTTTCTTAGTGTCCCTGCTGAAACAGGGACTTCAGGAGGCAGGGAGAGCCCCAGACAGCTGTACAGTGGAGACAGCTTTAATTTCTCCTTTCTTTCCCCAAACCCACCTGCATGTGACTAGAATTGATTTCAACTTTTGGAAAACAGTCCTTGCAAACAACAGACCTCCCTGACACGGGGGTTGTATTTGACAACCGCTCAGAAAGCTGTAATTGGGCCTTGAAATCCAAAAATCTAGCTGGTTTATATTCCAGCTAGCAATCTGGTAATGCTGACGATCCTGATGCTGTCACCTAAAAAAGATGCAAAATTCATGTATTCAACTCGCAGTTCAAATGCACACATTTAGCTGATGGCGAGCCCAGCACAATCCTTCCAGTCAGGTGAGGAGAGACCAAGAGGTATACAGAAGGTCGTTTGCACTTTTATTCTGCTGTCTTGGAGGAGGAAACCAATTAAACAACATAAAAAGAAAATAAAATCCATTTCTGAATCTATCAATCAGCTACAGTGCATAAAACGAAGCAAACCGAACAAATGAGATGGGGATAATTTCTGGGAAATGGCCACAAGAAATGTCTGCACCAGAAAAAATATTCACACTTGTTAAGTATTAATCAATGACAAATGCTGTAGATGGAACAACACAGCAATATTAAATACTTAAAAAAGGCAAGACCAGGGTTATTTTAAGAGATGCAAGAGGTGCCTGAGCATTCCTGGGCTTCGCAGTAGCTCTGACAGATGAATTCACATAGCATACGTCTTCATGTCTATTTTCCCTGTTTGAGCAGCAACTTTATTTCCAATTATTCTCTCTTATTCATAAAGGAGAGTCAGAAAGTAGGAATTTTCTGCTTTGAATGCTCAAGATATGTTCACGGCATGCAGGTGAGTCAGACCACCTTTAACAAACTCTATTCTTCTAAGAATAAAGCCAACCAACTGAATTTGGACAACTTTAAACTGAGGGGACGCAGAATCTGCTATATATGGATGAGAAAATTCAGTCCTAACAGACACTGCTGTCCTCTGGAAAAATGAAAAAAGTGGCCAAAATCTTAATTAATAACCAAGCTAGAGCTGCATACCTAGCAGAGCGAATGCAGAAGACGTCCATATAGAGGGCTGTATGAGACACATCCAGACTTAGATATTTGGCTGACCAAAGGATATATGAGATACTCTGCCCTGCAGAGAAGAAACTCATTTCTTTACCGCAGTCTTCCCCACATCAGAGCTGGGGGCAGACTGCCGTGACATCCTTTCTTAAAGCTTCTTCCTAGAATAGCCTCACACTGGTTTCTGACGGTAGTAGATGCTAAATCAGGCCAATGCCAGTACCTATTTTATCAAGTCAACCCAACCCAACTCAACCCAACCCAACCTTCGTTCAGGCTGGATGCTCTGCACCGTGATTCAGATTGCACACACAAGCTCCCTAGATCGGACAGAGCTGGGCTGCCTTCTGCTTAATGCACTCCCGTTCAACATCTTGCCAATATCCTGTTGCATTCACACTTCGAAAAGTTTTGAAATTATGTGGCAGGTTCTACAGAACTATAAATCATTGCAATTAATTTACTTGACTTAAAATCCATTCAAAAAGGAATTTCCACATTCATGTCTTCTATTATAGCAAACATTGTTTTGTAATCAGCAAGATAATATTTGGGAAACTAATTTTGTACACAAAGAAATTATAAAAGACAGTAAAGATAAGGAAAATGTGTCAAAACCTTCATTTAACTTGCCAAAAGCAAGAAAAGGGATAATTCTGTGTAATTCACTGTTTCTGAAGTCACATGTGATAAAATGCATGATGTCAAATAGCTGTTTTTCACATCTTCTACCATATGAAAAGGTGAAGACGTAGCAACATTTTTTATTCTGAATATTCTTGGGTTTGTTCCAATTAGAACAGAAGCTACATCCTTATTCTAACTATTATGCAGTTTTCCCCTTCCTTAACAATTGTGAACCTAAAATTGAGAAAAAATTACACTGCAAAACTTTGCAGAAAAGAAATAGAAAACTTTCTAAAGGGAGAAAAGAGGGGAAAAAAACCAACCAAGATTAAATCTGCTGCCAAGGAATAACCAAGGCATCAATCCTTTGTGTTCTCCTGCTCCTAGGACAAAGACAAGCAAGAGTAAGTTCAGTCTCAGTGTTAGACGCTGTCACGCTGATTTATGACACACAGCGTATGCTGGTCCTCCAACATGACATATTGTCCACGAGAGACTCGGCACAAACCAAACTTCTTTCCTTAAAAAATACTGCCCAAACCAATCTGACGTCAGTTCCTTAGGTGAAATGCTAATACTTTCTCCACTGGCCCACCAGACCTTCTGTGGCTGATTTTCCATTTAATTCCATCTCCTCTGCAGAGAAATAAACAGGACAAAGCACTTTGCTGTAACTCCTGTCTTTCACTGTATTTTGCAGTATGCTATCATATTGAACAATAAATTTTTTTTTCAACAAAAACCATAGGAATTGTATTTGAATCAGAAATAATCATGGGTAAATTTTCAGTTCCAGAGATGCAAACATATCACTTCCTTTTACAGCAAAAAGTCCTGCTTTGATACATATTTCACGAAGAACTTGGTAGGGGCTGTAGTAGGCTGAAAAATGTAGTTTAATCAATTAGCACAAGGCTGCTAATTTTTGTGGATTCAGAACAATTCTAGGAAGGAGACTGGCATTGTAAGATATTTAATTTCACAAAGTGCAAATGTACTCTCACAATTACAGAAAATAGCATTACACCATATATCAAGATGAATTATTATTAACGAGAAGTTTAAAGGAGCTATATAGAAAAAAAAGCCAAGTGAAAAATACTTTTGAGGAAGCTGTTAAACTGCTCCATTTTTGCAAGGCTAAAGCTTTTCATGAGTGGTGTATTGGGTTGGCGTGGCAAGGTTTTGGTAGCAGGGGGGCTACAGGGGTGGCTTCTGTGAGAAGCTGCCAGAAGCTTCCCCTATGGCCGACAGAGCCAACACCAGCCGGCTCCAAGATGGACCTGCTGCTGGCCAAGGCCGAGCCCATCAGTGACAGTGGTAGCACCTCTGGGATAATGTATTTAAAAAGGAGGAAAAAAAACTGCACAGAGGAGGTGCTCCAGGCGCCGGAGCAGAGACGCCCCTGCAGCCCCTGGTGAAGACCATGGTGAGGCAGGCTGTGCCCCTGCAGCCTATGGAAGTCCATGGTGGAGCAGATAACCTCCATGGGTTGCAGGTGGCTAACAGTGGAGCAGATATCCACCCGCAGCCTGGGGAGGACCCCACGCCAGAGCAGGGGGATGCCCAAAGGAGGCTGTGACCCTGTGGGAAGCCTGGACTGCAGCAGGCTCCTGGCAGGACCTGTGGACCCATGGAGAGAGGAGCCCACGCTGGAGCACAGGTTTGCTGGCAGGACTCGTGACCCCATGGGGGACCCACGCTGGAGGTCTGTTCCTGAAGGACTGCACCTGTGGGAAGGACCCATGCTGGAGCAGTGTGTGAAGAACTGCAGCCTGTGGGAAGGACTCACGTTGGAGAAGTTCGTGGAGGACTGTCTCCCGTGGGAGGGACCCCACACTGGAGCAGGGGAAGAGCGTGAGGAGTCCTCCCCCTGAGGAGGAAGGAGCAGCAGAGCCAACGTGTGATGAACTGACCATAACCCCCATTCCCCGTCCCCCTGCGCCGCTCGGGGGGAGGAGGTAGAGAAATCGGGAGTGAAGTTGAGCCCGGGAAGAAGGGAGGGGTGGAGGGAAGGTGTTTTAAGATTTGGGTTTATTTCTCATTATCCTACTCTGATTTGATTGGTAATAAATTAAATTAATCTTTCTCCCCAAGTCAAGTCTGTTTTGCCCGTGACAGTAATTGCTGAGTGATCTCCCTGTCCTTATCTCGACCCAGGAGCCTTCCATCATATGTTCTCTCCCCCGTCCAGCTGAGGAGGGCAGTGGTGGAGCGGCTTTGGTGGGCACCTGGCGTCCAGCCAGGGTCAACCCACCACAAGTGGCAATTGTGAAAATATGTTTATATGACTCTTCATTCAACAGAAAACCTGCAGGAGAAATGAAAATCAAGTGTGGATAGCTATTGAAGCTGCATACAAAATTAATATATGCTGGGAATTAGAGTAGAGGCTACAGGGTTATTATCCTGCAGGACAACACGGGAGATGGCTGTATTTTCCTTCGGAAGCGAAGCAGTACCCACCCGCAGGGTGGACTCGCCAGACACTCACTTGGGGGGAGGTAGTGCTCAGGCTACACAGATTCGGCTTGCTACTTTCGCTCATTTAATGAACTAAATTACTGTTTAGTATCAAAACTTTCAGTCACAGCAAGAAAAGTGTAAGGAAACCCGGAGGTTCTCGCTTTTTTTTGACACTGAAAATTCTCCTGCATATACATATGTATGTATAAAAGATACATTTATGCAAAGAAAGAGTACAACCAAGTATTACACCAAAACAAAGCATGAAAATAAACTCTTATAGTCTGACACACTGAAGATTAAAAGAATAAATACTATTTTAATAATTCACAGTCAGATAAGAGACAAAGATAAATGAAAGAGGTTGCAAATATTTTGTGTCAGCAAGTAAGGAGAGGAATATAACTTGAAGGAAGGAAAACAGGAGAAATACAGTAGTGTTATACATTGCTTATTCAGAAACTTTATTGTATGCAAAATTATTGCTCTGAGAGCAGTTACCTACCTAAATAAAAATGGACTTTGTTTCATTACAGTGTCCTGTGATAAACCATGCAACATTGCTCTTCCGTAGGCAGAGTTCCTCTGACAGTCCAAGGGCATTTTTGGATCACGGAATCACGGAATTGCCAAATGTGAGCCAAAAATTGCCTAGAGAAACGGCTACTGACTCTCAGCAAATTAAGCTTTCGTCTGCATACTACTGTGTTGGTTTTCTTTGTGGATTTTTTGAGGAATTAAAGTGTGAAAAGCCCTGGAAACATCTTAACAAAAGGCCTTTCCTGAACAGACCTTTCCTAACATTCTAGATTAGAAAGATCACACACCCACACCCTCCTCCCACCTCTAGCGCAAGCCCAGCTTTGCCTCACAAGAGACAGCGGCTTCTACAGCGAACAGCAGTCTCTGAGCCCATCCAATCTTGTACGTTCTAATGGTGAGTTTTCAAAGCCTATAATTTTGTAGGATTTTCACTTTTGAAAAGAAATTTAACACATTTTTTGATGATCAAAAAAATTTGTGTGAAGTGCAAGCAGGACTAAACCAGTCATTTTCTATGAAAAGGTTACCAGAAATTCATACGTCTTCACACCTGCTTCTGAGAAATCTGATCTGTAAATGTACCACTGCCCTCCTTTTCCCTTTCTTTAAACTTCTGTATGCAATTTCAGGAAAAGTACTTGCAATTGTAATGTGCAAGTTGTCTGTATTTCTCATATTCTAGAGTGAACACTGGGAAATGTCATTAAGAGTAAAATACTCATTTTAAAGAAAGAAGTAAGTTTAAATTTCAAATACATTACCTTTTTTTCCTGCTATGTCTGCCTTTACAAATGCTCTCAATCCTTTAAAAATGTTTACTTAAATATATACAGTATATATAAAGGGAATAAACTACTTGCTATGATATTTGTCCTTTAGCAGGACTGAGTAAGAGAGGGGGAGGAAGGAGAAGGAGGGAAAATCTTGACAAGAATATATATTAGAGCAATCAATAAAAAGATAATCCTTGGAATTCATGAGTCTTTAAAATAAGATGCATATTCTTGTAGTAATCCTAAAAACCTATAAAAGAATATTCAAGCAATAAACCCCCCATAACTCATATTTAACCTTTCATCATGTAGAACTACATATTAAATAGCTTAGCAACTGCACGCTGTGTAAGTGCATTCAAATAAGAGCAGAAATAGAAAAATGTAAATGCTACACCTCTTTTAACATGCATTGCACAGCCAAGAACATCTGCCAGCTGACCCCATAATCCAATTGGCTGTTCAGAAGCAATCATATCCTTAGATAAGAGCTGCACAGCTTCTACATGCAATGCCCATTTTCTTTAAAAGATGGAGCAAAATGTAATTAGCCATCTCTTCAACAATTTTCAAACACTTAGAGGTACAAGAAGAAAGCAATTCAACATATTACACGGATCTGCATTAAAATACTGTCATCTCTTCCCCCAAATATTGTAATTCATCTTTTAATTTCACAGGGCAATAACACAGAGGAAGTTAAAGGCTGAAGTGACTATATCAAATCGAGTGATTATATCAGAATACCAAATGCATACAGCCCACACAAACTGTCACTTCTATTAGAAAATAACAAAATCTGGAATAAAATCTGGAAGGGCTCAACCTAGTCCGTCGACTATAATGAGAAGAAGAAATACATAAAAGTGGAATTAATGCGCCTAACTCTGAGTTTACTTCTCGCATCTACTGCAAAAGGAGTGGACTGCTTGAGAGGCAGGGGGGGATGAAGACATCCGAAAGAATGGCTTCAAGATACTCCAGAAGACCCAAAACCTCTGTGGAATTAAAAGCATCAAACCGACGTAATATCATGCAGGAATAGGACATGTCGTTATCTCTGTATAAAATTAAACTTCTGCTAAAAAGTTCTGTCCTAGATACGCAAGCAAGCTGCACCACACTGATTGAACTGACTCTAGGAGGAGAGCCTGTTACGAAACAGTTTATGTGACTCAAATATTTACTTACATTCATCAAATAAATTGTTTTGATCATGCAAATTGCCCCTATCTCCTTGCCCATCCACAAGTTTTGCTAAAGTATCTGTACTGGCAGGGTCCCGGACATGGTGGGACATGGTAAGAGAGAATTGCTGGAATAGTGTTTTAAGTAACACTCTCTGTAGTTAAATTTATGTCAAATATCTGAAAGGCACTGAAAAAAAAGACATACAGGGGTCTGCCAAGAAGCCTAGAAAACACCCTTCACAAGAAGAGGGTGAAAAGATTATTTGGCTTAATGAGAAAAAGACACAAACTGACTGAGGGCTTTAATTATAAGACAATGAAAAACGGAGAGTTCTTCAAAGTAATTGATCAAGCAATAACAAGACCCAAGCTCAGAAGCAATATTTAAAAAAAAAACCAAAACCTAAAAATACTGGAGAAAATAATAAGGAAATAATAAGGGAAATCTACTGGCACCTGGAGGAGTTTATTATTGGTTCTAAGTTACCTAATATCTTTATCAACTGCCTAAAACACAATATAATACAGTAGTCAGTGAAAGACAGAGCAAATCTCAGCACCAAGGTGATTTAGCTTTCCCACGTCTGATATCAAACAAAAGCAAGTATTTTACTGCAGGTATTTAACCCGGATTATATAAAAATAATTAGGATGTCACATATTTATATATAAAGAATCTATAGAGCTTTGCTCTAGGATTTAAACACCGCCCAGACCAGAGGGAACAGAAGACAATCTGCCTTGCAGTGGATTAATGATATGTGTCCAGCTTAGCTAAACAGCAGCGCGATCAGCTAATTTACTTTACCATCTGGGTAGGCAACTTGTGCATGCTGCAGTGTGCCTAAGGACCCCGGTGTGCCTAATCTGTGCTGGAAGTCAAAGTCCAGTGGGTGCAGATCAAAACTCCTTCCGAACTGCGCAAAGGTTTGAGAAGCGCTTGGGGAGGCAACGAATAGAATCATGCACGCAATACGTGTATATGTGGGCATATCTAAGTGTACATACCTATACATATATATACACAGACACTTTCCTTACTAGCACAATTTCTTCTTACTCTAAAAGCTCTGAAATATATAGGATCTGATCCAATCCTATAAATCTAAACTGGAAGAAGGTAATCCATTGGTGTGCTAAAACAGCTAGAAACAGCTTCTGTTTCTATCCTAAAAAAACCCCAACAAACCCAGACAAAAAAACACAAACAAACAACCCCACCCCAAAAACCAACCAACCAACAAAACCCCAAAAAACCCAAAAAATCACAAACCTAAAGAAACAGACCTTAATGCAATTCTAAGGTGCCACTACTAGAGCCTGCAATAGGAAGCCCTCTAATGAATCAGTGGGTTTTAGATCAAGACATATGTTCCTGGTAAAGAGACAAAAAGCACCATCCACATTTATATTAATACCAGCCGTGGCACTTTGCAAGCACGGTGCACTGATAAACCTTACAAAGACATAATTTCCAAGTTTAAACAATTTCTTTCCTTTAATATCTTCTGAAAGGGTTTTGAAATTAGCAAATCTAATGTGTGTGGGAATAGGCAACACTTTACAGCAATAAGTTTACTTTTAATGGAAGTAGTCTGCTGTGTGTATGGGTAACAAACCCCAGTACCTTTTCATTACAAAGGAGCTTATTGTTACCATACAACTTACTGTGGGATTTCATTTTGCCTCTTTGGTGATCTGTCTGATCTATTAAGAAAAGCACTGAGGTATGGACAACATACACTTTATTGCGGTTTTATATTTTCATAGTCCCTGCTGCTTCTGTCAGGCTATTGCCTATGAATTTCAAATAGCAATCAGGAAAAAGAAAAAAAGAAAAAAAAGTATTTACCAAGTTTCTCACAGGAAAAAAACCAAACTATGAAGAAAGTGAGGCAACTTCAGAATCAGGTGTTAGAAGCGGTGCTGCATCCCAGGACACGACTGCTGCAGCAACGGTTGCACAGAAAAACAACTGGATCCACCAGCGCTAGCACCCACAAGCCACTACACAAATAAGTCTTTGTATGAATACTGTTAAAGTCCTTCTACGCATATTATGCAACATATTTATATATATATATACATAACATATATATGAAGCCCTTCAGCATGACTGTTTCTGTCCTATTAATTTTCATAGCTGAATCTAAGGCAAAACTTAATAGTACTTCATCAGTGTAAATTAGTGTTGAGAATTAATCAGCAAATGTAGAAAATCACTATTAGTTTTGCAGAAATGCATACAGCATTAAATAGAATTTAAATAGATGCTGATCTTTTTTAAAGAGTAGCAATTTAGAGATTACTTTCCTCTGATGGGATACTTCAATATTGAATACACAGAGATTAATGTTCAAGGGAACTTATGTTGAAGGGAAATTTTGATAAAAATAGCAATACATATTTAACGAATGTTTTTGCAGCAACCAGAGTCTCAGAGAGAATTAAAGACTTTTAAAATATCCATGACATCTGAGCTCCCTGATACTTATATACTGTCCAGGTGGGATTATTTGCCCAGGTCTTCCTGTGCTCTGGAAGATAAAAATTTTTATATAAGAAATATGGTGTTCCAGGTCAAATTTTGCTGTTACACGAGCATCTCCCCCTCAATCCTCAAGTTCGAGGATTGCCTACAAAATCTGACACAAGGTGTGGTCCCAGAGAGAACTCTTGTTTTTAATTTCTTCACCAGCACAGTACTTTTTGATCACAATTAAAAATACAGTAAGCACAGAGAGATTTCTGTTGGCTATTTAATGCCACTCACCTGATTCTTGAGATCCAGCTTTGGGCAGGGGCGACCTCCATTGTAGGGCTTCTCCTTAAGCCACTTGGATCGGACTTTCACCCCTGGTCCACAGGAAGAGCTGCAACGGGACCAACTGGACCAATCGCTTAATTTGCAATCAAACGGGCAAGGGACCGTGCAAGATTCTTCAATGTAACCTAAACCAAAAATTTAAGAAAGCTTTTAATCACCGCAACTAATGAACTCCGATCCTCTGAGATGTCTCACTGCAATCTGTGTAATCAACAAAAAATTGAGAACTTCTTAAAGAGAAGACATTTGGCAAGACTGACAACGCCTTCCCAAAGCGAGATTATGATATTATTTGTAAAGAACAGCAGTGACTAACACTAATTTCTACTTGGTTTAGTCCAATGATCATTAGAAAGGCCATGATAAAACTGACTGATGTAAAAGACACACACTGGCAAAAGTATCTGTTGTGAAGCTGGTGGTCACCAAGAGGTGGTGATTATCTTCCCTATGAGATTGTGGCCATAATAAATTCTGGAGAACTAAGTGTACAGCCCAGTTTTGTACTCCTTTAGTATTATGCTCGCCACCTGCAGAGCTGGCACAGGCAGGGAGTCGGAGGCTCTCTCCCCAGCAGACAGAACCAGAGGACGGTGGAGGCCCCAGAGCTGTGCTCTTGGCAGCTCCCACAAGACGCGTGAGGGACCTGCCTGCAGCCTGCCAGCTGGAGCGGCTGGGATTTGTTCTTGGGAGAAGCAGATGAAACCTGCTTCCCGCTTCTTTCTGGTAGTTCTCTTTATACATCTTCCCAACTGTTTTGCCTATTCTGGGTTTGATAAATGGCATTTTAAAGCTCTGCTTTCACCTTCACCTGGCTTGACATAAAAGTCCTCCCAAGATCATCACCTCTTAAAATCAGAATACCAGACATCTGCAGGAGCAACACCTTGCTGAATTAAAATCCAACAGGGTTTCTCAGGGAAAAAACAAGGTTCCTCCATACAGGCACAACCCCACAGCTGGTTAGGAGCTGACATGTAGCTAGATGAGGCCCTTAGGGACATGGTTTAGTGGACATGGTGTGTCGGGTTGATGGTTGGACACGATGATCTTAGAGGTCTTTTCCAACCTTAATGATTCTATGATTCTATGTAGGAAGAGAGATTTTACAGAGCCCAGCACTGGCCATGGAGCTCCTGGTGTGCAGAAAGGCAGTGGAGGGTGGCCGAACCCTCGGGACCTCCGGGGAATTACTGGCACCAGTCTCGAGTTGGCAGTGTGAAATAGCTCCTGTACCTTCCTGCTTACCATGCTGCATTCATTCTCCTCGAGTTTCTATTACCTGCTTGTCATGTCTGTATGCACTACTTTAATTTAAGCAAAAAAGAGATTTCATGTTAGACCATGAAAGTCAGCAGCTGCTGAGATCAGCCTTTATTAGAGGCGGCTTCGGCCCTCTGACAGCTCTGGCAAGGATGGTCATGGAAATAACTGAATTTCAACCCTACCGTATTTCTGATGTTTCTCATTTTTATGCCCTTTCTTTCTGTTTGGTTTTCATCGCACTAACACTCCCTCTATATTCCTTACCCACAGAATACCAAATTAGTTCATTCAATTACTCTTTTAAGAAGGGTTTCCCCACTCTCTATCAAGGTGACAGTCACTGCAGCCACGGGGAAAAAACCTCCCCAAACCCAGAAGCAGCTTCCCTCCAAAACCCGCGGACAACAGCCCCAGACAACCGCGACACACCGAGGCCGAGGCACGGAGATTATTCTGGTCTGGAGCTGGATTTACTGGCTCTGCCGGGTCTGAAACTGCTGCTGACTCCAAACCAGGACTGCGTTACATCCTGAGCATCAACCCACAGCAGCAATACGCTGCCTCCCTCCCTCCTGGTCTTCATGCTGAAGTCAATACCAGGAAAGGTTTCAGACTTATTTAGGCATCGCCCACCAGAAAACATCCTCCTTCTAGAAGTACAAGAAATACTGATGTTGTTTTTGTAAACAGTGCCTTAAAAAATGCTAGAAACAACAGCAGTTCCCTTCTTCAGCTCAATAATGCTCTATTTCTTCTCCCTTTTTCCTTCTATATGGTACTGTTCCCTCTCCCTTTTCGGCGGCCACCCCGCAGCCTGACAGCTGCGATCATTTCTCCCCAGTAACTCACGCTGTAACTCTTCCCTAAAGCTGCAGAACTGTCCCCATACGGCGTGCTTGGGTTTACTCTGCTACCTCGTATCTTGTGTTGTGTTGCCTTTGCATTTGCAGCTCCAAAGCCACTGGAATTGGGTATCTTAATTATTTCCGACCCAATCTGTTGCAGTGGTGTTTGCATGTTTGAGATACTTCAACTTTGCAGGCTTTGTATTCTCATGGAGGTGAGATTACACCCGTGCACACACGTATACAAATATTTCCAAAATAGACTCGCTTTTTTTCCCCCAAATGAAACTCCCAAATATCCCACTACTATTGCATTCCAGCTGCGTAGGTTGCCAATCAAAGTAATTCATAATACATTATGATAAGTAAAAGAAATTTTCTCATGATAGATTTATGAGAAGCATTTCTTAGGCAGTTCTCCAAAGAGTTCCCTTCCACCACCGTATGAAATATCGTTTTTCCTTGGGCTGTGTGACAGCCTAGGTAATTAACTCTCAACAGAAACAAAGAAAGTGCCTTGTTTCAAAGTAGGATTAGACAGAGGGGTTATCAACTTATCAGTGAAGGCAAAGTGGGCTAAGCCTTTTGGCAGTTCAAGACTTACCTCTATAATAAAAAGAAATATAAGACAAAAAAAGAAATATAATACGAAAAAGAAATATAAGGAAGAGGAAGGAAAAGTAGTAATAAACAAAACTAAAGAAACCTATTGTGTTCCATCTGGGAAGTGCTGTGGGGATCCCTTAGAGAACCACAGAATTTCTAAAGACGTCCTGTTGCTAAGAGGCCAGCTCATTACTTTTTGAGTTTCCTCACCCATATTTCTAAATTACATTAAGTATGAACAAATAACAGCCAGCTGATAGAGCATTAAATTACCAGACTGCCCAGAGGAAGCCAATACCCCATAGTGAACAATGCTACAGAATCAAAATGGGAACATAACTTTCTTTCAAGCTCTTCTCACAGGCTGCCATTATTTCTTCTATCAATCACTTGAGGTTAATCCTATGCCAAGATACCCACGGATCAAAGATTTCATTCAACAAAAATTTTCTTCCAAAATTCTTTATGCGATGTATCCTCTCTGCTCAGATAGAGAATTCCTTTATGGCTATCTTTTTATGAGAAACTAGTAAATAATCTTGTAGTCAGCTCATCCATCGCCTATGAGAACAGGATATTTGTTTTTCTCTGTAGGAGCCAAGCAATGGATTGCCACCGTCAGGGGGCTGAAAAGACTTCAATTTGAATACCCACAATAATCCTAGTATTGGCATTCCTAGAAAACTTGTAGCATTGGCATGGTGCATAATATAAAACAACAAAAAATAACAAGGCAGATATGCTATTAAAACAACCTATTAATAAAGAATTCTACATTTGGGCTATTATCCAGAGAAATACTTCTCACTATAACAGAATATGAATAAAGGAAACAGCATAAACACATTTCTGAGTTATGGTCCTCAGCCTGGGGAGGCTAACTCAAGGTTGAGTTTACGCAGCTGGTTTCGTCAGCATCATCCTTAAACATCTCACTCATCCATCACATTCCCTGTTTTTCTCTCCTCTGCAGAACCTGGTACCAAAAATCCATTGAGTTTCTAAGTCCTTCTATGGAAAAAGATGTCCTCTTCTCCCCAGCCCTGCTCAGCCTGCTTTCCATGTGTTCTTATATTATTTCTTGAAGCTTCCTTTAACCTCTTTTTTTTTTTATTCCTCAAAATCTCAAATACCGTTAAAATAAAGCTCATTTTATTTAGAAAAAACAGATGAAAGCCTCTGTCCTATCTGAACCAACAGCAGGCTCCTGAACGCCACAGAGCTGGAGCTGCACAGAGATGTCGCAGGAGGTAGCAACAGAAACACCAGTGCATGGGCTATTTAAGTAGGCACTTTGAAACGTACTACTGGGAATAGTCCTGAACTGGCAGGAAAAACTGAGCCGGATGATCAAAGAAACCTTCTCTATGTTTAAGTGCTATTGTTTTACTACTGAGACACTGCCAACATAACGGGATGAACAAATGCATTTACCTAGGCTGCACAGCTCATTTTACTATTATTTATTCGTTAAGAACAATGTGCTTGCTGCTCTACAAGCCACAAATGGAGTCTCTTCCCTAAAGTGTCTATAATCAACAAAGCACCCACAGATTACACAGGATTACTGGGAAGGCTCAAACACACGACGTAGCAACCGTTACTCATCTCGTTTCTTCTGTGCAGCCCGAGACAAAGCAATAGCAGGTAGATGAATAAAGTGAGGGTGATGGTCTGGTGGGTGTCGGAGGTTAAGGCTCAAATACATGGTGTAAAAACTGTAATTGTCTCATTTTTGCTGTGCAACCCAAAAGAGCCAAGGCAATAGGAGGCAGCTGGATGATGGGCTGGTGGGTGTCAGCGGCGCAGAAGCACAAGGAGGCTGTGGATTGCACTGCAGTGCTGGGGGGGAGTTTTGCAGAAGCACAATTGCTTTCCCACCTACACAAGACACCGTACATGTCACACCAGGCACAGCCAGCGAGGGGCTGCAGTGTCCTTCCGTGCCCCCCTCTACATTCGCAAACGGATCGTGGTGGGAGAAGCAGGCGATTAGTGGGTTTACAAGCTAACGTAAAACACTGGCATTCACGCCATTGTTGCATTTCCAAATGATAAATTTGCTGCGGGTGTAAGGTCTGCACACAGCGTTAAACAACAGTGCCAACAGGATTCCAAGAGGCTGACTTAAAAGTGATTCGAAAATAAACAACATTTCTCCAGCAGCTTTGGAAACAGATGCAGTTCTAATTGAATTGGCTTTAAACTCATTTGTATCCTCTCTATAACATATTTCATCATTTCAATTAACAAACTTCTAGTGGTGTTACCCTTGTTGGTAAACCTTGAGGTGCTTCATAAAACTCAAGGTCATTAC
Source organism: Calonectris borealis (assembly GCF_964195595.1). NCBI lineage: Eukaryota > Metazoa > Chordata > Aves > Procellariiformes > Procellariidae > Calonectris > Calonectris borealis. The sequence continues at coordinate 7,284,726 of NC_134317.1, forward strand.
TATGAGAGGGACAATTCTGTGCATCACCGCAACTGCCGCCGCTAATAACACCAGTAATTTCCCTTGGAGTCTACAGGATAAAAGAGATCACCCCTTGACGAACAAGGCAGCAGCAGAGTGGACAGTGACAGAGAAGAAACGTTTCTAATTACACAGACCAAAGGTAGAGAAAAAAAAAATTGATTCATTTTGCAATTAATATTTACATTCATTTGGTTACTGACTGTGAATAACACCAGTAAATCCATGTGGTGCTAAAAGTCTAATAGCGAAAGACTTTATAAGGAGACCTGGTGGACCATGGCGCTCGGTGGGCCAGATTCTGCTCAGCTGAAGCTTTGGGAACTCCTACAAAGCAAACCTCATGTTTTAACTCAGGTTAAAACTCAGCATCGAGCACGGACCGCAGTTAAGAGACTAACTCTACCAGCTGACCACAGCCCTACAGCTGGGGCTCTCCCAGCGTGCCGCGGATAAGGCAGCCGCTGGCCATGGGCCAGCCGGCATGACCGAAGGCTCCAGAAGCTTGTGAGCTACAAGGGGAGCACCTCATCCTAAGCAATCCAGGTCCAAACATTTAAATCCTGCTTCAAGGGAGAACATTATTAACTGAAGGAAACTAAGCAGAATAAGTCTGGGAGTCTTAAACTCAGTTGCATCTGAAAAGGATGTAATATTGCCATGGAACAAACGTTTGTGGTTTTTTTTTTTTTTAATTTGCAAGGATTTGAGAGATTTTATGTATTATTAGTTTGCTAGCTGGGAAATTCAAGAGATAATCTAATGAATACATTCAGTAAATGCACAACCCAAAAACCAAGCAAAAATAACTACTACATCAAATATTTTGCAAAGCTCAAATAATGGACCCCCTTAGCTAACTTATTCCCACTTGCTCTTCTCAACAGAGGCACATGCTCTTGTGAGCTCCTAGCAGACTGATTATAGATTCTAAATAGACCAGAGAGGACTTGTAAAAAACGCTGGTAAGTTTAACTCAACATTATTGTTATTGAAATTCATCCAAAGTTTGGATTTATTGCTCAATTTCACAGTCTATAAATCCTGACAAGGCAGTCGGGTTGATGCTGACTTTGCATTATGATTCCTAATTTCTTTTGATTTTGCATTACAGTTTTCTTCCTTAAAGAACTTGCAAGCTTACACTTTGAGTTACACACAAAGCGTAATAGTTAATATATTTAATCTTTTAACTAAATAAGGAAATCTCCATTAATTAGCACATTCCTTGTAACAGATTGCAGAACAAGCTGAGAACCCTTCCGGAGAAGAGAGACTCGTCTGCTGCCTTCTGAGTGCAAATAAATAGCGCAAATAAATAGGACTTCACAGCGTACATTCATCTCACAGGGAACTTTCGATGCGGACAGGCAGAAATCCACTTCACAAACCTGTCTGGGCTCCAAAACCAGCTGTAGAAATGATTCCCTCTCCTCCTGGGGCTGCTCCCCCGCAGCGACGGGCTGGGCTGGCTGCTTGGGAGCCCTGACATCTTAAGAAAGTCCTTACTCAAATAAAAAATGCATCCACTGGGATCAATAGTAGCTAGGGAAGTAGCTCAGCTGTGTTTTTCTATATACTTTGGTCATCACCCTGCCCTGGGATAATCATCTCCTTTGCCCAAACAAAACGGAGTAGCTTTTTTTTTTTCTTTTATCAGTGTACTCATCCTCTGAACATCAGGAAAGAAACTCATCCCACTGTACTTTATTATGAATTGTTTAGCATCTATGTTCTTCAGGCGACTCAATTCATAGTAAAAACAGATTTTTAAAACAAACCTGAGATTGTGTTTATTTTATGAGATTTATATAATAAAATAAGGCTTTTTTTAAAGGCTGAACACACTTCCACAATACATCACGAAGACAAAACTAAATTGTCCACAGACCGCCAAATTCCGCTCTTTCTCCTTCATCTGACTTCTCTCAGAGGCCCAACAGCACGGTAGCTCGGAAAACAGATGCACGTTGCAGAGTGCTCTGAAGTTCAATATGGACTTGGGCAATTTGGACCAGGCAGGAAGCATCTTCCAGAGCCAAGGGCCCATCACTGGGAGAAAGCTGCCGCCAAATGTCACCAAAAATATCTGCCCCCATCAGTAAATCATATATGGCCTGAAGGTCAATGGTTTCAGGTTCTGCTGGAGCATACTGAGAAACTCAATTTCAGAGTTTGGGGCCCTCCGCGGAGAGCATCTCCCTGCCAGTTTCTAAAGACAGGACGTCAGGCGCTGTCCGCACAATATGTCACCTCAGTTCAGCTGCCGAGCTGCGACCCCAAGACACAGACAAGCCTCATTTAGACAACTTCCCTCGGACAACAACGCGACCATTTCCATTGTACAGAATGGGAAACGCTGATGCATTTCCTTGTATCCTGATAATTAGCAAGTATTTTCATTATAATACTGCTCTTATTTCAGACAAAATAAACCACCAGATGACTCTGCAGAAGAAAGGAACACAAAGCAATTAGATCCACGTGCAATTAATCTTATCAAGAAGGCTGATAACAACATGAAAAAAAATTGTTTTTATTTTTTTTTTTTTACTTTAAATGTACATTCCTTGTACTTTAATTTACAAACTTGAGCGGTATTACCGAGTGTAAAGGCCTCTGTGGCAGAGCAGGTCACACAGGCACTGAAAAGGCAGGGAGAAGCTTCTGAGCCCGCAGCGACCTCGCCTCCCTCCCCGCCATCACGAGGCGAGTGACACAGTGACCCCTCAGATCAATACATTTAAATCAATACACTGCCTCAATTCCTTCTCGTCTCATCGACGCTAAATGAGAAACCTAACTACATGCTTTAATTATACTGGCGCTGTTTTAAAGATGCCACTAACCGTTACTGACATTCGGAAGATCTGCGAGCGCTTTTCGGAACGCCAGGTAGCTGCTGCGAGGTCCAGCCTGCTCGGATAAGGAGTTTCACTCCTGCTATTAGAGGTCACCTTGATACAGAGGCAGGGACACAAAGGCATCTGACCTTCTTAAATAAAGCTGTACTATAAAAAACATCTGATGGAAACAGGATTTTAGGAAAGGGAACCGTCCTGGTTTTCCACAGCTTAGGCACGAGGAGAGCAGCACAACTCGTTTAGATGATGGAGAACCTTGAAATGGAAATAGGACATTTTTGTGACATTAGCGGGCCCCAGCACAGAGTACTGATGTACTGAATTCCTGATAGACTTTTGTTTCAATTTTGCAGCGTGACTTTGAGCACTCTGGTTGTGTAGTTCAATCTCCGCTGCTGGGGGACTTCAATGAATTCAGACAGAAACAGAAAGCGATGCAATCTTGTTGAATAATATGATTCTTAATGGTCACTCCTCCATGTTAGCAACTACAAATGAGATCCAAGATTTCACAGAGGCAATCTCTGTCTGTAGTGAGGGATATTAGAAGTTTTGCAAACCAAGCTCTCAGTGATTTAATTTACACCATCCTCATTTGCAAACCTTGGAGGACAGAGAGATTTCAAAGTATATCTCAGACCCAGGAATAAACTAAGGTAAGATAAATTCTCAGTTACTCATCAATATCATTACGCTAATCCTTAGAGCAGACCGAGCTGAAGTTTAATTTTATCCACGTTTCCTAATTCAGGCTCATTTCCTCAAATCTTTTAAATTCAGCTGTTGCTATGTTTCTGAGTTGGTCTCCCAAACTCTTTGATCAAGCAGTCTGCATCAGGCACCTTAAAAGATATCCACGACATGCCCGTCTCCCCCTTTCATGCCAACTTTATCGCTGTATGCAGTGCCCCAGCAAACTCATTGCTGCTCAGGCAGTCAGTTCATTTTATTCAGACATTGGCCTATGTGCAAAAAGTGGAATTCTTAGTTTTGTAGGACTTTTGTTCCATACAAGCAGAAACACACGATGTTGTTTCTGAAGATCTTCAGAGTATCTCAGACGTGAAATCCCTTAATACTCACTGAAATCCACTAAAATGCCTGCTATGTCCAGCTGGCACAGGGCTCCCCACCAGCGGTAAAGATATGAAACTGCGACTTTCCACTTAAAAATGATTTGTCATCCATCTATTTGCCTGAAAGTCCTGCTCATCAGAGCTGTATAAAAGGCAATCAGTTAAAAAACATTGAAAAAACCCCACGTAAGACACAAGAGGAATCCTGTGAACTACCACCAGTACATGTCACTTCCCAGTACAGCTACACGTCTCAAAAGGATCATGAAGTTCTCCATGAGTAGGAAAAGTGTAGAGGTCTTAACACCAGAGTACATAATTCATGAAAAGGCTTAGGCTAAAACAGTATTTCTTCATACTTCCAATATAACATATTAAATGGAATGACACATAGAGAGAGAAAAATGTTAAATCTAAATCTATTTTTGTATGGTGACGTTTTATTAGAACCTTGCTTCATAACAGGCTATATTTGTGACAAATGCGTTATTAAGGCCGAAGAGATGGGCCACATTTCAAAGAGATACTCTTAGTGTAGCCTACTGCAGAAACCAGGGCAGTAGATCGCCCAGTGCATTAACTTGCTATCACAGCTCTCCTAAACCTTCGATAGACTATTTCTACACCGAGTTACTATTTCTACACTAAAAACATTCCCAACTCCCATGGAAGACCTTTAATCAACCTGTCAAAAACAGAGAAAAACTGACTGAGCCTAATAACAGAAACAAAAGGCACGGACATGAGCAAGGGTGGGCAGAGGTGGTCCAGCAAGTGGAGGCTGACGGTGGTCATCAAACACAAGAAAGCCTGTTTGAGGTTAGTAAAAAATCATTCCTTCGTACACTCTGGTACTGTCGCCTCTTCAGAAGGGTCATTTTATGGAATGCAGCAAAAAGCATAAAAGAAATTTGGGCAAAAAGACATGCTATAAAGATTTATATTTACAGCCAAGGAGTAACAACAGACATCGCTATGACTAAATGCAGCACCTACAGAGGATGCTGCTCATATAGCTAATCCTCTAAATATTTCCTCATAAGATGCATGCTTGCTTTCTGTAAGAAGATAAAGGTCTAGAAGAATGTGCATTTCTACGTACTAATGCCTCAGGGGAAGTCTTACCTTGCTTTAAATAAGCTTCTTTGATAGCCAGTTTGACCCATTCAGAAATAACTTTTTTGATGGCTGTTTACCTTTGATTCTGTTGCCAGAAAAACATAGAGAACAGCAATGTCTGAACAGTTGTCTTGTGATCCAATTTCATTTGATAAGTCTTTTAACATCTAGGAAGGAAGAACTGTGGCCAAATTTTCTTATGGCAAATAGATTTTAGAAAAAAGGAAAGGAAAAGATAGGGAATAAATCAATGTTCTTTGAGCACTGTTATGACAGCAAAATGTAAAAATTCTGTAGTCAAACAAGAAATGGAGGGCAGGTCCTTTATGGGCTCTGCTTCTGCGCTCACAGCTCCCCCGGCAGCCACAGCTGTAATTAAGAGTGTCACTGCACACCCAAGGAGATGTGCAGAAATGTTGGAAAGAGGTCCAAAGGAGAACCCAGCCGAGATTTCAGGGCTAAATTTAGAAGCTATTTAGCTTTGAGATAGCAGAAAAGCAGTCAAAGGTGACAGCGGCTTTGAAGAGTCCTGAAGTGGGGACACGAGGGTAGGACAGCCCCATCTGCAGCTGGCAACACCTTTCGGCCACCCGTGATCCAAACCCAGCCTTAATTCCCATGCCAGGGGATGGGTTGGGCAGAAAATAAGGTCAATTTTTAGCTGAAACTTCTTACTCAAGCAGTCTTTGAAAAGCTTTGTCCTGGTAAGTAATACAGTCATTTTTCTGTAATAAAAAGGCCACGGAGAGATATACTACAGAGACACATAGGGGAAACCACAGAGAGAAACAGGAGTACTGTAATACTTAATTAAACCCAAATGCCAGAAGAAGGGCAGGATAGTCTGAACACGGGGTCTAACATGTTATCATTAACCGACGGTGCCAAGACCACCTACTACTCCCACACTTTTAGGGAGGAGGAGGCATCCCGAGGCTGTCACGTGTGGGGTCTGGAGCTGGGGAGAGGACAGCCTAGGCAGGGTCACCCATTTTACTTGTAAAAGAAATGAGGCTGTCAAGAATGTTGTGGGATGTTTGTGGGATGCTGTTTATGGAAGTACAGAAACCATCTAAAACTAAAACTGGTTGGATTCTGGAATTAATGGTTTGGTGCTAAAAAATGAAATTTCAATATACGATTTCATTTAGACTGAGAATGAAATTAAATGCTTAAGAATATTTTCAAAAACATAGGTGAAAGTTTCTATTTCTGAAGATTTTCAAAACAAAATCAGGGATTTCTGTAACAATTTTATTCTTCAAAATAAAATTTACCAGATATGGGAAAATGTATACCACAGTAAATGCCAGAATAGGTACACTTTCAAAAATAAACAGGCATGTATTCAATATAGCTTTTTTTTCCAGAATTGCTACCTTGTAGGAAAGGTAAGTTTTGCTATCAGTCCACCATAAACTTGGGTCACATTTCTTTAACCTATTAAGCTCTCCTTATTGTTTTTTGACATACACAAATGTAATTTTGCAGAAAGATTATTAAAATATAGTGATTAAAAGCTACCTGAAAGTGGGTCATTTTCTCCTAAAATGACAGTGCAGGGATTCACACACGGCAGGGTTTCAGTTTCCTCGTGTTAACTCACAGGTAGGTCATGCAATGTCTATCAAGCTGGTGGCCGGGATTTTCATGTAAGGGAGCATAAACCCCAGAAGAACGTCCCGGGTAGAAATACAGCACTACTGTGGGCTGACCTTTCAGAAAATCAAACTTCATGAGACTTGATACTACCTGGTTTTCAGCAGTAGGAGTTGAAATTCCTGATCCATGACCTTTGCATACTGTCCTAAATCTCTCAACACTGGGGACACGGCTCATCAGGACAGAAGCAGCACTGGCACTGCTGGCAGACGCTGCCCTGATGTGCCTCGGAGCAGGGGACATCCCTCCAGCAACCACAAAAACTAGGAGTTTTCACGTCACCAAAATTTCTAACTCCTCCTGGTGCATCTGTTTGCTAATCCCACCCGTTCGGGACTAAAGCTGACATTTTCAAGGAGTGCCCTTGAAAGTTGCCAGCAGTATTCCCAGTAGCAATGTTACGTCGACCTGACTGGAGGAACCCAGTGACACCCCTGCATCAGCAGGTGCCGGGGAACCCTCTGAGCAACCCCACTCCTCTTGGATTCATCCACCCGCAACCAAACCACGTACAACAAAACACTGCACTGTTGAGAATAAAGAGGTATATGAGCATCCCTGCCGTGCCCTTCATAAACTTAGAGATAATTAAAGCTTTTTAAGGTGACTGTAGGTCGAAGCTAACCGCTCTGTGATTTAAAGCCAGGATCTATTTGTCTGTTGTGTCTTTCTTCCAAGTTCCTGTTGTTGTGAGCACAGTAGAAGTTGAATAGTATAAGCGCTTTTCATAAATTCCTGCTTTCCATAAATTTCCCATCGGATCAAAAGCAGCATCTCTGTGCAAAAGCACAGAAATTTCCAGCCTTTGATTCGGAACAGGCACCCTATGTTCCTCTAAGATTAAAAAAAACCCTGTTGGCACAGCACACAAAAAAGAGAGGCAAAGGAACTACATGAAATAATTCAAAACAAAGGAGGTGGAAATTCAAAAATAGTACAAGGAACTCAGATGACAGATTGAGAAGCAGATGAACTGCAATTAAGAGGACAATTTCATGCCCAAAGAGGATGCTCCAAACACCAGCCAGAGAACGGAGACCCTCTGGACTAGCAGTGAGCTGGACGCGATATAATCCAGTCTTCTGATGGGAAGACAAGTTGAGGCAAATTTTCAATCACATTTTTGTAATGTAGTTAGAGATAGTTACCTCTATCCATAATTTCATAAGTGCATTTCCAAATTAAAGGAAGGAAAAGAGGAGTGAACCAAATCCAGGAAAAAATAATTAGCTCAATTTGGAAACGGCAAGTCACTCATTTCTTGAGCTTATTGAGTGGGTGATCAAGGAAAATTATGACACCACTAAAATAAAGCAGTAGACTAATCACAAAAACCAGTCATGAAAAAAAAACCTACGGTATGTTTTTTTCTGGACATCAGAGAAAAGGTTTGGTATAGAATAAAATCCAGCGAAGTCTGGGATTTGTATTTTTAAGCTTATCTAATATCTATCTAATCATATCTAATGATCATGAGCTAACCCAAGATTAAATTGCAGTGAGGATAGGTAAATTAGTCAAGGTGTGACCTGTGTTCCCACTACAGTTGACCCAAAGTATTCACACCAGCTGTGCTCAGCTGCGCTGGGTCAGGGCAGAGGTTCCCCCAGCCCAGGTCTCGGGTCCTGACAGAAGAACCTGTAGGCACCAGGCAAGCCAGAGTGCATTTCCATTAAGGCACAGCTGGAATGCTTTTGTCTTCACTGGTTTTGGACCTTGGGATACTCTATGCGGTAACTACACCATGGGGAGAAAATCCATTTCCTGTAGAGAAGGTATGCTTAAAGGGTTAACGCACTGGCAGATAACAGGCTTAGGAGAGTTGGAGTCTAGACTGCTGACAAACACAGATGAACAGACTTTAACGGTTTTTTCATTTGGGTTTTTTTCCCCCCAAGTTGCAAATGCAGAATTGCTCACACAACTCGGTGTAAGACCAGGGCCTCAGACCCTGAACGCCTCTGAGCAGTGATTAATTTCTACATTAGACTCAAACTCACAGTACATTCACGTGATAACTAGGATACATTCACATAATAAGTCACATTGACACGAGTGAACTAAACCCTATTGAAGTGGTAAGTTCAACAACCAGGTTTCAGTCAGGGAAAATGAAAATCACTGCTGCAAGAAGGTAAGAGCCCAAAGTTTGCTCTCTAGAAAAGCTACAAACTGACCTATTCTTTTCTATTCTATATCATTTTTATTGTTCTATACCTTGTACTCATGGCATTATCAAGTCTGGGACAAACTTAAATCTACTTCCAAGGCAAAGTTTGCATCCTTACATCTGTCCTTCTACACTTTGTCAAAGTTCTTCAAAAGGACCCAGCAAAGAACTGAGGCGTAAGCCTTACAACTTCTCACTTTTGTCCTGGTTCAAGGCAAAGGAAGAGCTCGGTCCTGCTAATGGACAAGAGCAGGAAAAAAAAGAATTCAGAAGACCTGAAAGAAAGGGGAACACGTTTACCCCCACAGCTCATAAAACAAGAACAATGCCTAGATATCACAGTGATTGGCATTCAATATATAAGGCAATGGCTTAATTAGCCATAAATATGGTCAGCTAGCAAATGTTAAAAGGTCACCTGATACTAATTGTGAACAAGACAAACTGGGCTGCTTTAAAAAAAAAACTGTCATGAATAATTTCTCAGGGCTTGGCAATTCTGCATGCTTCTGTAATTTGCTCTTCTCTATCATGGTTGAATAACATTCTGCTAATTATTAATTGGATAATGATTTGTTTCTATCACTAATTCAATAATGTGTTCAGAAGTGCATTTTGAAAGCTCCCAGCTCTAGAGACCATAAATATCGGGTTTATCTTCACTTAACTGCTCTGGAGGGAAGGCAGGTCCCAAGTGACGGAAGTGGAGCCTATGGAGCTTTCTGTCCACTTTTGGGGACTCCACCCAAAGTCACCGAAATATCCATGTCCTCTGGAAACCAAGGCAACACTGCTTCCCCGCTCCCCTTGCAGGGAACAGAAGGTGTCCAACACTGGGTAGCAAGTAGGAGCTTGTACATCCTGGATATCAAACAGGGGTCTGGCTGGAGATGAATACTTTGCCCTTAGGGGAACTCTTAGGGGTACCCAGAAGGTAGAAATATCTTACCCCTCCTTTGCATCCCACTTCCACACCTAAGGGTCTTCAGAGCACTCTGTAAATAGACTGTAGGAGGAAGGGCATACAACAGGGTGCTGCTGTACAGCACTGACCAGCCCTGTAGCCTCTGACATGGATCCTGTGCCATGGTCGTGTTGCAATCATTTCTGCTCAGATAAAAAGCTGAAGACAAGCAAGCCAACAATAACCCCCTTGAGCTAGCACTCCCTACTACCTCCCTAAGAGAAGCCGGACCATTAAAAATGCTACATAAATATCACTGACAGAAAACAGCCTTCAAGGTTATTCAGAAAAGCCCCATGCATAGACAACCTCCTCCTTTCAACAGTGATAAAAACCTTGAGTTTTTCAAAAGAGCAAGTCACGGCACAGGCAAACCCACCTTTCAAAACCCAATAGCTCCCTTTTTGCAGAAGAAAAGGTAATGTTGTGGGGGAAAGGTATAGCATTCCTCCTTCATGGGCCACAGAGGCATAATCACTTGCTACAACAGCACATTGTTGAAACACAAGCCACGGAAAGCGGCTTTATGAATCCGTGCAGCCAGCTGGAACAGCCATCAACAGCTGCGAGAGGAATTCACTCCAGGACTGAATCACTTCATTAGGGTGGGTTTTTTTTCCTTTTATTACATGTGGCTCAGGCTGCTGATCCTCATCCTGAAGACCCTCCACAGAGCAGCCCCACTTCTTTCTCTGCTCCCTTATATTCTCAGGAACATTAATGGTTCCCGTTGTATTACTTGATCTCGTCCTGAGACATCATTTCTCCCTCTCCTATCATACAGCTCACCAGCAGTCTTCCAACCTACTACATCACGTTTTGTGGTGTCCTAAGCTTTTTTGACTGTAAGTCAGAGAGCATTAGCGGTTTGGGGGCAGCATGGGTACAGAATTTGCCCCTAAGATAAGGGCTTTTGTCTGTAAATTGATTTAGCGTAATGATTGCGATGAACTGCAAATCATGGAAACTGGGAGAAAATATCCAGATGGAATGACATTTCCTGCTTGCTTTAGTTCTAATTCTGCCCTATTTCTGTTTGATAGGCTATTGATTATATGTGAAATGTAAGTAGACAGAACCACAGCCGAGATCCCCAGCAAGCAGTGACACTGGAATATACGTGTATCGATTTGAGCTTGAGATTGGCACAAAATTGCAAGGATGAGACCACTGGCTGCTGAAGCCATGTGTACTTGGCATGAGTGACAGCAGGTGACATCACAGGGTTTTTGTAATTAAATATGATTGTCTCAAGAAAATTCCTGATTCCTTCATTGAAAACAACCGTACAAACCTCCAAACTTAGTGAAAAGGAATAAAAATTTATAAACAAGTAAAAGCTGAAGTAGGAAATATCTTCAAACAAAATGCTGATAGAAACATAGCTTCTCTGTCTCCTAAGCTTATACTTTTATGGGATTTTAATACAAATAAAAGAAATCCACCTGGTATTCTGACAGTGTAGCCAACTTTAGCCCTCTTCTACTTCATTTCCATTGTAGAAAATGCCAGCAGACCTTTAATACTGAGGAAAACCTCAGTATTAAGAGAGATGATAAGATATTAGAAGAACGGTGTTCAACACTCACGGCAACCTTGTGAAAGCTGTTCAATCCAGCAAGTAAACGGGTACACACCTATGACAGGCTCCAAAATGAACTGTTGAGTGGATAACTGTGCTCAGCATCAGGGCTATTTACACGTGTTGTGCGCTTTTTAAAATCTCCTTACCTGAACTGCTACAGCGAGATGGTTCCACCAGTCTGCCGGTCTTATCATAACAGGCGATAGCTCGCAGCCGTACACCCTCGCCACACTCCTTGGCATCTCCGTGGGATCGCGTTCCCAACTGCGGCTCGGATGTACCTCCTCCGATAATGCAGTCGGACCAATTTCCATGGGGCTGGGAGGTAAACACCTCGCAGGGGCACAGCTCTGTTTCAACTTGAGGATAAACTTCTGTATTCTGGCATTTGTCTCGCTTTCTGCTTCGCCCTGTTCCAACCACAGAAATCTGTTCGTTAGCGTAACATCTGCTACTTTTGATAACAACACATCATATTATTTATACTTGCATGAATTCAACACATTAGAACCAAGACAATCTGAATGTTAATATCCAGGAATGTTTCTGAAGCATCTATTAGCTGCTGCCAGTGCTCTGGAGTGCGAGGCCAACGTATTTATCTCCAGGGGCAACCAGAGAACTGTTTTGATGGGAGGGCAAGGAGCAAAACGTGAAGTCTTACTCTAGGAACGCTCTGCCCAGAAAATGCTTTGTAATTTTATGTAATATCGTTTTTCTCTAATTATCTGATGGAAATAAATTGATTGTTTTGTCTCTATTTGCTCGCAATCAATGGTTGCCAGGACAACTTCCAGAGGACTCTACATTAGCCACAACTTTTTCCTTGAGGGTCCTTTACAAATTAGTTAAAGATGCACTCTGCACACAAACCGTGCTTTGAAGAAGACAGAAAAGAGAATCCTCAGTAAATTATTAGGGCTGGAAAGCATTTCAATGGTTATATTTGGTTTAATGTTTTCTTTTGCTCTATTCCTTCAACAGGTTTTAAAAGAAGGCTCTTTCAGTAGCTTCAGGAAGGAGCAGCATTCAAATAAACCTGTGGTACAGCTCTCTGCAACTGCACTCTCCATGCCCTGTTCCTGGAGGACTTGTAGGCATGAGAAGAGGTCCCCGGTACAAGAAGAGGTCATGTACAGAAGAGACTTCATGCTCCCTGCATCCCTACAACTGCTCAAGGGAACAAAGGTCTATATACAGCCCCTAAAGAGAAAATCACTGCTTTTCTTGGCATGGGTTAGCCAACGTGACGTAGAGCAATCTTTACGCTGGCTGAGCTCAGGAACATCTTTGCATTTGGCATCTTCACGGAAGGGGAGAATTCATCTTCCTAACAAACTGCATCTGTATCCCATCCTTAAAATGTTCCTTGGGGATCCTGGACACATTAAAAATACTTCTGCAAAAAGTTTTTAAAGCTTTGATCCCAAAAGAAACATTTTCTCTTTGGTATTGCACACAAATAAGATACTAAAACCAAAAAATAAGTTATATAAACCAACAACCCTCTTTCTAGTCTGGAACCAAGAGTCATTCCACCACACATCAGTAGGAGCACAAGCTGGCTGTCATCAATACCTTTTTGCCTACAAATATGCACCTCCAAAGAGAAGGGCACCCATTGCAGACCCTTAATATCACTGTCCTTCAAGCCCCAGCTCTTTCAAAATTGTACTTCCAGAGTTCCAGTGTAAAATTTGCCAGCACAAAGGGATAATAAACACAAAAAAAATCAAATAGTGCCGGCATCTTTATACTTTTGTGCATATATATATATTTTTTTTTATTAATATATATGAGCAAATTCAGGTAAGGTACAACTCCACATACTTCAAGGAAAGTTTTTTAAAAGGCTTTAAATAGATCGCGAGCTCTCTAGTGGCATTTCCAGCATTTTATGTTTGACAAGCTGACAGAAGCCACAAGCTCAGCATATACGTACAGCTGTATGTTCTGCATTGTAATAGTAAACATGGGAATTTGGGACTCGCCCATGTTTTGCCATTATTACATGAAGCACATCAGCCACAGGTATGGATGCTGATAATCTCACACTTATACAATACTTTTTTTCCAACTTGCCCTGCCATCTGTTTTGTAGGAATCTTCCCTCTAATGAAGTTGCTATGAAAGCCCTATTTTGAGGGCAAAAGTGACTTTCATCCCATACTCTTCACAAAGAAGTAGTTTTAGAATTAGTGATGGTGATATTTTTATCATCTTCACAGACTGCTTTAGAAATTACTATTAAATATACCACTACGAAAAATTTCAAGGACATAAATCCTTTAATTAAATAGTATTTTCTTTTTTTAAATTAAATTTCTGAACACTAACAAATATTATATACTTTAAAGATTATCAGGTAATATATGCTATACATAAAAATTATATGAAACCTTAAAAATATACCTTTCTACAGAAAATGCATTGTATCCATAGTACAGTGAATTAACCGACTGTATTAATTAACTGAAGACTCACCTAAAAATTGTGTTTTGATTATAATGACTTTGAATTTTGATATGTTCTGTAATAAGTCTTTCGCTTCTTAAGTAATGACTAATTTTATATGTAGAGTCTATGATTACTTACAAAGTAAAATGAATAACACTATTAAAAACTGCGTGGGAGGCAAGCAAATACTTAGCAAACAACTAGCAGATTCCCGCTAAATGACATTGTTAATGAACTCTTATAATGAAGCCGAAGCATTCACTTGAGCATAGACATACACTCTGCTGAACAAGGAGGTACAAATCATGCACGCTTACAGAAAGGTGAAATAAAATCAGATAAAGGAGTCTTAACAGCACGAAGTACTTCCCAAACAGCACTTCCCTTAAATCTTTGGACTGAGTTCACGTGGATGAGATTTCTTCAAGACTTTTGGCCAGCTCCAATTTTCATGAAGTTTTATGCAAAGACAGGTCAGCGTTAATCTCCTCAACTTCTCCTTTTGAACTGTGGTAAAATCAAAACCGATGTCTGATTTGGTCCTTCCTTGCTGCTCTCCGTGCTGGTGTGCTGCCCCCAGCCCAGCACCACCTGGGACACCCGCTGCATGTTCTCCACTTGCTTTTCAGGACGGCTTTGCTGGGAGCGGGCTGAGACCAGGAGCTCCTTCCCAGCAGGAGGAAGGGAACCCAGCAAGGTCATATGGGAGAGACTGGTGGTGGTTGGTCACAAATGCAGTGCGGGTGAGGAGACGAGCCATCAAAACCTGAATATCAGACACCATTTTTGGTCCACTTACTTGAATGGATCTATGTCTGACGTAGAACGGAGTAAGAAAGGGGACAGGTAGGACCATACTGTTTTGTAACTCTCACAGATGTTCATAAAGAAAATTCAGATTTAAAACTACCTGGAAGTAAGTATTCACTTAATTCTTACATATTTTCTGTAAGATCAGGCACCTATTATTCCAATAGGGATAGAGGATTTCTACTTCTATAAACATACAGGCATTGATATAGAGAATCTTTCAGAATACGCTCTTTGGCAAAAACAATAGGGCATTGTATAATAATTATTTTTATGTAAAAGAGAAATCTTTATCCTTTAACGAGCCATAGTGACGAATGGCAGCTTGAAGCCATTATGTCTGTATGCTGTAATTGTTAGTTACTAAAAACTTGGATCAGTCCAACAGTGACAAACAATAACAAGATAGCCATGCAGCCAGGTTCAAGTGAGCCTAGAAGAAAGGAGCAGTGGTAGCCACCATACTTCGCTGCCATTCAGTTCCCAGGCATTATCACAGTAGATATTTTTACAGCAATGTTAGTATTTTAATCCATAGTAGAAGTCTTTGAAGTTTCACCTCTATTAACGGAGCAAACTCAAGCCAGCTCCACCATAGCTCTCAAACACAACACAGAAATGTGAAAAGATGTGAGTGTTCAGGATAACAATAACAGTAAATTTCTTGTAAACCTTCTGAAAACTGTATTATTCATTTTTATTTGATTTAGTTATTGGGGGGGGGGGGGGGGGGGGGAGAAGGACAACTCCTAACAAAAAAGCAGCTCCAAACTATTAATGTTATAGGGTTTTAAAGCTTTTCAGTTTGGTCAGCATTCAAATAACATAATAACAAACCACAACAGCAAGTATGGGAGACTGTTCCATGAAATGGCTTGAACTGGAGTGTTTAATGAATATATATAAAAGATCAAACAAAACTGTTTTAACAATATTGTTTTTTCTTTATTCATGGTATTAATTTGCCCTGTTGAACTATTGGATTCTGCTGAGCACAAAACTCCCTGCTTTAAACTGCAGATTTCAACATCTTAAACAGAAAATCACACTGATTTTTATTCTTGTATATATATTTGCTGCATGCTTCCCAGATTAATAGGTCAGATAAACTTGCACAATGCATAGTCACTGTTTTATTTGATTTATTTCTAAAAATGGCTTTCCACCACTGAGTTTTTCTGCACTATTCTCATACTGAAATGTGTGTGCATAAAGCAGGCAATGATCAGTATCAGATCAAAAATCAATTAAGGACGATCACTATTTGTTGTGGTTTAACCTGGCAGGCAGCCAAATACCACGCAGCCGCTCGCTCACTCCCTGCCCCCCCAGTGGGACGGAAAGAGAATCGGAAGGGTAAGAGTGAGAAAAACTCGTGGGTTGAGATAAAGACAGTTTAATAGAACAGAAAAGGGAAAATAATAATAATAATAATGATAGAATATACAAAATGAGTGATGCACAATGCAATTGCTCGCCACCTGCGCTGACCGATAACCAAGTAGCGATCGGTACTTCCTGGATCACGCCTACTCTTCATATACTGAGCATGACGTCACATGGTATGGAATACCCCATTGGCCAGCTGGGCTGGCTGTCCTGATTATGTTCCCTCCCATCTTGTGCACCTAGCTCAGTCGGGAGGGCATGGGAGCTGTCCTTGGACTAGGAGGGCACTTAGCAACAACTGAAAACATCAGTGTGTTATCAACATTCTCCTCATACTAAATCCAAAACACAGCACTAGGAAGAAATTTAACCCTATCCCAGCCAAAACCAGGACACTATTCTGTCTGGATTTTCCCAAAACCCCAACATCAGCCCACCAACATCTGAGAAGCATTATTCACAAGTATCACCATCAGATAAATATGATAAAAGATTATACCTGTGAGTGACCGCCTCCTACTTCTAGTTGATTCACAGTCAAACGAGCACGCTGTAAATTTAGACCAGGGGGTAAATGTGCAGTCATCTTTGCAGGGAACGAGACACTCCTGTACAAGAGACGGCATCGCTCCTGCCCACCGCATGCAGTCACCGACATCAGCAGAGTCGTCGTGCTCGGACAGGCACGTAA